>NC_073739.1:65181186-65484216 GCF_023634155.1 Falco peregrinus
ACATGCAACATGGTGAAGACAAAGACTTTAAACATGGCCACTGAGGAATAGAGTCTGCGCAGAGACAACCCCTCAAGGGCATTGCGCAGGTGCGAGATATGTAAATGAATTCTCAGAATTGTAATGAATATGTAAACGATTTCCTGGAAAGTTAATGAATAGGTATGAGTTGCTTGTATAAAGGAGGGACTGAAAAGTCCCCTCGGGGTGCATGACTTTGGGGGAGCGATCCCCCATGCACCCAGCGCTGCCAAATAAAGACAACTTCCGCTCACCTGCATATTGCTGACTGATTCTTCGAATCACTCCACAAGCTTGGCATCTCAGATACCGAAGCAAGAGAAAAACCCAGTCGCACATCTGTCTGAGCAGATGAGAGACAAAGTCATGTCTTTGTCTTCTTAGAGGCCACATCTGGGTTCTCCAGCAACTATTCTCTGTTGCATGGTGGCACACACCAGCAGGTTTCAGGACACCCATCCCTGCAGCATGACCCAGTCAAAACAGCCCTCCTGTTGCTCCCATGCCCTATCTGATGCCCAGCCACAAAGATATCTTTTTTTCTATACATTTTTCTATCCAATGTTTCTGTCCATTCCCCTCTGTATCACATGTTATTTTCTGTATCTGTACTGCTCCCTCTCACTTAGCCCATCTTCCCATGTAAGAACAACCCCGGGTTACTTCCTTTCTCTAGGTGCTTATCACATCTCTCCTTTAGCTGAAGTAGTGGGGGGTGGAAAACAGTATTTGTGATGATAGCATACCCAAGCCAAACTAAAAAATTACAATTTATTTCCTTTGCAAAAAGAGGACGCCTTTATGAACACTGAAATTCCACCCTGAAATGCTGAAGGTGGTGATAAGCATTAAAGGCCCCCAAAGCCCAGGTGAGTATGGTCTGCCCAAGGAAAGGGCTTCCCTTCTCAAGGGAGGTCAAGGTTTACTACTTCTGTGTGCTAAAGACATGGGACACCTTGTGGGACCAGCTGCAGCTGGTGGCTCTCTACTGCCTGTGCTGGCAATGCCATTGAAACCACCACCCTCACTCTGCCTTTACTTCTTCTGGTGCCAACACAAAGTGGGGAAAGGAGCAGTAGCAGCCCTCCAACATCTGGATTTTTTTTTCCTTTTTTAACATAGACTAGCAATGAAGAGCTCCAGCTTTTGGCTATGGACTAAGAGTCTGCTGGCGGAGAATTGTTTTAATGCTAGACTAATAACCAGCTGAAATTGTTTTATGGAATTCACAACTGGAAGGCAAAGATACCTGTTACCACAGCTAGCTTATTCCTGAAGTAACGGTGTTGCTAGTAATGGGAAAATGATTTTTCCCACCCTTAAAATATTCTGTGGGAAACATTAAGGAGTTGAAGGAAGAATCATATACTTTCCTTTTGGGCTTCAATGAAATTTTCCTATTCTCTTTTCTTTCTCTTTGTCTTCTTTTTGTTTTCTTCATTATATAAAATAGCAGTCATCAAAATCCAGATGTTTTCCATCTCTATTGAAAAAACATTTTGGCAAGGAAACAAGCAATCATTCTCAATACTGAATTCAAAGACTATTATTGTGCTGGCTCCCTGGTTTTCTGTTTCCACAGACAAACACACCTTAAGCTGACAGTGACAGCCACATGGTTTCAAGATGACTGCATAGGGGACTATAAACAATAAAATAGCCATGAAAGAAAGAGGGGAAAGCTATTATTAAATGTCTAGGTTCTTAGAAAACACTTGATACTTCTAAAAAACCTACACAGTCACTGACATAGAAAAAACAAACAACAAAAAAGGGGGGGGGGGGGGGGGGCTCAACAAAATAAACCCCAACTTTGTGCAGAAAACATTTCCAACAGGTTGGGGCCTACAAACATGTAGGGCTCAGCCAGACACCAAGGAACTCCCTTGAGATTTTGTGCAGGGATTTGGCCTTCATATTTACAAATACCAGGTAATCTTCACAGCCTCTTTGGGATAATAAGCGTTACTGCTCCTGTCTCACAGATAGAGATCAGAGAATGTTAACTGATGCCTGAGATCTCTCTTGTGCTTAGCTACATGCTGTGACAGCCACTGTAGGGAATAAATGTTTTTAAATATAAATGTCCTTTACATAACTATTTCACTCCTCTGGGTATGAATCACAGTCCATGTTAAGAGTAAAAGGAGTCAGATGGTTAAGAATGCAAACAAAGAAATGAAGGAAATGAGTAAATAGGGTTGGCTAAAGATAAATACACATTAAAATGTATTATTTTTTCATGGTTTTTGAACCGCAACATTAAAAACCAGCCATTAAAATTCACAGCTCAGGAAAAAAACTGCATTAAGATCATGAATTTAAAATATACAGTCAAAAAATGCAAAAGCTGTGATTTTTTTCAACAGCTATAATGCAGTTCTTTTACATACCACAATGAAACATGGCAGGTGTATGCAATGTTGGATTTCATATGTATTTCCATTTCCCTGCATAAACAGTAAGGGTTTAGGACTGCCACCATGATTCTAATCAAACACCTCAGTTTTAAGGTCCCTGAAAAACAATTCCCTTGTACCACTCACTATTCCTTCAAGCGCCCATCAACTTTCTTCTTTAATGCCACATTTCCATAATTACCATGGCCCCGTTCCTCCCCACAGTGCCTTTCTTAATTTCTAGTTATACCAGGAAATCTGGGAAACAAGAAAACCTGTAGAAATTGGCTCTCTGGGGGCTTCATCTGAACTGCACAATTATCTGCTTGCTTTTTTCTCCTTTTTCTCCTGCCTTCCAATCTACATTTCTGACTAAACACTCACCCTCTGAGGCCAATGCAATGAAAGCCTCAGGATCAGCAGGAATGTAGGTGGAGCAGACACTTGTTTCCTTCTGCATGTGTCCTAATGCTGAGCTGCACTCAGTGCTGACCCTCATCATTCCTTCTAAGATTTTGGTAATTTTCCCTCCATACGCTTGGCATCTGTCCTTAACTCTGGCCCTTTCTCTGCTTCCCAAGAAGAACCGAAAGCAGATCAGCAATTTAGTTTGCTGCTCTGCACACAGAGCAGCAGAGGAGAGAAAAACACAAAGGCATCCAGGAGACACTTTTCATCATATATAACAGACTTATTCATTCATTGTATCACATGGAGAAGATTTTTTTTTTCTTTCTTTTACTAAGTAGCCAGTGGAGAAGCATGCAAGCAGCAGCTGTTGCAAGCCTACAAGCAGGAAAGCTGGACGGATTGAAAACGCACAATACAGAGCTTGTTGAAGCCTAGAGAGCAGCCTTCCTCCTCTTGGTCTGGGCTCTCAGCTTTGTTCCAGGCCAGTTCAAAACCAGTTATTTCTCCAAGCACACACTGAATGTGCCCAATCCTATTTTTCCTTTCTCCCCCTATCTTTGGACTCTGACCAGTGGGGCTCCACACTGCAGAGCCACCAACACGGTAAGATTCTGCCCGTAACAATTTCAGTAGAGATGAGAGCACTGGACTCACTCTTAATATTAAAATAGACACACCTGCTTTCAGTACATGTAAGCCAACACATTGGCACAATCTGTCTTCATTGCAATGCTCTTTTGAAGGAAATCAAGGCATATTTTGAGTGAGACATGGGCACTAGCACTGTGTTCCTGTTCAATGCAATGAAAGGCACAAGTTAATACAGACGCACCCAACAGGGAAATGCTTGCTCTGCAGTTCTGTCCACAGTAGGGTCTGCTTTTCAGCATCAGTCCCCAACAAAGGTTTCTCTATTCATTCACTCACTCCCCTCTCCCTGTATGGTATCCTGCTGCATCTCCTGTCCTTTCACTCTTCCCTACCCCCTTTCCCTACCTGTGTTTTAAAAGGCAATTTTTTTTTTTTTAAGTGACAGCTGAAATATACTGGACCAGATTGGTGCCCCACCAGCCCATTATGGTGATGAGATGTGCAAGGGACATAGCAGCAGACTCGGGCTAATCCTGCCTGTCCCCCAGGTCCCTGAAGCCCCTGTAGGATTTGCAGGGGCAGTCCTACTTGTGTCAGAACTGCACCTGCACAGCCACAAGCCTGCACCTCTGGCCAGGGCTCACCTCTGCACCACTAGAGGCCACGTCTTCCTGAGCAGCACCCTCTCCCCAGGCATCCCGCACATTGCACATCCTCCACACTCACCCCCCATGCTCTTGCACACAGGAAATCTGCCCGTGTGCCCCTGGCACTTCATCACAGGCTACACACCCCACCTACTCCTTTCATCTCAATTTTGACACTTCTTTCACCTAAGCTTGCATTTTTATTCATGTGGTTATCTCCACTGAAAACAAACAGCATTTGCTCTTCAATTAAGACAACTCTCAGTCACCCAAGATTTCTCCCCCAACCCCACACTTCTATTGCTCCACTTCCACCCCAGATTTGCACACTCTTTCCCTATATTTGTGCCTACCTGTTGCATTGTTTGTATCACATTGCATAAACTGAAGCTGAAGATCATAAGGACAGACTGGTACCTAAATTACAGGCTTTTCTACATTTATTTTATTTTGGATTAGGAAGGCACATCCTTTTTATTGGATTTTTAAAAGTTGTTTTAACTCAGAGAAAATATTTTTTCATAACTCAATATTTATTAAAAAAAAAACACCTCAGGAACTTAAAATGATTACTACCATAGGAGCCGAAACACAGTATCTATCAACAAGTACAACTAAAGTGCACAAGGTAATATGATTTATAAGGAGCTATAGTCAAAAAGATGGAACATCAGTCTGAAAAAAACATCCAACAACTGTATGTTTATCAGAGCTTTTGCAGGGCATCTAGCTAAACTCTACAGTATTGATCAGTTTAGTCACCCAGGAAAACAATTAGCCCTAAACACTGCATTTTGAGCATGGTGTCCATTTATATATTTGTTGAAGCAACTATACCCCAAATTACCTTTATACTCTACAGCACACTGCAATTGTTTGTATAAACTACCAGTCACTAAACATGCCTGGATTTCTTAAAGCACGGCTCAACTGGAAAATCCTTGAGCTTCAGAAACAAATCTGAAAATGACCCAGAAGCTGCAAGACAGCAAGGGCTATGTTGCAAAAACTAATTTGAAATTTTGGTTTTTTAAGAGAAAATAGGTGTGTAGGTTTGTGCGCAAACTGCAGTTCAGGAGATTACACAGGCATACAGTGCCTGACAAGTTACACATGAACATATACAGCTTTTGCATGAAATCCTAAGAACTGTCTTTTTTTAATCCCTATATTGAACCCAGAAATGGTTTTATTCTCAATATTTCTGGGTAACCTTTAGGAAACATTGCCTAGAAATGCATAGAGCATAAATTGTGTACTCATGCAGTTAGGGAACTGTCACACAAGGGGAGCAGTTCTAGAGCAATGCCATTAATTTCAAACTTGCAAGGACAGCACAGCAAAATTTTGCCCTGAGTAATTTTTCCTATTTAAATAAAAACTTTATTATCCTACAGAGAATTTTACATGTAATTCTGATGTGAAAACAAAACCATCAAAAAAAACTTTTCAACATCTCCTAATGTAACACAACACTGTAGTGTCATTTGCCTTCATGTTTGCCCAATGCTTCCAATATGAAAACAAATTTTTAATGTGGTTAGATTACAGTTTTGGCTGAAAAATGTCTCAGGCCCAAAGCTTTGGCATAAGAAAAATCGAGCCAGAAGCAAAGTACTTTCATCAAAATTTGAAAAGAATATGCTATACATACACAGCTTATTTTTAGATTATAGGGATGTAAAAAAGCTGCTTCCCCATGTGGTTTCAGTTATCAAATGGAAATCCTTTGGACTGCAAGTTAAAGCACAGATGAGACATGAGGCCCACATTAACACATATACTATGGGTTACTACATTAAATATTTTAGAGTCACCAGCAAAATCAGTAGACTCCAAATTTGACCGAGATTCTTCTTGTTTTTCTTGTCTGTTGAGTCTATGCAGGTCCTCGAGGGCAGGTCTGCACTTTGGCACAATACCCAGATGGTAACTTTCAGACAGGGAATTTTGCAGAGGTTAAAAGCTAAACCATCCTCACCCCCTCTGGTGTTTAGCAATCTGGCAAGGGCTGGGATTGATGGGATTAACACCAAGGAGGGTAAAAAACCTCAACCCATGCATACTACCTCCACACAGCATCCATGGATCCTCCCAGGTGACACTAATGCTCATGAGGCAGAACATCAGTGTTGTTGACACCACTCTGTTCTCATGTGAATCAACACACACAGGGTTAAAAACAAACCACTTGATAGTTCTGTTCTACAATGCAACCAGAAACATCTGCCACAGCTACTGGACACTTTCCAGTGCTGAGACCCTGACATGGACCAACACCACCTGAAGGCACCAGAAATGTGTCAGTGGCTGCAGGATCAGACCTCAGGCATGCTCCATGCTGTGTGCAGCACAGGCAGCTCTGAGAAAGGTGCTGCACTGCAAACTGGGGGGAGGTGAGAAGGAGTGCCTGTTTTAGTGATTTATGTCTATTCTAAAGAGAGAAAACAAGTGTTTTGCCAGTTTTACAGAGCTCAATCTGAAACCTCCCCACTACACCCTAAGTCTGACTGTATATTACTATTTTTAGCCTATTGGACATAATTAAATGGGAGACATCACTTGTTTAGGAAGAAAAACCAATGGATTCAAGGCATTACACTCATGCAATCCTAGCTCTTTATGGAAAATGGAAGAAGTCTTGATAACCTTCTAAGGCAGCAAGCATCAAACAGTTGGCTGCTTACAGTTCCAGCTTCCTTTTTGGCAGTGCTGGGCCTAAAGACCCCTTCTAATTTGTTTTCACAGCTAGCTTGTCTGGGCTATATTTTTTCTTTTATAGAAGACTGGGCTATAGCC
Organism: Falco peregrinus; assembly: GCF_023634155.1. Taxonomy (NCBI): domain Eukaryota; kingdom Metazoa; phylum Chordata; class Aves; order Falconiformes; family Falconidae; genus Falco; species Falco peregrinus. The sequence continues at coordinate 65,188,055 of NC_073739.1, forward strand.
CTGCTACTCTTTTCCTGCTTCTTTTTTGGGTGCATACTGATTTTCACAACACACTGATATAGGGGGAGAAATGTTTCTGGGACTGCAGGAGACACCTCATTCTGGGAAACAGCCTACCAGTCTCTCTGACCACACTACTACACTTCAGTGAGGTTTCAACAGATTGATAGCAACGCTTCTAATTAGCTTCAAAGTAAAAGGGAATGGAAACATCTCACAAAAAACCCCCACAAAAACAACAGCTAAGAAGGGCACCAATTTTCTCCTTGAGCCTCTGCAAAACCTGAGATGTCACATTACATATTGATGACTGCTTCCTTCTAGAAAAATCCCTCAGAGTCCCAGAGGTAGTTGACACACCATGATATAACAGCTTGATGCTATCACCCTACTCCATCTTTTATTGAGGAATGCAGGAAACAGTTAAGTAAGGCTGTTTAACTACTTAGTGTAGTTTGAAGGTCTACAGTATTTCAACAAGTCTCTCTTTCCCTCCCCCAGCTCTACCACCTTCTCTCTGAAATGGGCTCATTTCTAGCAAAAGCCTTCAGCTGCTGCCAGGTCCAGCTCACCTGACCTTTCCAGGGGACACAGCCCCAGAAGACGCATGGCTCAGCAAGTGCCTCCAGCCGTGAGGAGGGACCACCATGGCACCAACCCACACTGAGACTATGTGTAGGAACATTGCTGACCTCTAAGGATGAGCTTGTAACATCCAGCCTAAGCTTCTCATTTGATGTTGGATTTTTTTGGGGTTTTTTACCTTTTGAAACACTCAAATTCATGCAAACCAAGTAAGTTGCTGTAAATTCTTTATTCCTTTATGAAAATAAAACTGTTTTGTACTTGGCAGGAAAAAAAATACCCCATAGCTGTTAGTTTGTGTTATTTGATTGCCACAGGTATCCCTAATGCATTACAAGTCAATGGATTTAATAGGAATGGCAAATTATCATTGAAAATATATCAAAGTTATCACGAGCCATAAATCACTAAAGGAAAATGGGACAGTCCATGTTTTCTGTGCAGAAATGCTGAGGGACTTGGAGGGGAAAGTGGCATTTCTCGGTGCTGGTATAACTGAGGCCAGAGTTTGTTTTAGGAAGTTTCTATGCAATTAACCGTTTACATCCAAATGCATTTTTACCACATTAGAGGGGAGATGTTAGCAAGGAAATCCAGTTATCTGTGAAGGGATTGGGTCCATCCTTGAATTCTTCTCATAGTCATGACAGCATCCATACAAAAAAAAAAAAAGGTACAAAAAAGATGTTTTGTCTGCAATGTCTGAGCAAGGGAAGAAGTGTCAAATGTTTCATGGGGGCTGAAGAAACAGGATGAGCATGCCATTATCAGTGCCCAGAGGCAAGACATACCACCAGGAACATTCCATGATGCTCATTTTCTAGTTTCTGATCCTGAACTCTCTGGACTTATGTCTACACTCTCATCACACCAAATCTGTTTGTGTCACATTAAGGGAAGAATTGTTGAAGCTTCAGACTGTGATCTGTAGGCAGAGCTACCACCAAAAGTAATTTCCATGAAATATAAGCCTGCAAGTATTCTCATGCTCAAGGGAAAATTTTAGCATAGTAAGTGAGAGAAGTCAAAAACTGATTTAAAAATTAATTTGGAAAATTAACATTGTCTTCAAGTCTCTCCTGAATGAATCACAAGATGCTGCCTCTCACTGGTATGCAGGTCTTTTTCAGCAGGTTTCATCCAGGAGTTGCGAAGTAGCAATATCAGAACCAAAAAGATCATCGTTGCAAATGCAGGTCCTGCGTATGTATAAGATCATTCACCACCACCTAGTGAGGAGTAACTATACACAGGTTGATGTAAACAACTGCCTGCTTGGTCAAGCAGCTGCCTAATGTTCTCGTTGTACTGAAGTCAGGAAGACTCAGTGGAAAATGTGATTAGGGAAAGGTGTGAGAAAGTCTAAGAAGAAAGCACAAGGAAAGCAACTGACCCCTGAGGCGCTGTAAAGGACACGTGGGATTGGAAAACAGGCTGAAAACGGGAAAGGTTAAGGATCACAGCTTAATTTATACAGACGGCAGCTCCACAGGCTGTTGTCTGAGCTGGCTGGCTGGCAGTGCTTTTGAAGTGGGACTGTGATCCTCCACCACAGCGCTGTGGTTTCCTGGACCAGCAGCATGGGCCTTCACATCCACCATCTGGCCCCAGGTACAGAGCTGCCAAAAAACAGCCCACAGCCTTTGGGCTTTATCGAAGCCCCTGAAGGCCATGATGCTGAGCCGGCACTGCCACACCATGTACTCATACAAGCTCTTAAAATGTACCTCCATGCAATTTTGAAGGACAGGCTTTGCTGTACAAAATGTGGATGAACAAAACACTGATGATGTTCATCACCAGTATTAAATGACCAATTCATTAGCCATTTTTAGTCACAGCATAAATAAAACTCAAGTAGAGTACTTCTCCATAGCAAAAATCTCAAACAGAAAGCCAGATGATGTCAGATGCTTGAATGACCTTGAAGAGAAATCCAAGATGATTCTTTAAACAAAACAAGAAAGTAATTAAATGAAAGTGGGGAGTAATATTACTCTAAATCAGTAGCAGTGGCCATGCACTGTGGGTTAATGTCTGAGCTCCTACGGACCCACAGTCAGTGAGACTGCAGGGGCTGGAGTTAAGGGCGGTTTGAGCCACTCCTCTAGACCACATTGCTTTTATTTCTAGATGTTTGCAGGTTTGGTACTTGAGTTCCTGTTGGGAAGGGGCACACATGTACTGTTCAGTTTTTAGAGCCTCAGTTGTGCAGCTATAGACCCTAACATAACTTTCACCAGAATTATTTTCGGCTGTTTATTCCCATAATTATCAGCACAAAAGAATGAGCTTAATAGTAACAATTCATGTGATCATCTGCTTCTCTTCTGCCCACTACACAAAATCATAATTCTTGGTTATGTTTTTTCTTAATTCAGATGCTTTTCTCAGCTTTTACATTAAACAGAAAACTCTCCCTTCCTAACTGGGCAGGGAGAAATGGGATGAAATTCAGGAAAGCCTAATGTTTAAACAGAGGCAGGCCTACTGACAAGGAGTTGAAAACCATGAAGAAGGCACAGACGGTGAGATGACAGCCCAGGGACGGTGGCTTGCAGAGGTGAAACAGAGAAGATGATGCAGGACCTCAGGTTGTCCTCCTCAGTCAGGTTCACCACATACAGCTGAGACCTGTTTTCAAATGACAAAAAGCAGGCTGTATGCCAAATTCTTTGGAAAATCTGGTCAAAGAAATGTTGCTGCTGAAAATCCCCACCTCAGCAGGAGCTGGGCTTTCCTGCAAACCTCATCCTAGTTGCAGAGTTGAGCTGGCACATCACTACTGCAATACACCCAAAAAACCTGCCAAAACGGAAATGTCCAAATAGACCAGCAGGACCATTCAGAGCATCATCCTGAAGGCAGGGAACAGAGGGACACTGCTCCTTGACACCCCAACACGAGGCAGCAGTCCCCCAGCTGTCTACTCTCACTGGACAGGGCAGGTGAGCACTCCTCCATGGTGTTAGGGCTTGTACTTGGACATCTGTTCCAACAAGTTTTAGGATCTGGCAAGATCATGCAGTCTTTGCTGCTCCCTCAAGCACATAACAGTCCATTGAAGTCAAACTCTTTAATATCTGGAAGGCTTTTCTCATGGTACTGTTTGAAAAGTAATTTTAATCCCCTCCATAACCCCTAGCAAATCCTCTCTATTTCTTCAGCTTCTTTTCCTTGAATCCATCCCTCCCTTTCTTTCCTTCAACATTCTGTCATCTCCCTCTTCACAAGCCTTTTATTTAGGCATTCTTAAAATATCTTCCCTGAAATTCTGTAGCCAAAATCTCAGTCACACCAGAAATAGCAGCCAGAAATTGGTTACGGCATGTATCAGAGAAGAAGTCCTCCTTTTTCACAGCCCAAAAGCTGCTTTGCAGAATGACATTACTAAAACCTGAAAACAGTAGCAGCACAGCAAAGATTGCCAGACATGCTGAGAAAACACCACAGATTTATCTGGGTAGACATGATGGTCCAAATATTGACATATGGTTGAACAGACTGGACACTTGTACGGACTTACACCTCTTAATGTTATAAGGATAGTAATTCCTTTTCCCACTTTATCATCTCCGTTCTCCAAAACTGAAAAATCCCTCTAGAAAGAACAAAACTCTTCTCCTGGGACCCAAAACCAACAATTACCATTCCAGAAAAAGTTCCAGGATTTGGGACAAATAGCAACCCTGTCAGGTCTTCACCAAGAAAAAGCTTATGGACTCTTTTTCCTCCTTTACAAGAGGTATATAAAACACAGACCTAGATGTAGCACTGCAAAGGCATCATGGCAGGGCATGATAGAAGCTGCAAGGGGCGCCTGGCCCCACTCATGTAAAGTATGCAAAGACAAGGATGCTGCCATAAACATCAGCTCTCCATGAGTTTTAGCATTACAGCATTACAGTTTAAACAGAGTAAGATGTGACGGCACATAAGAACCAAGGCACCCAGAGAGAAGACATTAGATTAGCTGCAATTTTACTAAAGCTATTACAAACTGCTCAGTAAAACAGTCCCCATCCTCAGAGGGACATGATCACAAAAGGGAACATAAGCCACTGAAGATGCGCTGGTGAGAGTATGGATAGCCCTTGCTGATTCCAAGCCAGCATGGGGCCAAGGGACTCCGTCTTACACATGGGCTCCACATCAGCCCTCTTCTTAGCTCTACTCTGAAGATTTTGACAGCCACATTCAACTCTGACAGCACAGAGGCACGATTAATATTTTACTGTCTCATGTTAAGACAATATCTAGTCTGGCTTATAAACACTTTATTGAAAAAACATATTCTTTAGGCTAGCACAAAAAGAGCCAACATTTGGCACAATTGACCTGAAAGGCCTGTCCTAGAATGACCTGAGCCATGAACTCCAAAACACCGCTGCAAACCAGCCTGGAGACTCAGGATGCTCAGCATTTATTGAGCTTGATGATCTTAAGGGTCTTTTGCAACCTAAATGATTTTATGATTCAATAATTTGGGAAGCATATGGAGTGGAATGGAGATCCGCTTTCACCATTGCTGCTCATTCAAATGAGGAGGGAATGTTGCCATATTTCAGGGTTTTTTGCATAGTGTGACCACCTTTGGCATCTATTGAGAGATAGTGTAACTTAAAAAAAGAACTGTCAATGGAAACAAACAGATAAAAATCAAAGTGAGAGAACAGACTGCAATGCAGGAAAAAAAATCACGTGTCTTAAATCCCCTCACAATAATAGTTAAACATGTGTGGGTGTGGTGGCTTCTAAACCCATTAGTATAATATATAATCTGATTGATAACAGAATATGAAGGCAAGATCCTAAGAACTAAACAAAAACATTGTGCCACTTAGGCAAAACAGCTTTTCCTTAGAGACTGTGTGGAGAAACTCTCTTGCATGACCCTAATCAACAGTAGCCTCCTTGAAGCTCTTATCAGCAGATGATGGGAAGCAGCAGGGATATGTGCAATGGGAGAACAGATTTTGGCAAAGGCAGTACTGATATAGGGCAGAGTGTAATTTTAATCTTTATTTCCATCTGCCTGGCAGGACCCGCAACTACAAACAAGGAAGAAAAGTACAAATCACATGTTGGTAGCACCCTCAAGGAAAACATCAGAGTAAATTACAAAGACTGGCCAGCCAAGGTTAGAAGTTCTCCAGAAATAGCAAACAGTGGTGCAACCAAGAACAGCCTGGCTTAAGTGAACAGCCAGATATGGCATTTGCTATTTCCATTACAGCTTGAAAAGTAAAATAACTACATAGAGTCATAGAACAATTCAAGCTGGAAAAGACCTTGGTATGTTATTTAGTCAAAGTAAGGTCAAAATTTTGATTTGTAACACCAAATTGCCATATTTGCAATAAGCAAGTTTTGTTTCAGTGTAATTCCAGCTACAGTAGTCATATGTTCTAAATTAATCACACCTGCTGAGATAAACAGAAAAGTAACAAGACAGTATTTAGATCAGCCACCTACTTTCTGACTGAATACCATAAAAATATCAACCAAATCTGCCCTGTGAAAGCCAAGTCCTGCTTCTCCAAATAAGTTGCCCCGAAGTCACTTGCACACCCATCACAGGCAGAATCACTGAATAAACAGGAGGAACCGTCTTACTCAGACATCCCACATCACCCTAAGACCAAGGCTACCAAAACCATCCTTTTCTTCCATCTTGGCACACTGTGCCAGATGCTGTCCATACAAGAGTAGCTTTCAGGCTGCTCTCAGTTGCACCTGGTTCTGGTCTTCTAAAGAGATGCATCAAAATCAAGAAACAAAACCAGAACAATTTTGCCTTCTACCTTACTGTATTGTAAACTTCTTACTCTGGAATTTCCTTCAAAATAAGATTTTTACCAATTCATTTATACTATTTCACAATCCAATACACTTATATCCTGTAAATTGGACAAAGAAAAATTTATAATCTCAGCTAAATATTACTTTAATGTCAATATACTTGATTCATATCACATTTGATGATTAATGCTGCTCTTTAAAAAATATAGTAATAAGTAACCACACCAAAAAATCCATAACATAAAAATAACTGGGAGTAAAATCTCTAAAAATCTTATCTCATAGAAGTATGTTTCAAACAAACATGTTTTCATAAGTCTTCGCTAATTGTCAATGTTGACATTCCTGCAACAGAGGAGACCAATCAAAAATAAATCTCTGCAAAGTACTTATTAACTTATTATGGTTTGAATTAGCAGGGAAAACAGTTCCAGTGAGACAGGGGCTATGTTATTATGAGAACTGAATTGTCCAACTGATTTCAGCTAGGATAGAAATTCACTTTGGCTGCATGGTGCTACTTCCTCTGATGAATGTTCAAAGTTGGGGGCAGGGGGTAACATTTCAAAAAACTTCACAAGCAGTATAAGTGGTCTCTAGTGTTCCAATTCACATAGATAAGATCAAACCAACTATCACTGTTCCTTAAAAAATGAACGAAAAAAAAACCAAAACCATACCAACTGTCTCTCAGTCCTTAATTCTCTTCATCTAGTCCATCACTCATGGCAGTTCTATCACGTGTTCCACCTTCTCCCAACTAAATGCCATTTTCAGCTCTTCATTCTCATGCTCTTCCTTTAGGGTCTGAAGTTTGTCACCAGAAACTGCCTCATCCATCCATCCAATGTTTTTTACACCTCAGCTCTCTTTTGTGCAGAAAACATTAACCCCTATCTTTCCTACTCTTTAAGAGCTAGAAATCATTCAGAGATGGAAAGAAAGGAAGACTGCTTTCTACTGTATTGGCTGGAATCTTATGCCCAGTATAGGGCACTCCGAAAGAAAAGAGCTGAGGGAGGACTGGTCTACAAGTACAAAAGATTAAATAAAAGATATTTACAAAAGCAAAGGCAATATTTTTTTCTTTCCCATGCCTTGATTGTTAGGAAAAGGAGCAATTAATATTCCTTCCCCCCCACCCCCCACTAAGGTCCCATTCCTGCAAGAGAAAGTAACTAGAATTGAGACCGATTACACTCTGGAGGATCCTGTCAAAAATTTTCGAAAATACCAAGTTTTCCTTATTTTTTTATATAGTTAATAACTTTTCCATTCAAAAACCTGTTACTTATAACTGTACAATTCCCCAGGACAGGATAAGACCATCGCTTACAACACTGGAAAAGAAACAGTAGCTTCTTTAGATAACCTGCTTGTTAAAGGGTACACAGACTAAAATACACATATACGGAACATAAGAAGAAAACTGTAGAAGGTTTATGCAGGCATTCATCTAAAAGTTCAGGATAGGGCAGTACATTTGAAATAATACATGTAAAGGTGAAAATAAGACGTTTAACTTAAACTGAAAACTTTTTGGTGCAGGGAAAAAACTTTTCATTTTGAAATTGAGTTAGTGCCTCATGCAAAGAGGTTCTGTTGGACCCAGACTGCTGGGTATTGCCCCAGGGATATAAATGTAGAGTAAGCAGGAGGAAGAGCTACATTCAAGTGCAGTTTAGTGTCCCAGGGAAGGAATATACAGCCTTACTAAAAGCATGCAGTTAAGTACTTTGGCCTCCCCAAAATGAAGACAGGCACTGCTGTGACAGGTGAGAGTTAAGCGGGGAGTTTATGAGAAATGGAGCAGAAGTACCTGTGGAGAGATGCATCGCAGCTGGCATTACTGTGGCAGCTGCTGTGATAAGAATCAAGGGAACAGGGAACAGATTCATGCCCATTTCAGTTGCATAAATTTTGGCCTTTCACTTTTGGTAACTTCAGCTCTAGAACAAGATCAGAAATGTGCCTGCATGGTGATCTCAGCACAGCTCACTGCACAAATTAGACGTTGGTGGAGTGCTATAAAAACAAAGTCCTATAGAATTACATAGCAGCAACACTACAGGCCAGTGCAGACACTTCCCAAGACAAGCAGCGTTGGCACAGAACACAGGAGCCCTGCCCAGGCTGCCTGGACTCTGCTGGGAAGGTCTCACCATCCCTCACAGGCATGGGCAGGCCTAGACTGTGACATGGGACACAGCCTCCTCTGCAAGCACAAAAACTCAGCCCAGTAGAAAAAAATACATACAAATGTATTTAAATGCTGAAAATTATTTCTCTGTTTTTAAGGAGCAGGGGGTTGAGGGGGTCGGGGGTGGCAAGGGAAGGAGAGAGAGAGAGTACTTAAAGTGAGTATGGTTTTTAACTGGTGATAATAGCTCCCTGCTGATAAAAGCTATCTGTGGCATACTGAGCAGATGGCAAAAAGCAACAACAATCTGTTTCTCCTTATGTCTCCACTATAGCAGCTTAAAAAGCTGGAGCTTCTTGTACAGGTAAGATTTCAATACCTCTTTTTTCTTTGTCCTCTTCTCCCCCTCCCTCTTCTGAGCACTGCACAATGAATTCCCTCCCTCTAGTGAGCTACAAAATATTTCTGACCATGTATGAATCAAAGTACAAGCTGAAGAAAGAACATAAAAGGGAAGCCAAGCTATCACAGAGGAAAGAAAGAGAGGAGGGAAAAAAATTGGTATGTACATTGAATTTTCTTGCTGTTTCTGGGCTGGGAAGTGAAGGAAGAGGAGGAAGAAGACTCTATTCTGTAAATTGAGCTGCATTCCTTCTTCTCACACCGAAGATATTCACAGGCACACCAGTAAGTGCGGATGTACTGTGTGAATACATTGCAACCCACAAACTGATTGAGATTCATTCATCCCAGACTGCTACAAAAAGTCCAGGGCATGATCATCTGTGCCAGCATCTCTCTAGCAGTGATACCTGGGCCACACCTGGTTTGTTTGCAAGACAGCAAGGAGTCCTCCAACAAGTGTCCCTCACAAATGCACATATACTGGCAAGAAAATAAAATGAGAGGGACTAAGCATAAGAAATAATATAAAACTGGTAACAGCATTCTTTTTCATCATTCCTGTTTAGCTGTCAGAAAAAACACACGAGGACAACACTATGTAAAAAGAGTCCTTGGACTTCTCTGAGGCTATGGGTTCCTTTGATTAGAGAAACAAGTGAATAAAAACCCCAGCTCAGACAGAGAAACAGTGCTGTAAATCAAGTGACATTCCTCCCTTTCCAGGCTTGAATGGCCACACTTTTATCAACAGGAGGAGGCCTGCCAGCTAACAGAAGCTCTGATTAATTTGCAGAGCAAAGGATGAAGCTTTTTTGGTCTGCTTTCTAACGTCCTACAACTCCTATCTGCTGACAAAGTAAGGAAGAACATTTGTAAGCATTTCAATATCTCCGAATAGCTATCTGAAAACAGTCATGTATGTTATCATTCAACCAAGCTCTTTATAAAGTGAATCAGAGCAACAGCATCCCTTAAAGGAACAGCAACAAAAAGGCTGCCTTAGTTTTACCAGAGAAATGTCCTACATTCCAGGCTTTGCAGGTTGGTACATACATACTGGAAAACAGGAAAAATACTAAAAAATAGTGTCAGGAAGGAAATAGTTTAAAAGACATTTCATCTCTCAAAGAACTTACTCGGGTGTTTTCTGTCAGCAAAACTCAGTTTTGCCACCCCAGTGATGAGGCAAGAGCTTGGCTTTGGCAGTCAGTTAGGGGACGAGAGATGGAGTGGGAAGGAGGGCATGGGGAAAGCCTGGCAAGGGGTCAGAGGGCCTGCATTTCCCCATCTGCAGAGCCATGTCTATTCCCGTACACTTCTCTCTGGTTTGAACAAATCAGGGTGCACAACCATGGCTCAGTGATGCAGGCAGCACTGCTGCCTGTAGCTATCTGCTTCTCCTATGCCTAGAGTCAGGTCATACTCAGGTTACAAACAATGTCCACTACTCTGACTCACACACAAAAGAACATCATGTATGCAACCATATTTTTGCTGCAACCTTAGCTATGAGAAGCTCTTCTCATAGTGGAGTGATAGTAACACTCTGATACCAAACTGCAAAAGTATTTCATATAGTCTGTGGAAACACCCTAATAATACCAGCATAAGTATACGGGGTAATAGTGGCATGCAGAATGAGGTTCATCGTCCCATAATTTAGACACCGAAAGCACTAACCATGTTGCTTTCTACTTGCACAGCAAACACAAAAATATACTTTCCTGTAGACATCAGCTTTATGGAGTCACCGTACTCTTTGAGCACTTTTTTCCCTCTGCTGATGATAAAAAGGAGTGCAGAGTGACCAGTTCAGGTGCAGACATGCGCATGTACAGATCAGGCAAGTGTCACCCATTTGATGCTGATGCAGCAGCAGTTAACATAAACATAATTTTTCTGGTCTAACGTTATGTAGCAAGCAATACTCATCAAAAAAATATGCAGGTGGTGATTAAGAACAGCTAAGAGCTTTCTCAGAGGTACTATCTTTTTCAAATAAAGTCAGGACAGATCTAACATCACTGAAGGAATTGCAGTGAGTTACGAAGAGATGGGAGTGCTGTCGTTTCAAAGACACAGTTCTCAGTGTAGGTCATTACTGCCTTAAAAAACACACATGTTAAAGCTCATCCATGGCAGGTATCTGCACAAAACACAGTTCTGTCTGCAATTTAATGCAGATTTAATGACTCACATTGTGTTCATCATCAAGGGACGAAAAAAATGCACAATTCCTCTTGGTAGACAGCAAATAAAGGTCACTGGCAACACACATGTTTTCCTTCTGGTTTCTAAGAGTTGAGTAATTTCTGGTTTTTAATGTATTTATCTGCTCTCTGTTTTTTAGGACCTTTGTGGGGGGCACAAGAGGTAAGATCAGCTTGTAGTAAGAACGATACATCTACCTAGATTATTAGTGGCTGACAGGGGAATGAAAGGGAAGGAATCACACTTGGCAAATTAAAATGCCTTTTAAAAATTAAGTTATCAAGTTTCTATTCAAGACTTTATTATTAAAGAATTATAAAAATCTTATATTGTGTAGAGCATCTACTTCAGTGGATGAGGTGAAATTTTACCTACTTGCTCCTTAAATTCAAAGGGAAGTCCTTAAGCAAAATCTTGCTAATATGTGTTTTGACTCATGAGATAAGACATTGCCCATCTTACTGCTCAATACACTCAGAAGAGCCAGATTTGCAGAGAAGGATGCTTGGCATTTTCTGTACTTGCTGCCATTAAGGCAGGGCAGGGCAGCAAAATATCAGCAATTACATCTGAAAAATGTGGCTGCAGCCTAACCACAGTGAGTGAAAAACTGGAGATGTGGTTTGAGGAGGAAAAAAACCCACAAACTCACTACATTATTGATGTGGACAAGCACAGATCAACTGCTGAAAAGCACGAGCACACTGTGGAAAAAATAGTCATCATCTCTCATTCTTTGCAGCTAATTAATCTGAAAACAAAAATTTTGGTTAGGTTATTCAAAAAGTAAATAAAATCCTTCATGCAGAAAGGAAAGGGGTGGCAGAAGATAAAAAAACATCTTTTCAGAAGTTCATAGTTCAGTGAACTCTCCATTTTTCAAGAGCAAACTATAAACTGAAGACATCCAGGCAAGTTTCAGCTGTGTTATTTATTAATTGAAATGTTTCTGCACATGCTTTTTTAAAAGTTCCATAAATCTTCCAGTCAAATGCTTTGTACCCCTGAATGAATGATCCTTTCAAATGATTTATCTTTGTCCTTACTACAAATCTGACCTAGTCTGCTTATCTACTTTGAAGCTTCCTTAGGACTAATCAGCTGTCTCGCTTCAGTGTCTCAAAAGCCCTTGTTTTGTCTTCCTTTTGGGATTTTCTAAATGATTAGAAAAAGTACAAAAGCCAGGAAGAGAGATAAGACCTTAGAAGGCTATAAAAACATTGAAAGTCATTAAACGTGTTAACACAATACATGCACATGGGAGCAATTATTTTTTATAATGTCGTGGTAATTTTCCCAGAAAACAAAAGAACTATAAAAGGAAGATATGTATTGATATTAATAAATATAATCTTTGTAATTAGGATCTGCTCCTATAACATTTAATCCTGAACCAGCCACCACAGGACTGACCTGTTGTCTACTATGTGCAATGCAACTACCTATCACAGGGTTAACACCCGACACCCTGCTTTGGATGTAGATAAAAGCAGGATGGGGGCCTATTTACCTCATTGGATAACTCATTTATTCAAAACTGAAAAGCACATTAGAACCACAGACAGGTTTATGAGTCACGTCTAAGAGCCCGCTTTTATGGATCAAGATCATCAACTTGTACATGGAGCGCTCCCTAAAAAATTCACAGTTTAACAGCCACATTGATAAGCATACTTCCTGCTGGATGAGACAAAACAAAATTTTCATTTAAATCATTACAGAGTTTTCCAGAGACCTTTGACAGGGTCTGGTGGCTTAGAAAAAATGAAGCCTTGCACAGTATTTGTGAAGAAGTACTCAGTATAAAAGTTAGTAGCCTCAGCCTATAAAAAAATAAAATTAATGCTCCTAATTTAGAAGGCTTTCCTGAGATTATTTTTTTTCCATGAAACAGGATCAAAGTTCTTGTCACAGCAAACTTTTCCAAAGGCAAACAGTTTCCACATAAAATCTCAGCTTTGGCAAGGAAAACACTGGTTTCCAATACAGTTTTAGATTATTTCGCTCTAGCTGAGACACAAAATGGGGTCTCACCTACCAGTATTACCACTGAATAAACTACAACAGCTGTTGTCCACTCCTAGCTCTTATACACCAAATAGAAAAGAAGAATGTTGCACACACTTTTCACTTTTATAAGAGGATCTATATGTTTCTTAATTCCTTCATTATATTTTTGTATTTTGTTAACTTGACTATCAAAAGAACAATTAAGCATGTATGGATTGCAATCTCTTCTTTTATGGCTAAAATCATTACTATTCAATTTATGGGAACATGAATGAAAATGAACAAAAGTGTTTCATTGTAGTGCTTTTTAAACAGAAAGGGAAGGCAGAATTGAGAACTTTAGTATGATCTTCACAATGAACATGTTATATGTTCTGTAATTAAAAAGTAGAGTTTGACAGCTGCCTTCAGATGGCTACTGAGTACACAATGTTACATTTTATTAAGATATTTAGTCTGCCCCAACACTAGAGGCATAGTCTTCAGAATCTCCACAAAGATATAAAAGCACAGATTCCTCTAAACAAAAAGAAATATGAAACAAAGAGCATTGGGACACACTTCTACATCCTGTAGAGCCTACTGAAAAAGGAAACAATCCTAAAATTAGTGATATATAAACACCCTTCACATTTACTTTCCCTCTCAATTCCTGCTCATTTCTTCAAAAATCCTTCTGTAAAAACACACAAAATCTGGAGCTGACAGGTTAGGTCATCTGTAGCACTTTTGTCCTCAAAAGCAATGAATTCTTTCCCTTTTCATCCCAGCTTTCCTCAGAGTGCTTATGACAAGGTGTGGGTATTCAAGCCAAATCATCATCACTTGTTTAGCCCTTTAAACTAGAATTTCTGCCATATAAACAAAAGAAGGTAATTGTTTGCCTTGCTGCTCTGTGCTACAGCAGTTGCTGCTTTGACAGAGCCCATATTGAATGGCTGGGACTCAAGCTTGGATGGGTGGGCTTCTGTTGGTACTTTCGTCTCTCTGTGTGTTGGATTAAAATAAGGACTATTAACAGCCAGAAGAAATTTCAAGCACTACAAGATCAGAAAAGGTAGCTTGAGGGGGTTTCTTTTGTATTTTTTTTCTATTCATGACCTATTAGGTATACAAACATCTTCTGGAATAATAATTGTCCAGTATTAGTTTGCAAATATTGCTGCAAGTATTGACTACACTAATAGATTGTAACTGATGAAACTACTTTTCCTGCTGCAAGGCGATATTACCAAAACAGTCAAAAAACCCCCAAGCCCTGCTAAACTCATTCCAAACTTAAAATGTTTATCAAGCTGCAAGAAGTAGTAGTCTCCAAACCATGCAAAGGCTTCAATCCTGCAGCATGGCTGTAGCTTATTGCCTGCTAGTAGTTCCACCAGCTGTAGTAGAATTATGTGTAATCTTAAAATAGGATAGGTATGCAGGTGCTCTGCTGGACTTGGATGAAAGTACTCCTCACATAAGAAGATGGGGCCCCAAGCTCATGTCAACTGCATTACAAGCTTGAAGGTCTAAGCAGTCCTCAGAGCATTGCAAGTGGTATCAAGTGAAGTTTAGCTCACGGTTTGAAGACCAAACCAAGAAAAATGTAATTACTCTTGCTCAGGTTTTCGCTGGACCGAAGGTAACCAAAATCTACTCAGGAGGTGCCACTCCACAAGCCTGAATCAGAGTCCAGCAAGGAGAAAGGGAAGAGCAAAACCTTCTACCTTTCCTTCCATGTATAAATTAATAACACGGGGCTGTGGCTCCTGAGGCTCACTGGCTAGTGGAATAATAATAATAAAAAAAAAAATATTAAAAAAAGACACATCCACCAGTTAGGATCATTTTAACCTGAAGACAACCACAATTGACGTTCACCATCGCAACACCCCAAACCGCTCAGTTCAGACATACTGTCTTCACCAGCCCAAAGTTGCCCAAAGTAGAGTACACAAAATCCCTTTCTATCCAGAGTAAGCAGCTTAGGAGATAAGAAAAGGTCAGAGACCTGACGCAACTCATCAGTGAAGCTTTGGAAGTGTTAGAAGTGAGCCGACAAGCCAGGTCTGAGCTTCAGTCCAGAAAATCCCAGAGGTCAGTACATGTGAGACAAAATGTAGTTTGGATAGGTGGTGAGGCAGCCAAGGACAGCAGAACAGTTTGGGAGAGGGAAACAGGTAGAAGAGGGGAAAACTGTCCATTTGGAGGTTGTTATGAAATAAATGCTATGTGATACAGATAAACATTTACGTGTGTGTGTGTGTATAAGAAGTAACTGCATATGAATATACACACATAAATATATATAGACCAAGCTTTTCAGAAGTAAGCTGTGACTGAAAATGCCTGTCTTAAGACTCTTGAAGAGAAGCTTGATTTTGGCATGCTCAGGAAGCACTGAAAAAGGTGCAGGTATTGAAGAACTTATTTCCTGGCTTACACTCTCTCAAGCCTCACTTCATTCTAGCTTGACACCAATTAAAGCCTATCATTAGAAGATGCTCCAATATGATGAAGAGGAAGACACTGAATACCTGACAGAAAGCATTCAGCGTGTACCCAGATCAGAACTGGATTGTTTGTTTTTATATGTGCAATATATTTCCATTGCAAAAAGGCCTTCTTTAGTAAAGGACAAGTATCTTGCCAAAATATATTACATGGTATGTCACTTCACACTTACCCTGGCCTAGAAATTAATTTGAAGCAGAACTGCCATTTAACAAGCAGTTTGCTTTTTCTCCTGCAGATGAATTCCTGAATCGCTTTTACAACAGCACCACACTAAGTGTGAAACCCTAATATGTCTCTTTTTGGCAAGTAGAGGATAGAACTGGTTCAGAACAACATATTTTAGATACTGGCCACTAAAACTGTGACATTGCTGCTTTATACATTTGCAGCAATTACTTCCATTTGCTCTATTTCCTTTGCACCCAGTTCCTACTAAGAGCACCATGAGGATTTTATATTTCATATGTACATTACTCCTGGTTTATTTCTTTTTCTTGTTTTTCCTAAAACTTTGCTGTAGCCATAGGCAATAATGTATGGGCCCTCATTTACAGAAATTTGCTGCGGGTTCTATTCTTACTATAGAAAATTTACATTGCTAATCTACTCATTAGAAATACTCAGTATCACCAGTTTAGCAGATGTATCTTCTTTTCCCTTTTTCCACATAGAACAAAAGGATGAGAAAGTATGTCTACGTGTTATGTCTCTTATTTTCAGCTAGTCCTTAAACAAGAATTCAGGCTAATAACCTGCTTTTCAACCAGGCTTCTCAGATCCTTGAATATCTGCATCACCTGTGAAAAGCAAAGTGAAATCAGCATTTTGCACACTTGAATGTGGTGGCTGATAGCCTCCTTTCAGACTACAGAGACAATTGCAAAGGTAGGCTCCAGAAACCAGCCTACTACTCTTAAAATTTTTCACACAGAAAGGTATAGACTCAATGAGACAAAACTGCTATATAGCACACTTAATGCCTCTGGATAAATTCATACCTACTAGTGATAATTTTCCCCTGGCTTGAGACCATCACAACTGAACCTCATCAGGAGAGAGGTGAGAAGACACATCCAGTATTATTCAATGCACTATGAATTCTCCCATGTCGGCTCCAAAACAGGTTAGGCAAAACTTACTGCAGCAAACCTTCAGCAGCCAGAAAGGTCCTCACCTTAGGAACAGCTGAGCTTAGATCACGTTGACTCTATCACCCCACACCATTAAAGGCTTGAGCCTCTACACAGAAGGAAGAGCATCTCTTCTGTTGTCTGTGTGTGCACCGCTCCTGCTGCACAGCCAAGTTACACTACCCCACTGTAACGAACCAGAGGGTGGAAGCCTTCCACAGCAGCATCTCCTAAAGGTGACACCCACTCCTAAAGGTGACAGATACATGCTTTAAACTGAGCAGCTTTCAGGAAAGCCATAGCTTCAGTGCAGCGCCACACAGACCATCCCTCAAGACTTGCAGTGAAGGAGCTCTACCAAATGGGTCACCCCAAGCAGCGGGAGCAGGGTAGTGCTGGCAGCAGAGAGGCTTACTTGCCCCACCAAACACCACACACTCCAGCAGCCTGTGCACAGCATCGCTGAGGGTGGGTGTGAGAGTGTAACAGCTGCTCTTTTCAGATTTAAAAAAAAAAAAAAAAAGTGTGACTTCTTTATTTGAGCACACTTGTTTCCAAACCAAAAAGTACTTCCTGCCGGATAAATGCTGTCCTATCATGATGGACAACACAAATAGTATATATGACACTAGGTCCTGAAAGCTTAGCAACAAAATTGATTTCTCTAAGAGAATAGGAACGTCTGGGAGTCAGTTCTCTGGCTGCAGAGAGACATCCAAGCATGGGGGATTTGCAGCCGTAACCCCAACTACCAGGGATCCCAAATGCAGCCCAACATGCCCACAGGTCCTGCGTGAGGTGTAGCAGCCTGACTGCACCACTAGAGGTAGGTAGGCACTTTCAGTGAATAAAACTAACTGGTTCCAAATAGTGAATTTTTACACACAATATAAATTTAAAATACAGAGGAACAGCGAGGATTTCAAATCTGAAGACAAATGGCTATGTTGCTGTCAAGACAGATTCTGTTAGGAACAAGCTGAGAGACACCGATTACTCTATAGTAAATTTATGTTATGGATTATTCAACAAGGTTTATCTTTCAAAATTTAAAAAAGCTGCAATAGAGGTAACATCTACCTTCTGTTTGATATCTCTTAAAAGCATGACAAGTGAAACACATTTGCAAATGGATTTAAAGTCTTTAAAAAAAAAAGAACCCTGCAACTACACAGTACAAACCATAATTACTGGTAGCCAATAAAGTATTAACAACATGTCAGTAAATCTCAGGGATAATCCTCATTTAATTGTCCAATCACTTTACATGTGAGGTGCCCTTGCCAGTGGTTCTGCAACATGCAGTGATCTTTTAGGGTCCCACTAAACCACTGGTACACACAGCTCAGTCTAGTAATGCTTTTCCAGAGGTAGAAAAAAGCCTTGCAGCAACTGAAGCAAAGATTTTAATCTTTAAATTTTTTACCGTCATAGTAGTGATTTGGCATTATCTTCTATGCATGTACAAACACAGAATTCATAACAGATTGAACAAAACTAGCCGATATCTACTACTTAGTGGTCAAGAAAAGCAACAGCCCTTAAAAGATGATGAAGAATCAATGCAGTTTTAACAGAAGAGGAGAAACTTCACTGGAAAAAGGCCATACCTTTATGGCCAGTGCCAAAAAAGAAATATCAGGATCAAACAACATCAAACAACTTAATTCAAAAACTACATGAGATTTTGGCATAGGGATAGGTTGCCATTTCATGTATTTGTATATTCAGCAAACTTTATCCAAAACTAATCCAAGTCATCACCACTCATCAAACGTGTATACCCTGTTCTTGAACTCCATATGTAATCGTAACAACATTTATGAGCGAAAACATGCTTCATTACCATATTGAGGACTTTTCCTCCATGGAAAAAAGAATCTCAGGTCTTTTATGCATGGAACATCTTCATTCATTGAAAAAGGAATATTAAATAAATAAATGATGCAGCAGAGAAAATACAGTGATGAGAATTAATCTAGCATTTCATTCAAGATCAGTTGGAGAACTTAATTTTACTTGTACTGTGATAGTAAAAAACTACTTCCAAGCCCTCTGCCACCCTTGAGAACCAAATGATACTGCAAGAGCTGAGAGGCCTCTTAGTCACCCTTCCTCCATCCATTTAGGGACAACAAGCAGCTTTGTGCAACAGGACAACTTAAACCAGGGAACCCACTTTCAGTCACTAACAACTTGAGACTCAAGCAAGAAAAGACTCCTAAGAAAAAAAGGCCTCAAATTAAACTAAAGATGTAGGTCTTTTTCTGGGAACTAGCTGCAAATAAAAGATTTTTAGAGTGGGCTGAAACATAATTGCATGCATCTGTGTGCTGCCAAGAGAAGCAGAGGAAAGCAAAGAAAGCCTGGAAGCAATAAATGAATCCAAGAGCACAAGTGGGCAGTCCCAATGGGCAGAGGCTTGGCTGGAAGCAAAGCGCTGAGTTGCACACAGAGAAACATCCCCGTGCACCCACTGCAAGCTGAGGTCCATGAGGATTGTGTGGCAGCACCACAGTGCCAAGGAGAAACTCCTTGGGCACCTCCCACTGCTCAGGCTGGTAAAGGTGAACGCCCTTTGTTGTAACTTCATTTTCTAGGGCAGTTAGTTAGGATATATTATACAAATTCTATTTAAACTGGTGCACAGTATCTTCTCTACAGGATACAAGTGGCCCAACGCATCCCCATTCTCATTAGCTACATTTCAGCCTTAAGAAATCATGTTCTCTCCAGAAGCAAGCAGGGAACCACTGTCAGAAGAGACCTTTACTATTGATTGTAGCTGTTGGTAATACCCTGATGGTAATTCAGCAAGTCCAGAAGAGCATGGTCATGTATTCTTGTATGCAGACCACAAAAATCCCCTATGCTTACCCAGAGTCGGTGATTTTACAAATCCATTGCAAAAAAATAAACCAACGTTTTCCTGTTGCTTATTTTTTGCTTGTTTGGATCAAAAGTGAGCATGCCAACCAATAGCAATGCCATCCTTTAGCAAGAACTTTTATGACAGTCAATATTCAACACTGACACACACACATGCACACCTCGGGCCCTTGGGAGGAGCAGGAGGGAAAGCAAAACTGTATTCCCTAAGGGATTAAATAAGTATTTACAGGCAGTGACTCTTTTAAGAGGTCACATCATGTCAAATTGCTACCTAGGAGAACAAGTGAAAGAGAGAAGCAATGCCAAAAGCCAGAGATGACGTACAGCTATCTGGCTGGCCAAGTTACAGGAAGCCTCCTGAGTAATTATTACCTCGTGTTTTCAGTTGTGTTGTGTTGTGACTGTTTCCTGGGGAAAAAAAGAGAATAGAAAAAAAAAAAAAAAAAAAGGCTTTCAAGAACAAAGACTTTCTTCATTTATAGGCAGTGGGCTGTTACTACTATCAGCAGGAGCTGGGTCAGGCTAAAAAGTAGCCACAGACAGAGTAAAACTACAGAAAGAAAATACTTCCTTTCTGTCATAAGTATCAGCCAAAAAACCCCGATCTTCAGGTTAACAGGTGCTTAACAAACTAAAACAAGTGCATCAAGACAGGCATGAAAAATTATTTGGTAGTCACGTGTCTTTCACGGGGATTATTTTAGTGAATTATTTCACAAATTGATCCTGTGTTCCACAAGTTTTTCTAAATATATCAGCCTCTGAATAGCTCAGAGGAGCAGTTTTCTACTGCAAGTGTGGCTGTGAGTAGTTTCCTCAGAGGCATTACTCTTTGGCACAACAGTCCATGAATGCCAAACAATAACAAATGGCAGAATTTTAAGACAAGCATATATTTTTTGCATAAAGAAAACTTCAGTTTACTTTCCTGAAAATATAAAGACTTTTAAAAGGACATTCCTTCCTGTACCTTCATATAGACCATAATAACAAAACCCCAGAGACACAGAGGAGCTGGACTAAGTCTCTGCAGAACAGTAAGAGAGCATGTGCATCTTCCCAGCCCCATCACTGCTGAGACCCTATTCACCAGCACAGCCTTTTCACGAGTCCTGTTCAACTGAAGTGCTCAAAGCAGCAGCAAATGGGTACAATAGCTACAAGTTGTTTCTTCTTCTTCCCCCTATAGCTCCCTTCCTTCTCCGGTGCTGCTGGACATCCTGTATTTGTAGAATTTCCATCCTTACAGTCCCAAATGTCTCTCCATGTTCCTCAGCAGCAACATGGAGGATGTACCTTGTGCTGCATTTCCCCGACAGCAGGGAGCTCAAGGAGTCCCACATGCTTTAAAGAAGCCTCTGAAGAGACCCATAGCTGCAGGATGGGACTGCCAGATTCTGCACAGGGTGATGGAGCACCCAACCCCACAGGGGGAAGGAGCTGACACTAAGTCACCCCTGCATTCCCCAACAACACTAAGCATTCCCTCACATCCTGTGACCACCCATCCTGGGACAACACAGTGACAGGCTGGGAGGGATTGCAAGAGGTCACCTCATTTCTTTTCCTGGGAGAGATCAGAAATCATCTCACCTCCCTGGTTGGGAGGGATAGCAAGAGGTCATCTTGTGTTTTGGTTTGCCCAGGGCAGAACAGTGATGACATTCCCAACAGGTGGTTGCTCAACCAGTTCCTAAAAACCTCCACCACATTCCACCACATCACCAGGCATTTTGTCCCACAGCATCTCCAACCCAGTGCAGGAGTCCCACTACTTCTTGCTCTAGTCTCTGCAAACTTGGAAACCAAGTTATTTATTTTCTTTTTCTTCTGGTTTCTGAATGAAGACTTATGTTCCCCACAATTTCAGAAAACCCTAAACAGCCTCAAGACCTTTCACTTTGCCAAAGATTTTCCCTGTGGCTATTGCTCTCACAACCAAACGGCCAGGGATTTTGTTCCTGAAAAAAATCAGACTCCTACTGTATTTTTACTTTTATCTTCGTGAAAGTGCCTTCACACAGCCTTCTCTTGTTGCTGTTGGGAGCTGATCTGAGGAGCACCGAAGCCTTCCCCAAGTTCCTCTGGCAGACCATGACAGCATTTATACGAGAAATCAAATTCCAGGGAGAAAACTCTTACTGCCTCCAAAGGAGCCAGAGCTTCCCATGACACCCAAACTGCAACAGTCTCAAGGGACTACCAGGTCCCACCGCTGAGGTCATTAAGAGTCAAAGCAGACCAGTTCCTCTCCTCCAGCAGCCATGCACACTTGAGATGAGGCTGAACCAATAACAAACCAAATCTGTACTCTTGCTCCCTGGGAAAGGAGAAGGCACTTTCCCAGGAAAAGCAGCACTGTACTCTTCACAAGACATGAATATACACTTCTGTATCCACGGTAGAAAAGCTCCACAGGCACAACTGACATTAAAAAAGGCTAACTGAGGAGTGCCTGTGAAAATACTGAGCAGCGTTGATAATGACAGCAAAGACATTTTACAAAGAAATGAAAAGACACACATAGCAAAAGTCAGGAGGGACTCTGGCTCAAGGGAGTTTAAACAAGTTAAAATGAAAACCCCAGGGTCACACCGTCTTAATTCCTTAATTCTTCACAGGAAATAAATTTATGATAATATTTTCCTGAAGACAATTAATTGTTCTGGGCTTATTAAAAATCAATAGTCATCAGGCAGACTCCACTGCTATGCTGCCTCCTATCTACTAATCAAATCTTTTAGTTGTAAGCAGATGGAATAATTATACACCCCAGCATACACAAGTGCCTTATTACAGCTTTCTCCTGTGCCTTACAGTTGCCAGGGTGCTATAGTCTTTTTTCCTAGCCACATCTGTCAGTCAAACAAACATCCAGAGCACACTGTTGTTTCCCCTGCAACAGCAATTACAGTCTTTTCTAGGGTATCTTGGTTGAAAATACACTTTTAAACAAGCACATTCTTATAAAAACAAAGTTTTTGTCTCCTTAAGATTAAAAACAAAACAAAACAAACAAACAAAAACAAAACAAAACAAAAAAAACCTGCACCCTAATCAAGTATGAAATAACCTCATATAAATTTCACCTTTCAGGGAACTTAGAACTTGAGTGTTTCATTCTTATGGAGGTATTGCATGGGGAAGAACAGCTGATTATACCACAGCCATCTGAAACTCTTTAACGTAAAATACTCTGTGTACTTTAGAAAACCCAGTAGTTTCACTTTCTCTGGTAGGAGTAAACAGTTTTCCCTCCTGGTCATCTGCCTGGCTAGATCCAGCCACATAAATAGGACATTAAAAAGTACAGTGTAGTTTTTTATCTTGATTTCTTACATATTTAACAAACATTGGCCAGTCTACTTCCAAGCTTCCACAGAGGTGTGTCAAGACTGTATTATTTAAACAGAAAATTAATAGTTTGAAGCAACTTTATATTTTACCAGTAACCCCAAATTACAGTAGGGATAGAATGACAACAAACTGAAGATTACAAGGATGAGCTAAGGCTTAATTTTCTTACCACATGTCTGGCAGCAAATTGCTAATATCACTTGTAGTCTCCATCTTTATAATGGCAGCACAGAGATATCATTACATGCAGATTGTTTTTATTTTCTTTTTCTTTACATATACTGCCAACAGTGTAATGGAATAAACTACCAGCTATGGAGTCTTCAAATGCCCACAACTTTCATTCATTCCTTCCCCCCTTTTTTAATATTTTGCTTTTTTTTAAAAAAAAAAATCCTGAAAGTTCCTAAATAGGTATCCATGTACAAGAAATTTTTTCACTTCTCACATTCTCCAGGTATTCTACATTGATTTTAACAATCATGTTTGAAAAAGTGAGGTGAAGTGCTGGGAAACATTTGTCCTAAACATTCAGAACAATCTAGTGTTTATTATAATTTTGACCTACTACTCTCTTACAAGAGGGTAAGAACATATCCCCAGTTAACACCTAAACCTAGCTAACACTCACAGTGATTGTCTTAATTTCAGGTCACTGTTAACCTTGTAAACATTGTGCTAACAGTGCCGGCTGATTAACTTCTCCCTTCTCTCTTCCAACACAATCTGTGCTCCACCACCTCTGCTAGCTTCAGTTTCAAAGGCAAGCTACTTTTTTAAAATTTCATTCTCAGTGCTGTGACATATGTATTATGGAAGCTAACACAGGTTTTCTTCTTTCCAGGTAGGAGTATAAATAAACCTAGCCTTAGAGACGTGAAATCCAGCTGCTGCAATATTCTAAGAAGACACCATTGCCTAAAGAAATGTTGAAAAGCAAGTTTTATTAAGCATGTTGAGTCAAGAAAAAAGCCACTAATGCACCTCCTGCAAGGAAAGACAAGACTACAGACAAAGTAGTCTGAACCAGGAAAAACTACTCTGAGGATGAGTCCAGATCTCCCTTGCAGTGCTGGGGTGAGTCTGGCTTTGTCGGGATCAGGGTTTCTCTTCTCCAGGTCTAATGACTGCTTTTTTCTATTTAAGGGAAAAAAACCCCAAACAAGAATGTCTTATGAACAGTCAAAAGAAAACAGCAACGTTACCAGAAGTAAAATGCACTAGCTGCACTGCTATAGCATTCCTTTAATCCAGCAGGCTCTCCCCACAAGACACCTCAGCTTTCAGAAGAGTGTGCTTTCTTTCCTCTCTTCACAGTCGTTTTGAAACTTTCCATGTCTGGCCCTCCAGTAGCAATTAGAGCAATTAAGAGTTAGCTAGAGGCAGAGAGTAATACAATCCATTTGATTTCACTCCCAAGAAACACACATGCAACAGGAGGAGAGGGAAGGGGGAAGCTGCAGACAGAAATAATAGAAAATGTAAAGGCAGAACAAGACAACGTTTTGATCAGCACATGCATCTTTTCTGTCTGCAAGCTGGAGACCACCCAGACTCAAAAATTTACAGCATCAGCCTGTCATTCCTCAATTCTTCTTCCTTTCTTTTTTATTTTTTCTCCTTTTAAAAAGGTGTCCAGGCATTTCTTAAAGTCTTCAAGTAACAGCAATGGTTAGTCTCCAAGGAACCTTGCTATGAAAGACATATATTATTCCCCTTTTTGGTTCATCAGTGTTTTGCTTACGTTCAGAGGCACAACAGACACCCAACTTCGAGGCCCCCGCCAAACACCCAAGGTCAAGTTAAGGTGATGTACATCTCTGCTGCAGAGCCCCTATCTCATGTGCTTTGCCAGGAAAAACACTCCAATGTCAGTAACAGAAAGTGTCCTTAGTTGATCTGCTCTGAAATGTGCCATTATTTTATCTTTTAGCAACTCTGCTCCCTCAATATCGGTCTGCTCCACCTGAGCAGTTGAAGGGTCCTACCATAAACACAAAGGGATGCAGACTTTGATAGGAACAGTAAATGGTAAAGCCTTAAAACCAACAGCAGAAGGAAGAGCTAAAATAAACAGGCTGCCAAAGGGGCTTTTCCTGCAGCATCTACTTCACATCGAAAATCTTGAAAAGCACCATCCCTAGGCAAATTCAGCCATTGGACTTCTGAGTAGGAACTTGTCTGATTTATGCTGAAAAAAGCATGTGGTCACAACAATTCATAAGTGGTAGTCCTTTAAGGAGTTTAAGAAAGAGCGTGTTTTCCACCAAACTGTTGAATGTGTGTTACTCCATATCTGCTCATACAATAGTGTTTTTGGTGTCTGTGTTCAGCAAGATGCTTTAACCCATGGTAGACCAAATCATCCTAGAGAAGGGCACACGATATTATTTAACATTTCCTTGCCACTGTCATGATGGCTGCTGGTACACACCTCTGCTCATTTGCAGGCTGGAGTCTCCTACAGTCTAGAGACTTAAGCAGGTGAGAACAGGAAACAAAATCGTCCATGCAAAGCCTTAAGCTGCAGCAGCCATGGCTAGCTGTGGGACCCTCCAGGGCTATCACAGCACCAGACCAATCAAAAGCAAATGTATCAAACCACGTCTTCTCTACACAGAAGTCAGTCAGCTGCAAGATCAGCATAAGCAGGGAAAGCGAGACAGCATCAGTACAGAAAGAAATTCCTTTCCGAAGAGCTTTGGCAATCAGCCCATGACTTGCCAGCTCAGTGGACAGGAGCACTTAACTGGAGAGCAGGAGGGCAGTGCAAGGCCAAGCTGAAGGCCCATAAGCCCCAGCAGAGGAGACAAGATTCAGCCTTTCCGTGCTTGACAATACTATATTGGGTCTGGCTGAGCCCCATAGCAGCCCCCACGGCACTGTGCTCCACACTGGTAGCCAGAAAGGCGGTGATAACACACCGGTGTTTTGGCTACTGCTGAGCAGCGCTCGCGCAGCATCAAGGCTGTCCCGCCAGCCTTCCCCCCCTCACCAGTAGGCTGGGGGTGGGCACCATCCTGGAGGGGACATAGCCAGGACAGCTGACCCAAAGTGACCAACAGGATCTTCCATGCTATATCATGTCTGCTCAGCAATAAAAGCTAAGAGAAAGGAGGAAGGAGTGGGGGCATTCCTTATTTACAACATTATTCATTCAGAGTAACCACTACATGTACTGAATCCCTGATTCCCAAGAAGTGGCCAAACATCACTTGCCGATGGGAAGTAGATAATAACATCTTTTGTTTTTCTTCACTTCAGCACACATGACCTTTACTATTGCTTCATTAAACTGACTTTATCTTGACCCGCAAGTTTTCTTTCATCTTTTCTTCCCTCTCTTATTCTGCTGAGGAGGTGACTGGCAGAGCAGTTTGGTGGGCACCTGGTGTCCAGAAAATGTCAACCCACCACAGTCCTTTATTGGCACCCACCATGGGATATGACATGCAGATTTATATTAAATGCACTATAGCTATAGTAGTTATTATGTGACAAACTCCTGTGTGGGGTCACAGAGTTTGTTGGCTGAACTGCTTATCTCTGATTTGCTAAGCTTGGGAACGTGTTAATAGAAATAATGTCTGTGTGCTTTGCCCTGGCGTTGATGGCTTTTCTGTGCTGGGGGAGCTGTCTTGTGGAGAATGTGAAGGAATACATCTCCCTCTCTCTGCCCGGGACTGGTGTGGATGGGTTTGTTATGCAGGCTCCTGAGATCCTTGCTCACCCTTATGCAAGCTGTTTAATACTGTTAATTAGTACTGTCGGCATATTATGGGGTTTGTGGGATTTGGTCTCGCCCTGGTGTAAAAGAAGACAACTTCTGGGAGAGGCAATACTGAACCGTGCCCTGAGGCGGCCCGGCCCGAGGTGGCAGGGTGTGTGGAAGGATTTGGGCAGATCCCTAGGATGGTTATCACCTCCCATAGCCTGGGACTTCACACCCGAACAGCCAAGTAACCCTGGCGCACCGACACACCATCTGGTGGAAGGGTGCCTTGCCTACCCCAATGAAAACCATCAGCTCCCAGCATCGTATGGGGCCCGGCCGGTGCCTGTCGAGCCCCAGTGCAGCAATCTCAGAGGGCTGTCATTGAGGCACGGACCCAAACTGCATCTGGGGACACTGTGGCTGAGATAGGGACACAAACAACAGCTACAGTAACTGCCCCAGGAGTGAAAAAAGAATGGTGGACAAGAAGAACAACGGGTCCATATCATCAATTAGAAAGGGAGGAGGAAGACGAGGCAAGTTTTGCTCAAGAGACCAGTTCTTTGACACAGAATTGGAGGGAGGAGTGAGAGGATTTAGGCAGGAAGCAGAAACTATCTGGTCCCCGACCTCATCAGAACCTTGAGATATGCAGAAAGGTGACAGCCGCCAGCCAGGTGAGCGGATTGCTGCCTGGCTGCTCTGGTGCTGGGATAACAGGGCCAACAGTCAGAACTGGAAGACAAGGAAGCCCAGCAGCTGGGATCACTTGCTAGAAACTGGGGAACTAGGAGCGGAATTGGAAAAGAGGCAGCAAGTTGCAGTCTCTGGAGGTGGCTCCTCTCAAGTGTGAGGGTGAGATATCCATTCAAGGAAGGTCTTGCGAACTTCCCAGAAAAGTGGACTACCACAGATGAAGGCATCCAGTACCTGAGAGTGCTAGCAGTACTGGAAATCATCTACAGTCATCTAGATGATGATGAGGTCTCCAAAGATCCAGAGCATGTCCTGTGCACATGGGCCATGTGGAGGAAGGTGACTCGAAGTGCCCCCGTGTCATATTCTAACAGCCTGGCAGCAATGCATTGCCTGGATATGGACCCACCAACTGTGGAGAAAGTGCCTTCCTGGCTCCAAAGCCTTGAAGAAAATCTCTGTACTCCCTCATCCCTACGGGCCAGCACCTTGGCTTTCAGGGACACCCCAAGAAATCAGTCCTCTCGTGCTCCAGCCAGAGGGAAAGGGAGCCCCAGGCACATGCCGCATGGTGCACTGTGGTTCTGCCTGCGTGACCAGGGGGAGGACATGAGGAACTGGGGTGGTGAACCCACCTTTAAGCTCGAAGCTTGAGTACATGAACTGAGAGGGACGACAGCTGTTAAGAAAGGGTCATCCAGGAAGACTGTCAGCGTAGTGGCTGTAGAGACACAAGAAGGTAATCAACATCCCCCCAGTCACAGAAGGACTAAAGCTCAGCAGTGGTTATGCCAAAACATTGGGCGGCTTTAGCACTAAAATGAGAGCAACAAGCAGAAAGCAACACTGCACCAAGATGGCACTTCTGCTGCCATTATGATGTCTTTCACAGTGCTGCACTGACAGTCAGCAATGCTGCTTAGTCCAGCCAGAAGCTATGGGCCCTAATCAGGAACCACTGGATAGACATGGCCCCTCCTTTACAGGAATCAAAGAAGCTGAACATAGTGCTGGTAGGCTTGAAGTGTGTGAAGCTATGATGTTACTCTGCCTTCCCAGAGAGCATTTAACACATACCACGGAACAAACCTTGTAGAATACAAAACTACATGAAATTTCTTCTCAGGGAAGTGTATTTTGTCATGGAGGGAGGATCATCTATGTACATAAAAGCCATTCAGTGCCACACTTGTCGCAACAAACAGCTTAGCATGACTTCCTATTTAGACCCTGCAGTCTCTTCCCAGACCTGAACCATTTCCACACACACCATTTCACAAAAGATTCTGCTACAGTGACAATTTGCTAAGAGAGGAAAAACATGCTATGAATTAAAAGGATGTGTAGGTTTCTCCAGCTGGGTAAAAAGAGGTCAACTATCCTTTATAGGCATGTGAACTGAGTAGGCAAAACTAGTCCCCCCAGTAATACACTGAAGAGAGGAAAAGAATCCACAAGAGCTGGAGACTTTAAAATAAGAGTGTGAAAACAAAGAACTGCTCTCTTATCTGCAAGACAGTGGAGGCAATCCTATCCCAGAAAAATTCCCCCTAAGTATTCATGTCTTGGCTTTCCTATTGGATTTTTCCCCTGTAATGTCAGTTTAAATGTATCCTCCATTGCCACTAAATATATTGGCTTGTGAGGTTTCTATACTAAAAATGTCCCTGAGCTGGTGTCTATTCAGTACATCTGGCACACATCCATGAACACAACTGAAGTTTAAAAATATGAAATCAAAATAAAACCATGCCAACTCCACCTTCGTACTTCAGTTGTGCAGAAAAAATGAACTTGTCAGAGGCGTCTGTATCTCAGTGGCAAATGAAATGCCACAAGTTGTAAACTGCAGCCTTGGAGTTTGCTTAGCTCTAAAAAACTGAGAAAAGCAACAGAGAAGAGACATTGGGTTTTGTTTGGATATGCACACAGGGCAGCCAGGCTCAAGCATCCCATTTAGCAGCTAGATATTGGAGCAGAGTTTCAGAAGCTGCCTGGGAAGGTTTCCTTTAAGGAGACAGAGCAGCTGCACTCATCACTGGCCTCCAGTCTTTATCCACAGCAGAGGATCCATCCAGCATATGACTCAAGCACCACAGCCAGGCCACGCATCACCCTACAGCTTTCAGGTCATTGATCCCTATTTTAATATATCCCTGAAGTTTTACATAAGCAATCTGTCAAAAGCCTTATGAAGGTTATTTAGCAGCTCCCACTGTTGCAGGCAGCCTACATGGCAGATCATGCCCCATCAGCCCTCCTGGAGCTGTGCTATTGAGACTCTGGGGAAGGAGAAATCTTATGAAAACAGGAATTTTAAAAAGCTCAGTATATTCACTGAAACCAAAACCAGAAACATGGCTTTTATAAGAGTTACCTCACAACCCATGTACTATTTGCACAGAGGTAAACATTACTCCAGCTTTACTTAGTTAGGAAACCCTGTGTTAGCGCAGTGTTATGTATAATGTCATTTCATTTACAGACTTGCATAGGACATGAAGAGGGGATCAAGCAGAGGAACTGGCCCTATAGCTGGAGGGACTCTCAGCTAAGCTACTCCAAAACCAGATTTTATCTTAAACTAGAAGAATGAAGCAGAGCTCCATGTGAGAAGGTAATTTTTTTTAATCTAACAGAGCAAGGCTTATAGGGAAAAGGCAGTCTCCTGCTCAGTCCAAGCCTTAGGTCATGTCCATCTACAACAAGTGCAAACAGATCTGAATATATTTGTATTGTTTGCTGGAAAGGCAAACACAAGGCAGCCCCAGTGACCAAAATACAGCACAACCCATTAGAAAACAGCCTGAGCAGCTTGCTGGCTCAGATGCAATGCTATGCCAGCATGGCAGACAGCTTCCAAACTAGGGCTGGTCTAATGCTTGATTGTCTGCAGATGCAATCTTGCACACCTCAGGAAAGAGCATCCTGTAGGTTGATCTCATTATCTGTGACATTTTAGCTGTTTGCTGTGGTTTTCTGAGATCCAGGCAGCTGTGAGCCCACAAGCAGGAACAGGAGTCCAAGCAGAGCCCTGGGCTCTGTTTGTAGCCAAGGTCCTAAAATAGCTACCATCTCTGCTGTTCTTCTCAAGTGCCAGACAGTATATGTGACACAAAATAAATACTACAGCCACAGTAGTGAATGAAAAAGTATCTTTTCTGACACTTTTTTCTTCCCTTTTCATGATTAGATGTATTTATACACACTTACCCACATTCATGCAAACCTATCACCTCACCTACTCTATTCCCACCAGGGCCCTGTGAACCATAACAGGGCAGCAAGTAGTTTAACACATCAAACCAAATTCAATTCAGTTGCAATGGATTTTACTTTAAAAAAAAGTTTAAGGCTCATAACGATTATCCAGGCTGCCAACCCATTGCTACCAAGCACTGAGCTGCAGCCTCATCATTTCAAACTGCTGATGGAGTTAAGCAGTTTGCAGCAGGTTGTTCTTGACTCATTTCTTTCTGTTTTGATGTACATGAAGGCCTTACTTTAGCTGTGACTCACAGGAAGAGAGAACAAGGCTCAGCCCCAGCGGAATTCAAATGAATGAGGCTCTCGGTAAAGCACTGCAGCAGTGGTGGTACCTTTTATTCTACTACGTTGTACAGTTCAAAAAGTCAACAAGCTCTTTTTGGTATCTGAAACTGAAGTAGAAGATTGCAAATGCAAGTGCAAGCTGAGAGCAAACTATCATGGTTTTATTTAATATGTATCAATTTGATTATCTTTGAAAGTAAAGGTAGCTTTACCTTACTGGAGCAGGGGGAGGGAGGCAGGTGATAAGGCAGCTATCTAAGTGTCACAAACTTACATAAAGGCTCATGGAAAAGCACAGGAGCAGGCCATCCCCATGTGCTGAAAGATGAGCCAGCAGGGAAGAAGACAGGCCTGGCTGAGCAGAGAGCTTTGGCTGGAACTCGGGGGGGAAAAGGAGAGTTTACCACCTTTGGAAGAAGGGGCAGGCAACTCGGAAGGACTGTAAGGATGTTGTGAGGTTATGCAGGGAGATCAAAAGGTGAAAGCCCGGCTGGAGCTCAGGCTGGCCGCTGTCGTAAAAGACAATAAAAATGTTTTTACAAATACATTAGAAACAAAAGGAGGGCCAAGGAGAATCTCCATCCTTTAGTGGATGCTGGGGGGAACGTTGCCACAAAGGATGAGGAAAAATCTGAGGTACATAATGCTTTCTTGGCCACAGTCTTTAATTGTAAGACCAGTTGTTCTTAGGGCACCCAGCCCCCTGAGCTGGGAGACAGGAATGGGAAGCAGAATGAAGACCCCATATTCCAGGGGTAAACCATTAGTGACCTGCTGCTCCACTTGGACACACATGAGTCTGTGGAGCTGGATGGGATCCATCCAAGGGTACTGAGGGAGCTGGCAGAAGAGCTCACCAAGCTGCTCTCCATCATTTACCAACAGTCCTGGCTAACCAGGGAGATCCCAGTGGACTGGAGGTCAGCCAGTGTGATGCCCACCTACAAGAAGGGCAGGAAGGAGGATCTGGGGAACTACAGGCCTGTCAGCCTGACCTCGGTGCTGGGGAAGGTCATGGAGCAGATCATCCTGAGTGCCATCACGTGGCATGTGTGGGACAGCCAGGGGATCAGGCCCAGCCAGCACGGGTTTGTGAAAGGCAAGTCCTGCTTGATGAACCTGATCTCCTTCTATGACAGGGTGACCTGCTTAGTGGATGAGGGAAAGGCTGTGGATGTTGTCTGCCTGGACCTTAGTAAAGGCTTTGACACTGTTTCTCACAGCATTTTCCTGGAGAAACTGGCTGCTCGTGGCTGAGATGGGTGTGCTCTGTGCTGGGTAAAAAGCTGGCTGGATGGCTGAGCCCAAAGAGTAAACAGAGTTACATCCAGCTGGTGGCCGGTCACAAGTGGTGTTCCCCAGGGCTCAGTATGGGACCAGTTCTGTTTAGTATCTTTATTGACGATCTGATCTGGACGAGGGGATCGAGTGCACCCTCAGCAAGTTTGCCACTGACACCAAGCTGAGGGAGTGTTGATCTGCAGGAGGGCAGGAGGCTCTGCAGAGGGATCTGGTCAGGCTGGTTCAACAGGCTGAGTCCAAATGTATGAGGTTCAACAAGGAAAAGTGCTGGATCCTGCACTTGGGTCACAATAACCCTATGCAACACTACAGGCTTGGGGCAGAGCAGATGGAAAGCTGCCCAGTGGAAAAGGACCTGGGGGTGCTGGTTGGTGGCCAGCTGAACATGAGCCAGCAGGGTGCCCAGGTAGCCAAGGTGGCCAATAGCATCCTGGCTTGCATCAGAAACAGTGTGGCCAGCAGGTCTAGGGCAGTGATTGTCTCTCTGTATTCAGCACTGGTGAGGCCGCACCTCAAATACTGGGTTCAGTTTTGGGGCCCTCACTACAAGAGGGACACTGAGGTGCTGGAGTGTGTCCACAGAAGGAAATGAAGCTTGTGAAGGGTCTGGAGCACAAGTCTTATGAGGAGCCACTGAGGGAACTGGGGTTGTTTAGTCTGGAGAGAAGAAGGCTCAGGGAGGACATTATTGCTCTCTACAGCTGCCTGGAAGGAGGTTGTAGACAGGTGAGGGTAAGTCTCATCTCCCAGATAACAAGTGACAGGACAAGAGGAAACAGCCTTAAGTTACACCGCAGGGGGTTAGATTGGGTATTAGGAAGAACTTCACTAAAAGGATGGTCAATCATTGGAACAGGCTGCCCAGGGAAGCGGTGGAGTCACCATCCCTGGAGGTGTTCAAAAAACACATAGATGAGGTGCTTAGGGACACAGTTGAGTGTTAGACTTGGCAGTCCTGGGTTAACAGTTGGACTTGTTGATCTTAAAGATCTTTTCCAACCTAAATGATTCTATCATTTCTATGATTCTATGAAAAGACAGTGTTTTCAGGAGGATACAGCACTGACTAATGTTCAGACAACAAAGCCTTAGTTCAGCGAGTTTTGTCCTCTGTCCATTGCCATCCTCATCCTATCTTGTTGTACTGCTCACTGTTTAAAGCAGAACTGTGCTGGGCCCTAGGCAAAGCAGAGCACAACCCCAATCCCTCAACAGCAATCGGGCGCCAGGTGTGCTTTTACTTAATACCATAAGCAAGAGGACAGAGTAGTTTCTTGGGCAGTGTAACACTAAGACACCAGCTTTCTCCACCAGAAAAGGAAGTATCCTAGATGTTATGATATTTGATGGAGAATGACCCTCCAACAAGCAGAAACAGACCTGTTCCATGACTGTGTGGACTGTGTGACTCGGCTGGAAGTTAGTGCAATGCAATGATGGTGGCCAACAGATCTCCCTCTGAGCCCCTACTCTTTGATTCTAGTTAGAAAGGGATGGAGACAGGCAAACAGGTAAAAGTTACTAATGTTGCACCTGTACAATATTCGACCCTTAGGAATGGTAAAACAGAGGTCAAGGAGCCCCAGGCAGCTGGTGGGTCTCTTTCTGCCCAGTGCAACACCAGTCAAGTTGAGATTTCATTACTGCTCCAGCAAAGAGATATTAACAAGGAAAGGCAGCAGTGCTATCCTCTGGGCAGCACAAGCCTCTCTACGTCAGTGCTGTCTCCAGAGAGGGTGTCTCTACCCTTGCTCCTTTGTTGGTTGAGTTGACCAAAGGCTAGAGATGAGTCTTGAGTTCCATCAGGACGCTGATCCAGTTAAACTCACAGTTCCAAAAGCTCGCCTGCCAGCACTAGAGGTGAGCCCTTTCAGCTGTGCTTAGTCAACAGTCAGCCTAACACTATCAGAAAAACGTAATTTGAAATCTAGGTGCACCATAGTTTTTCTTGAAGTATTTTGAAGTTTACACACATGCACAGAGACTTCTCACTATTCCTACAGCTAGCACACAGGGGACACGCTTCTACCCCAGTGACCACCTTCCTTCCCACAACAATCCTGTGGAAACTGCATGCTTACAAACAACTTTTTGAGAGGTGGAAGTAGTTTGGCAGAGGGGCATGCCTGGACATGCAGGCAGGATTACAGCCTGCTTCCCAGAGCAGGTAGGGATGGACACAAGTGCTTAGTAGCAGAAAGGGAGATGGTGGAAACCATCAGGTGGCCTCTTGCCTCTGTGGAGCATGAGTGTGTTACACACAACACAGTGCATAACAGTGCTTCACCCAAGGCTTGCTCTGCAGAGCTGGTACCTACAAGGGCATCACAGGGACAGCAGCATCCACTTCCCTCATGCCACATGGCTCTATATCAAATGCAGAGCCAAAATATGCTCTCAGATTTCCCAGTTTGGTTCATATTCTTCTCCCTCACACAGGCACAGTTCTGCAGGGAGAAACATAAAATGATCCTGTACTTGTCAGTGCAAAGTCCATGCAGCCAAAAGCAGTGCTGTACAAAAATATCCAGGCAAGCACTGATAGAGCTCAGGTATTAAAAGTAGGCTAAATCAGCTCAAAAGCATCATGCTAACATGTCTGACTGTATTCAGACACATAACTGGCTCTTTCAAAACTGGGCTCTCCTCTCTGTGTAACACCATACTACACCAGGAGGACTTAACCTCCAGGAGAAAGAGGTCCACCCACAAACAGGGCTTGAGAGGATGGAGAGAGCACAGACAGTCAGCAAAGCTAGGAAGTGAAGGCCCCAAGGAACACACACACTCACTCACATGTGCACACACACTGCCAAGATCAGCTGCCTGCACATTTCCCCTGAGGTTCTTCAGGAAGAAAGGTGCCTGCAGCAGCAGCCCCTGGAGATGTAGAGAGCTGGGTGCTCACACGTGGTTATCATATGAAGCTTCGTTTTTTTGGTAAATAGGTAGGAATGTGAATGCTGTGTGAATGCAGGTCTTGCCTATCCTCCTGCTTCTGCAGCCCTGACTAAGAGCAGAGGGGGTCAAGAAGCCACCAAGGGCAACCCCGGGCAGCCCCACAGCTTCTGCCCACCTGGCAGGCAAGAGGCCACCTCTCCCCACACCCCCTCACATCAAACCAATAAAGCTGGAATATCTCATAAAAGGAAGGGTAAGTCCACATGTGACGGAAAGCACCTCTGAACCATTTCAGCTTGCGGTCTCGTGCCTGTCTGGATTTAAAGAAATACTGCTGACCACTACTCAAGCAAAATGGACTGATAGCTGTCCAAGGATGGAAGCCTAAGGCTTCCCATAGATTTTCTTTTCTAAAGAAAAGATTACACTTTATTGATGATTTGCTTTTTATTGATGATTTGCCTGAGGGTTTTTTTCTTATTATTGTCATTTTTGAAGGCTATAGGTCAGAACCAAGAAGGGTAATCAAGCATGAATGAACTCAGACAGCATAAGATTAAAAAAACAACAAAACAAGTGCTTTGACCCACATACAGTAGTGATGAACAGAGAGCAGCATGTCCTACATTTACTGTCCTTGCTGATCACAACCATAGTGATCAGCACTATACAGGCAAGGATGGTCTGGCTTTGTTAAACAGCAATGCACATTGCAAAACACTGGCAAGGTAAGTTCTTCTTAAAGAAAATAAACCAACCAAACAAGCAAACAAAAAATGCAAAACAAACCCATAAAAACACCAAAAAACAACAAGAAGACCAGGAACCGTGTTCTCTTTAACCATTTATCTAGAAGTGAAGATATCTGTCTCTTGCATATGTACAGGAAATTTTTAGGACGCTGCTTGGAGGAGAGGTTTAATTTTCCACATGGTCCAAGTTTCTCATGAAAATGGATATTTTCCTCTACCAATATTTCCCAGAGCACCCTATATTATCACTGGATGCAGAAACTCCAGTCTACAAAGTGTAAACAAATTTGCTTCTGTTAATTTCCCAAAGCTTACTAAAAGGATTATGGAACTTGGAAATGAGGAGCACTAAATATCCACTTTTTTCTGAAAGATAGCAATGACTAATGTAAAAACATTATCCGGAGTGATTCTAACTGCAATCATCAGT
This sequence comes from Falco peregrinus, assembly GCF_023634155.1. Classification (NCBI taxonomy): domain Eukaryota; kingdom Metazoa; phylum Chordata; class Aves; order Falconiformes; family Falconidae; genus Falco; species Falco peregrinus. The sequence goes on from NC_073739.1 coordinate 65,224,437, forward strand.
GCAAGCAAAAAAAAATGCTGTCACATATTACCAGTTATTATAAGTGCTCATTCATTTATTTAACAAAACTTAGTTGAATGGCAATAAACTGTCATCCAGGCTAGTTACAAAACTTGGTATGGAGGAAAACCTCTGTCTGCCTAGAAAATTTCTGACTCAGACATCTTTTTCATTATTCAGTGAAAGTAAAGATTAGGGCACATGCCAACGTCTGTCCAACTGATTCAGAGATCTGTGGAGCTGAAGTGATGCACACCCACAGCTGTAGGCATTGTATGCATCACCAAAAGCCAGCCAAGGATGCTTTGCAGGGAACCTGTGGTACAGTCTATGCATGGTCTTGTAGTTATTCCAAGTTGTCATCTGAATTGTGCTGCCTCTTAACATAAAATTATTAATGGGGTTAATAATTTAGTGCACTTCACTATGAGAGAGCCTGATTCTGAAGAGAACATGACTATGGCTTGGACAACAAACAAGCTGAGTTCCTATAAGAGAACAGCCTGTCCGAGTTTGACAGGAGCCTTCTATGTTTGTTTGAATTAGCTTCCAAATAAGACAGGAAATTCTTTTTAGGCAGTGTGGGGTTATTTATTCAAAGACTTCTACAGGGAAATTGTATGATTTATGTATTGCAACCAGTGGCAAAGCTTCAGCAGTTGGTCAAATGGGATTTATCAACAAAATTCAACTATATTCTATAGGTAAAAATACACTGTTACTACAAGATAACTTCTAAAGTGTTACACCAAGATACCGAATCTGTTAATTTACTAGGATGCTGGATTCCAAGGAATATAGTTAATAATGATTCTGTCCAAATGGTGGAAGGCTTTGATGAAAGCTGGCATAACATGACCAGAAAAAAAGCCAATACAATGTCCTCCAAGTTGTCTCTTCTGCTGAGGACGTATAAGTCCACTAATATCTTTAAGCAGTTGCTGAAAACAACAAAACTGCATCTTTGGACATATGTAACACAAAACTAGGATCAGGAAATTTGAAGATAACTTGAGACAAAATACTATTTGCATAGACTGTTCCAAGTTGCCCTACTGATATAATTAATAATTCTGTGAGAGCTGAAGCCCGGCAAAAGCTATCATTCCAAGCAGAGCTGTAACAAGTGCTTGGAAGGGGCAACTGCATTTAGTGCTGAGGGCCAATGTGCCTGGGAAATTAAGTCCTCTGCTTATCAGCAGGGTGAGCATGACTCTGCCTGCTCAGCTGTGTGTAGACAGCATGGCTTACGGGCACCCCACGAGATAAGCAATGCAGAGGCCAGTCAATATCATCTGTGTTGATGTTTTTTCTTAATGGTGCTGTTGCTGAACTAACTTTACTGAAACAAGAAAGGGAGGCAGGCATTTTACGCAGACCACCAAGCACAATGCAGAGGGTTCTGTGTCAGCCACTAATAGGCTTTGCTAGATTTCTAACCAGTGTAAAGGTAATCAATATTAAAAACAAGACAAATGCTTATATCCAGCCACAGAGGCTATACCCATCCAAGGATACACCCTTAGAGAACAGAAACCACCCATACACTTGTTCTCTCAGATGAGCTAAGAGACTTCTTGTGGAGGAAAGCTGCACACCACATTATCTCCTTCCCCACATTTATCCTCTCCCTTATGCACGCATCAAGTTAAATGCATTTCCTCTATATTACCTCCAGTCCAGATGGCCATGCAACATGGTTTTCCTCTCCACATAACAACAAATTCACGTTTTACTAATAGACCGGGACTTCAGGGCAGGCCAGTACTTTCCAAAATCAGCTCAGAGGAAAAATGGCTCCTTCAACCAGAGTAAAAACATAAATGTCAAAGAGGGGAAAAAAAACCAACAAAAAAAACCCAACAAAAAAACACCTGTCCTGAGGTGCTCTGGGAAGGGTCATCTTTACAGCTCCTCAAGGGATCTGCTTTGCAGCTGGTAAAGCTTATTATTTGTTGTGAAACAATCTGCCTCCAGCCCAGGAAGCCATAAAAACTTACTCCAATAAAGTCATCTAGGAAGACAGCCTCAAAGGAAATAAAAAATCCAAACAGCTTGCAGGAGAGATCACAAAGGAAAAGTGATTGGACCCAATACAGTACTTTCTTGTAGCATTGTATGAACTGTTGCTATAAAAGTGTCTTGGAGTGCCCTGAGGAGAAACTGGCATCAAAGTCCCTCAACAAATCTGAAGATTTCCAGTTCCAACATGAGAAAAAAATAAGGGGTAAATTTACTTACTGTGTTTCTTTGAAACCATCTTTTTTTCCTCCAGGTGAGCTATATGAAGGATCTCCTCCCATCTTTGAGGATTTCCCCTAGTTCTCAACATCCCGCCTATTTTACCTGAGAAGACAGAGCTGTGTAGTTTTCTAGTAGAGTCCAGCTCTTCTTCCAGCCAAAGAAAAAGGGCCTACTAGAACAAGTTTAATTTAAAGATTTTGGAGTACCATAAAAGTTCCCATAAGTTCCCATACTTGATGAATTTCTCTTTTGTCCCCAAAAAGGCTAATAAATATGATGAAAGCAAATACAGATTGTAGGTTTTGCCCCACTCCATATTCCTCATTTTGCAGTACCATGCAATTCAGGCAGCATTTTTTACCCTGTGTTATTTCAGAGAGGCCAGCACCTGCAATTTTGAAGAACTTCAGACACGTCTTTAACCGTATGTGGAAAAGAAACTCTTAGCTCAGTTTGTTCTTTTTTACAAAGGCAGTGACCTTCAAGAAGCCTGAAACTTGCAAATGTATCTGAATGTATAATTAGATGTATGTGAAATGTAATTAATTTATTAATGTAAGCATTTTTCTGTATGACTAGCTCTGGTCAAATGAACCTGGCTTCCTCTAGCTTTAAAAGATAGAGAGGAAAAACACTCTCAGGGAAGTTTTCTTTCTAAACTGTCCATTAAAGAACTCCAAAATACTTGCTTGAGATATTTTGCCTGATCCTGCAGCCCACACTGTTGATAGGAGCATTAAAAGAGGGCAGCAGCCCCAACATCCCCCAGGAGAAAGGTTTCATGGAGCTTGCTGTGCAAAGTGAGAACAGGAAACACCACTGGTCTCTGCCTGCACTGCCACATTCCCCTGCTGTAAACCCCAGGGCAGGTTCATCCCACAGTGCAGAGCGTAGCGGGGCGCCCCATGGCCATGGCCAGCCCTGGCATGTAAGGGCAGTGCCTCACAGAGCTGCCACCTTGCACAGGCAGTGGGCTGGAGTGCTGAGCAGGTACAGTGCCAGAGAGACCTCCCTTATGCCATCCTCCCCAAGATGTGCCAGGTGTCATCGCCTCACACTACACTGCAACTGGCTTTTCTCTCCTCCTCCAGGAGCTGTACAACAGCACCATCACTCCACTCATTACTCAACCATCTGCATGCATGCTCTTGGAGCCACCTAACTACTCCACCAAGCCCAAAGCAGCCTCTACATGTGCAGCTTAGCTGGACAAAGCAGTGGGCTAGGATTCTTGTAAATAATATCATCTTGTTTACAACATTGGAACTTTCCCCAGTGCCAGGGCAGATGGAGTAGATGATCAATGTTGACGCCAGGAGCAGATCAAGCAGTGCTGTAAGATTGTGGTTTCTAACCACAATGCCAAGACCAGGACAATCCCATGTGTCTTGGACACATCTCCTTCTGTCCACAGCACTGACTTGCATGTTACTTACCAATTCATTCACAGGTGGATACAGACATGGAGAATTGTCCCCAAGATGGGAGGAATCCCAGCCACAGGCAGTGACCAGCCTGGCCCAGCCTGCTGAGCAAGTTGTCCTTGGGCTGTCCTGGAAGACGTTGTAGATGTCCCCCATGAAAGGCAGAGAGCAGAGGCAGCCCTGGAGAGAGGAGACCGAAAGAGAGAGAGGTAAATCAGTGAATGCAGGGATAATGAGCAGTTCTATACTGTTCCATTCTCCTCATTGCATTAGTTGTTTCTACGTGCAATATTACAATGCAAGAAAAGCCACAAAAAGCAAAACTCCCCAGACTTTGGCCCTTGTTCCATGCCTGTTCTAGAAAGCTCATCTTAACTGATGGTAGTCCGCAGTTACTGTCATTACCTGTTGATTAGTGAATCATTTTATCTACATGACTTCTGTTTTATTTTTCCTTCTGAAAGGGGTTCCTGTAAGTTTTGCATACAGCAGTAACTCTAGCTAGTCTTACCACTTACCTTACTAAAAAACAATCTATTAAGTAAAATCTGAAACTTGTACTTCTCAAGTGTGCCAGCTGTTGAATGGTCAGGAATATACTGTAATTCACAAGAACATAAACATTCACACTGCTGCCACTGTTGTCTCATGGACCTGAGTGTGAAGAACTATAATTATCTTGGCTTTGCATCTGAGAAGCTGAAATCCCAAAGTTCCAGTGGGACCATCATTCTCAAATAATAGACTAATAAACGTCATCAGACCATGTTGCAGTGTTAGTTATCTGAAATAACAAGCAAACAAACCTACTCACTGGTCAAACATCTTTTAATTAAAATTCCTTTGTGAAATTTACCACAGCTATAAACCAGAATAGTAATTAGTAGTATGTCATAGACAGTTACTGCTTCGCCATAATTAAAATAAATACTGCTTATTAATAAATAAATTGTCAGCTAGCCAGGTCTTTGATGCAATAACAGCTTAATTTGACCATTTTTTTCTTGTTTAAAACAAAGAATCTGAACTTAATATAACATGGGCAAGAATACAAAGAAAAAAAGGCTGCTGCTGGGTTTTCCCCTCTCCCCAAGATTGAAGAAAAATAATGAAAACTGAAATAGATAGTAATTTTTCTGCTCTGTCTCTCCACCTTCTCTTCAAGGCAAATGAACTGCCTCTAGTAGTAGTCATCATGCGGCTCTGGGGTTTTTGTATGGTGGTACCAGGCTGTGTTTGCTTCAGTTACATTTGACAGAAACTTCTTCAGAAAGAGTCATCTGAAGAAGAAAGGGATATGGAAATGTCATGTATTTCAAAAGAAATGAAATCTTACAAAGAAGCAAAATTACTTGTCTTACTTGAAGTGGAAGCAGCTACACATGGGAATGACACTGTTCCTCTTCTGCAAGGACCTCAGAGCAAGGTTTCCTCAGCACTGAGCCCTCTCTCAGTTTCGTTATCCAGCTTTATGCATTTGTCCATGCTTTCTAGCTAAATCTCCCTTACATGATGCAGTGGTGGCTGTGAGTTTCATCCTGGGTTTTCCTACCCAGACCCTCTGCACTCTTCTGGCATCAGGGCTGTGAGGTAAAGGCAGATATTTTGCATTGCCTGGTGCTGCACAACCCAAATGCTAGTCTCTCCTTAAGTCCAGTGGCATTGCCAGTGCCTTTGAGACTATGGCAAGGCCAAAACAGAGAGCTGGCAAACACAAAAAGCTTGATCCAATCCATGGTTTCCCATTCAAACAACTCACACTAGTAACATGTGCTGACTCAAGAGAAGGCAGCTTGAGTTTAGGAGAAAAGCCTGGAAGCAAATGTGCAAATTGACACAAAAACTAACAGGACCTTGGTCTGAACTGGAAAGCCTGAGCAATTAATGAAAGCAATTTTTAAAAAAGAGCAACCCACTCAGTCATGTGCAGTCACACCCACAGTGACAACCACAGTAACTTTGGGGTGAAAGTGGCACCTGGGCTCTCCAATCACTCTGACAGGGATGTGTGTCTTGGCTTGTTTGGTTTCAGTGTTATCTCACTAAATAATCTGAGAAATCTAGGTGGGGTTTTTGTTGTTGTTTGTTTTGTTGTTGGTGTTTTTTTTAATTATTCTTCCCCTTGGTTTTCTTTCAAGATGTAATACAGCTTGGTGTTGGAGAAACAGTGACAATCCACAAGATACCACACTGAAATCCAGACGACCACAGCTCAAGACTATGGGAAAGGCATTTTTGCCTGAATTCAGACTCAGCCTTGCTTCAGTAATGCAGCAGCACCGGTCCCAGGTTTCACTGGGCTATGGCAAGTGTATGACCCATTGGGCACCCAGATAGCTCACAGGAGGACACACATAGGTGGAGACTGATGGCTGTCTGCATCAGCTGTGTGAGACTACCCAGACCTCACAATAACCATTACTGGGCATGACTGTATTTTCCAGACACAGTTATTAAACTCTAACCTGAGACTGCAAGCTGGCTGTTGGGTTTTTCATTTGACCACTTCAACCTTCTGCAAGTCTGCCCTCACTGCAGGAGCATGTGCATGAAGGGGACTAATGATGACAAACACACAAGCAGGCCGTGAGTGCTAAGGGTTAAAGGTTTGTGAGTGTTTCTGTAAAATACATATTCCCTGAGAAAGCAAATGAGGACTTGCATGAGCTGAGAAAGGTAAGAGGTACAGGTCTTCATCAGCTCCAACCTGAAGGAAACTGGAAGGCCTCCAGTAGGATTTGCTGTTCCTTAAGGACACTCAGTCACAGGCTGCCAATTTCAGTGAGACACTAATACTTCTAATGAAGAGCAAGAGTCCAGGGAGGAGTTCGCAGAAAATTGCAGTAATTAGTCACAGAGTTTAGAAAGGAAATGAAGACCTGGGATTGGGGGGGGGGGGGGGGGGGGGGGGGGGCAGCGGGGGGGGACGACATGGGGCCGGGGGGAGACGGGGGACACGGACAGGACAGGATGACAAAAAACGACCCAAACAACAAAACCAGGCAATAATAAGTGAAGGCCTGAAACTGAAGAGTGTAAGAGTCACCCCAGGCTATTTTAGAGAGGCCACTGACAAATACAAACTAATGTTATGCAAGGAAACTGATAAATACTGGCAATAAATTTGAGTAATTGTTCACATTAAGATCTCCAAAAAGTAATGAATGTAAATGCACTGGTAAAAGGGTAGTCATTGATTTTCTTCCAAAGACCTTTTAACTGACCCATTTTCACATGAAAACAATCACGTGAAAGCTAGTTTATTAATTTAAGATGCCCATGCTTTTTGCTTAAGGAGACAGAATCCCAAGTTGGACTGCTAGGATACAAAGTATTTCCCTCTGTCAGGCAATGAAGGGGGGGGGGGGGGAAACAAAAAAAGAAAAAAAAAAAAAGAAGAAGAAAGAAAAGGAGAGTTTAAAAGCTACAAAGACTTTTTAAAGTAGTCATGGCAAGGTCTGTATAGATCGTCGGCAGTAAGATCTTGACCTGCCAGCCACAAAGTTGACCAGTAACGACTTAGTGCGTTGGCAGTAAGATCTTGACCTGCCAGCCACAAAGTTGACCAGTAACGACTTAGTGTTACCTTACTTCTGGTTTTGGTCCCTAATCCCCAATATTAAGAGAAGAAAACAAATAAGGCTAAGAAGACAAGCATAGTGAAAAAGTTTGATTAATTTTCAGCAAACATGACAAACATGTCATGGGTCTCTGGGCCCAACATCACTTATTCTCAAAAGCTTAAGTACCTGTTCTTGATAACAATGTTTTTTCATCACAATATGGGACTGCAATGAAAAGGGAGTCATAGCCATGTGAAAGAGGGAGTTCTAGTGCTTCCACAATTTACTATTAGACTAAATGAAAATCTCATTTTAGCTTTAACCAATCAACAGCACATGTAATTTAAACATTAAGTTTATTCTAGCCCATGGGCCCCTTTTCCTAAAACACTTGGCTAGAAAGAATTACCGAAGCCTTATAAAAGGAGACACAGAGAAAAGTGGGAACCTTCACTGAGATTCCCCATGCTGCTTAACAGAAGAAAAATCCTAGTAAACCTTCTTCCCCCACAACTCACTTCACTAATAGAAGGACTAGGTTTGATTGAGCAAATACAGTAATACTGACAGAATACAGCTTTATCAACAGCAAAAGGTAATAACTTTATTTTGCTCTATTATTCTGCATATGTGTTTACATAGCTGCCTGAAGCGGTTCAAAAATGAACCTCACACATAAAAACAGGCAACAGATGGCATCTGATGGAGATGGCAGAGGAAAGCACATTAAAGAAACAATTGACTCCAGCAAATATTAACAAAATAAAGTCACTTTTATGTCCACGTATATGTATTTAGTTATCTAATTAGTAGTATCATGGGTTCTCATTTAGGAAAAACACCTTGGGCTCTCAGCTTGAACTTCTTGCCCTAAATTTTGCTGGTAGAGTTATTCCACACTAATAAAAAGAGGTCTTTCTGCTGCTATATTTTATAGACCCTGCAAACAGTCTGCAGTATTCATTACATCTTATTACCATATTCACATGTCCTGAACAGAAATCTGAATCATGTTCTCAGTCAGCTCTTCAGCTCCCTCACAGCTGTGACCATTGCTCTGTCCCTGGATCCTCTCCTGCTCTGTCCTTCGGGAAGCATAGCACAGTGAGCAGCAAAGAGTAGAGATGATCACCCAGAGGTCTCCTCTTTCATTTATCTTACACACCAAGAAAATCAAGCAGGGAGGGTTGGTGGTTCCCTTCTCAGGTGAGGAAGAACGCCCTTAACATAGGGAGCATGGACGTAACCATGGATGTAAGCCATCGTTCGCCACACAAATGCTTTAGGCATATTGCTTTTACTCTGAAATGATTATTGGTTTTACCAGTTCACTTAGATTGAAAACATGGAAATGAAGGATATTCATCTGGGCCCAGAAATGCTTCTATAAACATGGTCTTTGACACCTACAACTTCAGATTTTACATTTATTTTTTCCTCCTTTCTACGTGTCAGAAATTTGGTGTTGGGCAACTGTAATAATTCTAAAAATTGGGGGGGAAATCTGCTATGTAAGAAAGGAGGAACAGATGGCTTAGAAATTCTGGACCATTGCTTTTCATTATTTGACTATGACATTTAATTTACAAAAGGCAAAAACAGAGGAGTGGGATGAGCAACTCAGACTTGAAGACACAGAAAAGGATTACAGCCAATTGTTTAAACCAAGGGATCAGTCTCTTTTACTAAAAGCACATGTCCAGAAAAGATCAATGTAGTTCATCATTTAAGAGTGCTTTTGTACTTCTTGGGATACCGTGTTCCCTCTTAAAAGCATTTACAAGTAATGCTTGCCTGAGAAAGGCATCATCATTTTCCCTCTTGGCAAATCATAATCAGGCATTGATTATTTGTACCTCCAGGCCCCTCTCAAATACAGCAAGTCACATACCCAGGGCATGAAAATATTATTGACAGAAAAATTATGATAGAAGTGTGCCATTGGTATCACCGACCATCACTAACATATCAAGCCTGTCCTCCACTCTCTTTCATAAAGAGGGGCAATTGTCTATCAGACTCAAAATCTTAAATATTAAGACACAAAAGGTCTAGGCAATACCTAAAAGCCCATAGTAGACAGCTTTTTTTCTCAAGGACACATAGCTTTTTTAGCACAAACATTAAACACAGGACAAAGACATATTTTCCCAGGAATTAGTCCAAGTCAGTAACATGAACTTTCCAGGTATTTAGTGATCATCACAACCATGCCATCTCTGCTCCAGAATGAAGGCACATGTCTTTGCTCTCTCCTTTTTCAGGTTCAGCACAGCATAGTGCACATTTCAGCAGCTTTCCATGGCACACTTTACACTTAAAGCAATTACTGTAGACACAACCAGAAGATACACTCCTGTGCTCCTTACTGTTGTATAAAACCCTATCAGAGCAAATATACTATACCTTACTTCAGAAATTAGGATAATCCATGCATTACTGCTAAAGCTCAAAACGCCTGCTCACACTAAGGCAGGGGTCCTCAAACTACAGCCCGCGGGCCCAATACAGCCCCCCAGGGTCCTCAATCCGCCCCCGGTATTTACAGACACCCCCCCGCTCCCCCCCTGCCGGGGGCTGGGGGGGGAACCAAGCAGCCGCAGATGGCTGCCTGCCACTTCATCTGCGCGCCGGCCCCCTGGTTAAAAAGTTTGAGGACACCTGCCCTAAGGCAATGATTATTCCCCAGCTGGAGATACAGCTGCAGCACTTGTAGCTGTACTCAAGCTATCATCAGTGAAGTTAGCAACAAAGACACAGACCTACCTAAAATTTCAATACTGTGTAATCTGTCAGGTTCCCTGGAGGATGCTTTTAAGTTAGAGTACAATTTTGTAGCTATTAATATCCAGGTTAGTTAAATTAAAGCTAGCTCGCGTACAACTGTACATGCTGCAATCACACTTTCAATCACAGGACAGAAAATATCACAAACAGCTAAAAAGCAGATTTAGCAACAAACCCCAAGATTTTTATGGGCACACCTGCATGCACAGGCAAGCACAGCTGGTTTCAGTATCACCTGGAGGACAGCCAAGACCAGCCCACACACCATGTGAGGACACGAGTGCTGTACTGTAGCACAGCTTCTCCCAGAGCCCCCCTGTGCTGCACTGCACAGCAGAAGAGCTCACAGCCACCAGCACAGGCACAGCCTCAATGCTCCTTGTTTCTGAACAGGACAGTTTTGTCTCAGTGCTGGAGCTACCCATCGCTTCCTAGGGTTCTGCAGGGAAAACACAGCCGACTTTCCCCACATGTGACTGAAGAGGGTCCTGGCACAGGAATGAGACCCTTCTCCATAGGAGAAGGGTATGAGTTACTGCGTGGTTAAGAAACATTTGTTATAGCACTGATTTGTTTGGGAAAATTATGAAATCTCTCTTGTGTCTCAGTTTCCTCGCCTGTAAAATTAAAGTATCTACCTAAAAGAAGCACAGTGTTAAATCTTAGCAGCGCTTCAGAGATTAAAATCTTTAGGTAGGTGCTTATTAAATATGAGGAGCAGGTAAAAATGCACACAGAACAATTATCACCATGTGTCTTCTGTGGATTTTAATGTGTCTTTTTTCTTCTAAAAGGTACATAGAAATACAGTTTGGGTTCAGTTGATGCATGTAAATGCTTAAAAGGATAAAAGAGTAGGGATTAATTTGAATTCATTAACAACAAAAGACAAATCTTTTCATGTCACTATCTCTGGCAACTGAACTAGTTTAAGAGGTTGCCAATTTCTTCTGCCCACTTTTCCCTGATCCTCAGGCTGGGTTTATGCAGCCAGTGTGAGGTGGGTACTGTAAAGCATGGCCAGTGAAACTAGCCAGGTTAAATTAAAAAAGAAAAAAGAAACAAAAACCCACATGTGCACATACCTTCCATTCCTCAAAAGGAAAGGTACGAGAAAAAATAATCCAGATCAACTCACTAACCTGGTTAAATGAGCAGCTTTGTAAACACAGTGGCATAGTTGGGAGACCTGAGCTCCCACACCAGTTTAGCATTGGTGACATGGGAACACTGAGCTACATCCTAACTTACACTGGAGAAGCAGACTGGGGAAACACACGATGGCAAAAGGCTCCTGGGCTGGGTACAAACCTGTCTTCTAATTTTGTAATGGTTTTTTTGATTTTAATTTTGATGAAATCCTCAGATGTGTCAGTACTGCATGGCTAGGTCCATATGTTGACACCCCTCTCTGCTGTCCACCAGTCCCCACATGACTCTGTGCAGTTGCCCCACTGTGAACCTCAATAGCAAGGAGCTGCACAAGCTGGGCAGTCAAACACTCCTGCTTGTAGGGAAGACACCAAAGCCAGAGCAGTTAGGTATACCACACTTCACATTAGCTATAAACCTGCATGCAGACACACTACCAAATAATCATCGGTTTCAGGCATTTTGGCGTTTTCTTCTGTTACTACTAGGCAGGTAGGGTCAAAACACTGGTGCCACTAGCCGCTACAGCTGCTGCCCAAGGCTGCTGGTCTCCAGGTGGCTGGATCTGAGAACAGCAGACAGCAGTTGAAAAAGAGTCTTGCCTTTGTAACCCCCATTTTGGACATGTAAAGGGCAACCAGTGGGTTTGTATGCATATGTCCAAGAGCATCCTGTGGCTCCCCAGCTGGGGAGCTGGGTCATTGCCCCACATCTGCACCCAAAGGCAAGGGTATAGCATGGTCCTAATTGCACTGTGAGCACACCATCAAAAGCAGGCAACCTGGGCCAACCCTGCATTGCATGTATAGAAATGTAAGCATGTTAAAGAGGGGAAAAAATGCTGCAATCCAGGTGAAGCTCTCAGTGAGGAAGCAGTGGGTGTCTGAGATCCCAGTCAGCAAAGCCCTTCCAAACTAAGCCAAGACTACAATCACTGCTTTCATCTCATAAGGTACTTAAAAATGCACTTAATATGCAGGTCTTGTCATAGTACACTAGTTTAAAACTCTAAACCAACATGCCCTATGAAGACCATTGGTCAGGCACTAGTCAGACAAGAAGAGCCCTTTCCCAGCAAGAGAGAAGGCCCATTCAGGTTGTGATGCTATGCCAGTTTTCAGCAATAATGCAACTTCCAGAAGCAACCTCCCATCGCTCAAAGTTAACTCTGGCCTGGGTGAAATTTCATCATGTGAAATGAAACTGTGAAGACAACCACTGAGACATCACAAGAGCCAGTTAAAGCTGGCTGGCACAGAGTTATGCAAATTCTACAAGGGAAAGCAGTAAACAGATACTGCTAACACTGCCCCACTTTGCTTTATTTTCATACACCTATTTCATCAAAATAAACAGAAGATCAGAAAAATAACTGAGGTGCATTTTCTGCAATTGTTAAACTTTTAGTTAAAACACAGCCTAAATGCTCAAGAGAGGCCACATAAAGATAACCTGGCTTACTGTCAGATCTCAAACCGTTTCTCTCCAGCCCCTCTCTCACTTGAAGAACCTGTGTTGACCCACGGACCTTGTCAAAATCAACAATTTGATAAGCAAAGCTTATATGTGGTATTAATCAGGATGTTTCTGTTTACTAAAAAGCCACCAAGATTTTGCATATATATTTATACCCAGTGTAATTTATCTTTTGTCTGGACTATATCTGAACTTTATTTCCATTTTATTTGAATGGATTTTATTATTAAATATATGCAATTATAATTTATATAATTTTATATATAAATATAATAATATAATAATAATAAAATATATTAAACATATATTAAATGTTATTTGGAATGCTAACTGAATGTGTACAGTGCTTTCCTATTTAATGTGCATTTTGCTAATAGAATGAGAACCAAGTTCACATTAAAATATCCATAACACATTAAACTTCATGACAGGAGAGGCACCAATACATTCTCATCAGATGCTAGAAGCTGAGTAGATAGCACAACAAGGTGCCATTTGTTAATATTTATTAGTGAAGGAGAAAATTTTTGTGTAAATTAACTGCTCCAGATGGCATCAGACTCCCTTATTCCACTTGTCTCATCAGGACAAGACAGACAAAAACCCCTTTGAACACAAGTTTTTTCAGCTTCTTACACTAGCAAAAAAAACCCAAATCTTCCAGCCAGTAGAAAGTAATATTTGAACAACTATCTGTCCTAGGATTTATGTTTTACAGAGGTGTACAGCAAACAATGTTTCATGAGTACTGCATCTGCTTAGGGAACCTATTCTCGGCATTTCAAAATTAGTCACCAAATGGCACAACACACTGCGGTAGACTTCAGTGAGAAGTAGCATGGTCCCCCACGCAAATCACTAAGCTGCAGCTACAGCATTATGAATCTCATTCCATTTTTCCATTTAATTATTGCATGGACTTCAGCAAGTTATTTTAAATCTCTCCTTTTATTTCTGCTCACGCATTTCTTTATACACACTGTAGAGCTGGCAGGGTAGGTGGGTAAAGGGTAATATAATGGTAGATAATGTTTCTACCAGGAATAAGGTTTCACTTCTGGAAAAAAAAAAAAAAAAGCTGTCAAAGTGTAGCCTTTGTAGAATGGGAACTGCTGTCAAAGCACATTAACATATACCAGCAGTGTGCCTTGCAGTTCCAAATTTTTGGTACTGTGTTTATTCACAGTACTCCTCTTTCCCTCAGGTTTAGGTGTGCTCATTAAGAACAGGGTCCAGGGTTTTTGCTGTTCCTTATCCTGGGCATAGGATCTTAGAATAAGACAGATAAAATAAGCTTGACCCAGGTAAGACAAATTGTCCTAAAAATGGCAAAACCCAAGTCCTGCATAAAAAATCTACCTCCTACCAGACTGCAAAGCTTCTCTGAAGCATAGAAACCTTAAAGCTGTTTTAAAATGAAAATTTCTAGAGACCAGGACATGTTTTTCCTCTGATTCATACTTTGAAATAGCTTTATTGTTTCATTTTGGAACTCTCCCCTTGCTAATCCCTGGCCAAAAAGCCAGATTGAGGCAGGCATCCAGTGCACAGTATTTCAACACAGAGAGTTAAATCCCATGTGTTCATGACAATTACTAGTAAAGTGTCATATCTGCCCCTGAAAATAAGTGTACTGCCATTCACAGGATAGCACAGAAAGCTTTAGTGTTCAAAGAAAAATATTTTTTTTCCCAAACAGCAAAACAGATCTTAACGCAAAGTATTAATTATTTTACAGCCTAAATTATAATTTATCTGAAAACCTTTTAGAACACATTTTATTTAATAGGGAAACAAATAAGCCATCTCTCCACTTCTGCATTTTACTCACACTTGCAGACCCAAAACAACAGCAGAAAAGCCAAGTGTAAGACTGTTAATTAGTTGGACATGTGTTTTTCACTTGATCTGAATTTAGACAAGAATGCACCATTTTCTCTTTTTATGCCAGAGTACATTTTGTCCATATCATTGCAGTGCCAACACAAACACACTCTTAAGTATCACTTAAGAGGGAAATTACATGCAACTTTAATTTCCATGCACCTTTCAAAAGCACAACTAAACCAGAAAACACCACAGCAACAGGAACACAAACCATACAGCCAAGAAAAAACACCTAGCCCCTAGCTATTTATAAACATAATAACGCTTGAGCACTAAGAAGCAAAAAAGTCTGTATCTAAATGCAGGTACCAGCTGAATATCATAAAATGGCCATCGCTAGCGATATCAGCATAATTTTTCATAGGACATAAGTACATAAATGGCTTAAAATTATTGTTTCTCCTCTTGCAATCTTTTTTTTTTTTTTCTAAGTCAACACAACAAAAATAGTCCCCGTATCTCACCATCACACTTTTCTAAGCAATGAGGCTTTCAAGGGAGTGAATAAAAATTTTTCAGGCTCACAAGTTCAGCAGGTGCAGGGCTATCTGCCTTTTCTCCTTAACTAATCAACATGAACAGCTTGGGGCAATCAAGTTTCCTACAGATAAGGAAAGAAGTGAGTGGATACAGGAGTTTGGTTGCCCTTGCTAGTTCCTAGAAGAGGTGCTTTCAACAGCTAGTACTCAAGGTTCATGTTGCCCCTGAGAACATGATATTTGGATGTACTTACCCTCTCCATCATTGCAAAGGTGTTTAGTTTTATCTATTTCTATCCATTTACCACAAACAAGTACTTTTTGTCTCTTTTCTGTGCCCTCCCCAGAACTCTTCCATGTGACACTGAAAGTACCTGGTTGTAGTTCAGAAGAACAGATTAAATCATCCTCCTGAGCCCAACAGCTCTACGGTAACAGTGGAGAAGCAGCATGGGCAGGGAGGCTACTTACAGGTAGAAAACCCAAAGGGATGATTTCCCAAAATAGCCACTGATGGGACAAGCACAGGTTGGAAACGTATGTTGTTCTCCAGTGGCTGGAGTTCATCAAGGTTTTGTTATTATTTCTTACAACAGCAGCATTCTGGGGATATATGACTTAGTGGTACCATCTTCTCCTAATACCAAAAGCTAAGGAGAAAACCCCAGTCTCCAGTTGCATACAGTAGCTTGGACAAGTGCAAGACCCAGCCCCAGCTGCTGTTCTTCCTCTCTGTTCTGGAGCACAATAGGCACAGGGAGAATGCATCTAGGATAGGTTAAAACAGGTACTTTGGATGAGTCAAGATCCAAAAGCAGAAGAGGTGTCCTGAGTATAAAGTTGGGATACTTTTGGACATTTTTGGACATACTATTTTGGACATAATAATCACTTTGGTAGTATCGTGGTCTCTGGTGACAGGGTCAACTTCATAGTCCTTCGGGCTTCCCCATGTTATTCTTTCATTATTTTACGAAAATTTTGGTTAAAAGTTGTTATGGCTGTGCCACCACACATATGGTAGAGGCTGGTGTGTGACACAATGAACTGCTGTGTTGTGCTGGACTCTGAGCAAGAAAAAGTCACCATTACCACTGTCTCCATGCAGTAAAAAAAGGCTTCCTCAGAGAAGTGAGCAGATACTGCTGCCCTGAGGCTTGCTTTCGCTGCCGAGCCCTGTAACATTCATGAGACAACAATATTCCACCATGAAGTGCAGCACAAGCATCTGCAAGGACTTAATTAGAAGCAAGGTGCTATCCGGGGCAGCACTGATTCAGCCACGCCTTCAGACTTCACAGATTCTGCCTTTGACAGAAAGTCCCAAAAGTATCCAATTTTTCCATCTTGGCACAAGTATTTAATCTAGACTGATTTCTCCACTCTAGCACTTATTCCACTTTCCATCAAACTGATTTAGCAAATTACAGTATATATGATAAATCTGGTTCTTCTATTGCACATTAGAAAAAAAAAAACAACCAACAACTAAAAGGATTTTCATGGTAATTATTGTATGATTAAAGTATCTAGCTTAATCACCAAACTACATTTACCTCCTCAAGAACAATATTCCTCCTGGTAGAGGATAGTAACTACACACATAAGACTTGCTTTCTTTTCTTTCCTCCTCATGCAACGTCCTGACCAGTGATATGCAAAATCTCTTCCTGCAAAAGTAAGGTAAGGTCTACGGTTTAAAGACACCTCCTTTAAATTACTGCTTTCCCCAGGCATGCTTCAAAAATTATGTGGTAATAAGATATAACTGGTAAAGTTCACTGAACAGCTTCTTAGGGATGGGTTCTGGGGATCCAGAATATTTGAAGTCTCTTCAGAAACTCCTCCAGCTCTGTGTAGATTCAATGGAGTCTTGTTTTCCCGCAGTTACATTTGCTTAATAACAAAATCTGAGATTTGACTTCAACAACTGAAACAAAACTGCTTGTGTTAAAGGAGGGGAAAAGCACTTTAAACTTCTTTCTAGTCTGAAAGTTCGGTGACGTCAGGGGGGGAAATGCCAGTGTAAGCTTGTTTCCTCTGAAACCGTTCTCTAGCAATATGAATAGGCCAAATTTTACTAATATCAGTATATTAGTCAAGAGTATAAGTATACCTTTTAACTACTTGTGTATTTTGAAGACTGCATCTGTTAATGCTGTAAGGATCTTCTGGTCCTAGTAAGCTGTAATTTAACGTAAATTACCAATTTACAATGTGCTTGAGTTCATGTTTTCCAAACAGCAAAAAAGATTAAAGTCAAATAATTCATTTTGTCCTAATGTTAGTCTGTGTTATCATGTAGTACTCCTCAACCACTTACATATTACATAAATATGTAGCTGTAAGCTTAAAACAAGAGATTAAAATAGTTCTCAAATTTATTTAATAGCAGAAAGCTCTCCAACCATAAATTTTTGATCTATTTAAAGAGTAGCATGTTCTTTCTTACAGGGGTAGCATTCTTTTGAATCAGAGCTCCTTTTAAAGCAATCAAAGAGCTCAAACTTAATCAGAGCTCCTCTT
Organism: Falco peregrinus; assembly: GCF_023634155.1. Taxonomy (NCBI): domain Eukaryota; kingdom Metazoa; phylum Chordata; class Aves; order Falconiformes; family Falconidae; genus Falco; species Falco peregrinus. The sequence continues at coordinate 65,241,975 of NC_073739.1, forward strand.
CTGCAGTGGTGGTAGAAAACAGTCCACCAGGGTCCTGCTTTACAGGAACATAAAATAGTCTGGGCTAGCCCTCTACCATATGAAACTCCATTTGGGCTTAAATGAAGTTCTACAAATAAGCAGAAAACTTTCCATTCCTATTAAATGCAAGTTCCTGTCCCATCCATGCCAGACAGTACTGGAACTTTCTGTATTTCACATCCAGAAACAGCACTTCTCTACAGGCAGATCTGGTGCAGCACATCTGAAACAAAGTTCCTTCTGCAGTCTATAGGAAAACACTTCAACAAGCACTTGAAGATCTGAAAGGCAGGTGACTGTGATGACTTCAACTGTGATTAGCTATTTGCATAATTAGCTTTACTGATCATAATCAATTTATGCAAAAAACAGTGTCCTGGATGTCACAGTTGCTCCAGGGATAGTCTATGTGGGCATTGAAGGGTCAAGTACACATTCCTGTTTCCAGGAAAGACTAAAATCAGGGTTGTTCATTAGGGTGAGATTCACTGAGACACTAATCACAAAAATAACTTCAGGTCTGGCCTCACAGGTCCCATCCACAGCTCTGTGTGAGGTCCTGATGCTTCATCTGGGACATGGTTATAGTGTAAGGTGATTACCAAGTGTGGCCTCATGGAGCATCACTGCCCAAAGCCACCAGCATAGCTAATGCACCATCTCCCATCATAGTAATTTGTACTTGATGTCTGCTTAGCTAACTGCTCCACTAACTTCAGGTGTTTGCATAACTGCACTGGTTACAGAGGCCACATGATTCCCTCAGGACAGCTGACAAAGTCCTGCTCATACAGGAGGGAAAAAAAGTAATAATTAAAAACATCCTAATGAGATCAAACCTCAGGGCGTTTCCCAGTCCAGTCTCTTTTACGACTGCTAAACATGACAAGATCATAGAATAGGAACACAGAATCATAGAATAGTTGCTTCTAGGAGGCGATCATGGAATGCATTGCTTCTAGGAGAATCTGCTCCATGATCTTCCCAGGCACAGACCCAAGATCCTAGGGTCCTCCTTTCTATCCTTTTGAAAATGGATGCAATGTTTCCCTTTTCCCAGTCACCAGAGACTTCACCTGACTGCCATGAATTTTCAAATATAACAGAGAGTGGCTTAGAAATACATCAGCCAATTCCCTCAGGACTCAGGGATGCATCTTATCAGGTCCTGTAGACTTATGCATGTTCGGGTTCCTCAGGCGGTCACGAACCTGACCTTCTCTTGCAGTGGGAGGGACTTTGCTCGCCTAACCTCTGTCTTGCAGTTCATCCACTCAAGAGGTGTGGGAAGAGATTGCCAGTGAAGACTGAGGCAAAAATGTTGTTGAGTACCTCAGCCTTCTCCTCTTCCATTGTTACCATTTGCCAGTCATGATCATTGGGGGTACACTTTCTTTGACCTTCCTTTCTGGTGGACATACCTATAGAAACCCTTCTTATTATTCGTGTCCCTTGCCAAGTTCAGCTCCAGCTGTGCCTTGGCCTTCCTGACCCTATCCCTACACAACTGGGCAGCATTCCTATAGTCTTCCCAGGATACCTGTCTCTGCTTCCACTGGCAGTATCTTTCTTTCTTGCCCTTTAGTTTGACCAGCAGGTCTCAACTTATTTATGCTGGTCTCTTGCCTTCCTTTCCTGATTTCTTACACCTGGGGACCAGGAGCTCTTGCACTCTATGGAAAGAATCCTTAAAGATCTGCCAGCTCTGTTCTTCTCCCTTGTCCCCGAGGTCAGTTTCCCAATGGGTCCTATTGACTAACTCCTTCAACAGATGGAAGTTTGCTTTCTTAAAATTCATGGTCCTGGCTTTACTCTTTGCCTGTCCCACATCCCTCAGGACTGCAAACTCCATCAAATTGCTTGATGCAATGATGCATGACCACTGCAGCCCAGGCTGCCTCTGATCTTGACATAACCAATTAGCTTACTTGTATTGGTGGCCAGCAGGTCCAGTAACACATCCCTTCTGGTAGGTCTGTCTATTACGTGGCTCAAGAAAGTATCCTCAATGCATTCCGGGAGTTTCCTGGATTGCTTACAACTCGCTGTGCTACTTTTCCAGCAGATGTCGGGGTCCTGAAGTCCTCCAGCAGGGTGAGAGGCTGCAAGCACAATGCCTCCTGTTGCTGGAGTAAGAAGGCTTCATCAACAGGCTTCCCTTGATAAGTGACCTGTAGTAGACACCATCCACAAGGTTTCCTTTGTTGCCCTGGTCTCCAGTTCTTACCCATGACCTTTCAGCTTGTTCATGATTATTCTTCAGAGAGGGGTCTTCACACTTTGTCCATTTCTTGCCATAGAGATCAATCCCTCCACCCCCGCTTCGTCATCTGTCTCTTCTGAACAGCTGGTCACCATTGATAGCCATGCTCCAGTCATGGGATTTGCCCCACCAAGTTTCAGTAATGGCAACTAGATCTTAGCTTTCTAGCAGCACAGTGGGTTCCAACTTCTCCTGCTTGTTTGAAGATTGTAATGGGGAGGTGATGCACCTTTCTGGGAATGGTCTCTACCTGCCAAGGAGAAGTCCATCAGGACCTAGTGAGGTGGAAAGACCTGTGTCAGTGACTGGAACTCTCGACAACAGGCTGGAGAGAGTAGTCCAGCACTTCCTACTTCCTTATTTATTCTCTGAGAACTCACAGGTCCATGAGAACTCACAGGTCCACGTTCATCTTTCCAAGCATTATCCTTTCAGGTCAGTGGTGGTGAGAAAGGAACTTATGTCCTTGGTGTGTAACAAGACCCTTCTCCCTTCCCCTCCAGCCAGGACAAGCACGGAGGACAGCCTGTCTCTAGCTGCCCTGCAGTTTCACTTGGAGGCAGCATGAAAAATCCTCTCAGACACTGGCATGGGAGTTTTGCTCAGAGCTGTATTGACAGCAGATCTAGGGTGAGGAGGAGTTTCCCCTGGGTCACCTTGGAAGGGAGCATAAGAAGGATCAGCAACGTAGTGTGGTTAAGATATTGCAGCATGTTTTGCCCTGGAGGGAGCAGATTCACAATATCTGTGGCATATTAATCTCTCTGGATTCTGCACAAGGCTCACCCTATAGTATCCTAAGGCCTGAAATAGCTTATTCCTGCTTCAGTCTCCTGTTTCGACATAAGGCACATGAGGAAAAGTTCACAAGGTGCATCAGACACGGAGGTGCTCTTAGAGGTACCTTGCCATTCTCGCTGGTGACACCCCTTTCCAACTCTTCATACACTACTGGTCGTTAAACCTTAAGGCATCAAAGAAAATAAGAAAGGGAGGGTGAAGTTTCTGGGGCTTGTTTGGATTGGCCTTCTCAAAGCAAACAGTAAGAAAGAAGTAACTTGATACAGAATTCAGTTACATTCCTGGAAAATAGAAACCACTTAACTATTTTACAGGGCGGCTGTTCCACATTTTGCAGAAGTTTAGCCCTAATATCTATGGTAGTAATGGCAAACACTGCCTTGTAAGCAAGTCTATCAACTCCAAGAGAATAGAACAACACCACATTATCTTCTAAAACCATCAAGGAAAGCAAGAGTCTCTTATATTTGCTTGAACACAGGCAAACACTTCTCTTTATTTAACATAGATCTAGTCTTACAGTCCAATTGTGAACGCCTTCCTGGAGAACACTATGTGCTATTCAGGACACAGAGCTCCTTAAAAGTTTAACAAAAACCTTTTTCATGGATTTTTTTCTTTGACTGAAAACTCCCTGCTGGGGGCCATAAAGGTTTGGTGGGTGGATAAAATGCTCAATGCAAAAGAAAATGCTAAACATGTGAAAGCAAGAGATAGACAAATTTCCAATTTGTCTTACAAAATTCTCAACATGTCACGCATTTAACCTCCAAAATATTCGAGGGATTTGCTTATTCATAGTCCCCATGCTTTTCTACAGCTTTTTCCCAGTTGGCACTGATTTAACTTATAAATTTAAATACTTAGCTTCAACCTACATGCACAAACACAACTCCCAAATGAATAAAGAGCACATGTCTTCAAGGGCAAAGCAAGTGGGATGAACTGTCCTAACACAACAATGCAAGCTTCTGCATTTTCCTCCAGTCTGGGGTCCCAGCTAAATTTGATACCTTGACAAAAACATAATCTACCAAAACAAGTCCAAGGTTTTCTGCTCCTTGAGTTGAACTGATGCATGAGAAGACGTTCAGAAAGAACTAGGTCTGTACAGTTTGCAGTGAGGCTTGGAGGGACAAGGCAGGGAAGATCTTCCTCTCTCAAGGATGAAGCAGTTTCTTCGGCTGTCTGGTAGAACTGCACTGTCCCCGTGTGGATATAGGTGTAAGTAGCTTTGTGTCACACTGCAGTAACATTTCTCTCATTATCCATAGGAACACGTCTGCCAGCACTAGGTACCTTCACAGCACTATAGCTGAATCCGTGCAAGATATTGGGACAGAAAACACATGTAACGCAACAACCCTGCTCTTACAATTGTGAAAATACAACCTGTGTGTGAACCAGCCTTTACTTGCTGGGATTAGCAAATCGCAAAGAGAAAGTGATTATTACTATTGCACAATAATTCCTAGATGTGTCACTGAAAATGAACACCAAAGCTCCTTTGAGGACTGCTTTGAGGCCATATGAGAGGTTTTGTACTCATACTGCTTTGTATGTGCCAAAACTAACTGTGTGAGTGCAGGAACAGTAGTGAAACCTCTCAAGAAAATAAGTACACATCTTGCTAATGGCACTAGGAGAAGTAATTCATCATGCGTTGTTCTTGTCTTCCCTTCTGGTGAGGATGCTACCTTCCACTTTTTTTAACTGTTTACTTTTTCTTCTTCTTTGTTCAAAAACTGGCATACTTTGGTTAGATGCTTGGTGAGACGTGTGCACAGAATTGAATTTTGATGTAATGTGTTTGCCTCAGTAGCCCTAAGATGCACATTTTTATGCTAAGAATGTCCAAAATTTTGTTTACTCTTTGCTCTGTTGCACTTAAGAGGGTATCAATCTCTGCAGGACCCATGAAGCAGTCCTGCTCAGCAGAGGTAATAAAAAGCCAGACAGCTCTGTTCTGATTTAACACATTCCAAGAGGTGTTATTTTCATTTCTGTATATGGGATGGTAAAGAGGAAGGAGACAGAAATGTGTGGGTTTATGTGGCTTTGTTATTTTAAATACTCCATGCTACATCATCTCAAGATTTCCTTGTTTCTAGCATGCTGACATTTCACTACCTACAGTGAACAGGAAATCAGCAAGAATTATTCTGTTTACTTTTAGATATGGAACACACATTGCTCATACTTGAATGGCAGCATCATAAAAACATGTGGTAGTTGCAAAGTTTGACTGCGCCTTATGAACATTGACCTCAGCCTTTTTAATGACAACTATATGCTATCGACTGCATGTCACTAGACTGGCATTTAGCCAGGATGTGTTACAAAATGAATGGGAGCCGGAGAAGGAGAGTGGAGACAATCATTCCCCAGTGTTTTCAAGATTGGTACCCGTGTCTTCTGAGATAAAATACAGCTCAAAAGTGATACATTTTGAGGTGCAGGATGAAAGTGGAGAAATAAAGAACAAAGCACCCCAAACACTGAAAAATTAATATAGAATGCATACATGATTTGAAGACTGACTCCTGCATTGCAAAGTCTCTGTGTTAACCCTATTGCTAGCTAGATAGTCATTACTCAGAAAACTGATAGTAGCTGGTATTATAAGGGTCTGTTTCCTCTGCTCTTCTAAATATAGCACAGCTGAAGACGGAATGGCATGTAACATCTCTATTCCGGAGGATGTGGCTGCTATGTATCTTTCCTTATTGTGCAAAAGAAATCCACATCTGAGAAGTCATTCTGGAGATTCATAATTGTATCCAGATGATCACAATTTGGGGTCTGATTTTTCCTGTCTTCACAATACATAGTACTTTAGTCGTTCCTTAGGATTATACTTCTGGCGTTCACAGTCAAGAGTCCAGGCATCTACAAACTGAATTAAATCTCAGCTCAAGAGTAGATCTGCAAAAGTGCCAAATTTGGTTTCTAAACTTTCATCTCTACTTGGGATTTTCAACCATAAACCAATCCACCGTGATTTTCTACCCAAGATGATAGATATACTAGATGATGAACCTAGTGAGTTAAACACTTGGTCCAAGTTCCTATTTCAAATCAAGTGAAACAAGGATTTGAATGCAGGCTATGTGTACCTAGTTTGAGTGCATCATCTATCAAAAGACCAACATATCTTCACCTGTGTTCTTGGCTGCACAAATCTTGGATGCACAGATGCTGTTTGGGAGCTCAGGGTCTTGGTGCTGTAAGCATGAGAACAGTGAGCTTGGGAATCCTGCACCAGAGCCTTCATCAACTGGCATTGTGAGCAGATACACCAAGAGGGGGTCACATCTTTCTATGTCAGCCCACTGGCAGAAAATTTAATACCTATAAATTAAGGAGAAGTTAATAATACTGTTTCTGAGAAAGTAATTGTTGACTAAATATTAGAATTCCACATTCAGCTACCCACTCTGGCTCTACCTACTCTGGCTTGGACATAAAAGAGCATACACAGAGTACAGATGCTGAAGTGCTAGGAGCACTGCACATCTATTGAAACAGGGTTAAGAAATCATCTCTAAAACCTAGCACCACAGTCTTGCTACAGGATATCCTGTTTCAGATGATGCACTGGTGCTGCTAAGTCATGGCAACACTGTGCTAAAGTGCCACCCTTCTTTTACAAAGGGAAGGTTGCATTCCTTTAAAAACTACTTAAGAGACACCTAATACAGTATGGTTTGCTTTTATTATTCCAACTGTGTTTTCTCCGATTGAATGACAGCAAAATTCTGACCAAGAGGAAAGGCTCAACACTGCTGATTTGGGTGATAACGTAGGATCCATTGGGCAGTGGTTTAATTCACCATCTTTTCCTAGTGACCTTTTGTGTGCTCCCAGATTACGTTCTTAAACCTTCCTTTCCTACAGCTCCTTTTATATAAACTTCAGTGTTGCCATTTACCTGTGTATACTGATGATTACCCACTATCCTTCTCTGAACACACATATACAGGCAGATGAGCACTCAAATACTACCATAGTGGAGGCTATTTGGGAGCTTACATAAAATTGGTGTAAGCAAGAGAAGACGCCTCTTGTCCTTCGCATAAAGCATGCCCTGCAGGACTATGGGAAACACTGGCAGGAAAAGTGATACTTCGCTTTAAATTCTTTAGTTATTTTAAATATATGCAACCTGAGGATAATTTGCTGCTGATGGAGCTATTTTTAATTGGTGCGATGGTGGCAATATTGGACTATTAATCCAGTGTCAGGAATAGCTGTTGTTCCTGTAGATAATAGGAAGAAAGGCCCCACAAGAGTCTACAATACAAGACTGCTGGTACACACAGCTGTTTAGGTACTGGAGTCTTTCTGAAGTGCAAACTAACAAGAATTCACTAAAACAATGTGTTTAAACTAGATTTGCAGAGGGGAAAAAAACATGGGTTTTGCAACACAGAAAAAAATACTTCTATATAGGACTGCTAATTCATTGCATTCCCTGGGAACTTGGACCTCATGGCTGAATGATTTCAAGAGAAACAACTGTGGGAGTAATAAAAAAAAGTATTTTTTAAATACTTCCAAAGAAACTGTATTCCAAAAAATGAGTGGGAAGGTGTCCAATATCAGTTACCTAGATGGGCAGAGTGGAGCCAGCAAAAGAGAATAAAAGGGGCTTAGAGAAGTTACAAGCCCAATTTGAAGTGGCAGAGACTGCAACAGCAGCAGCAGGCATCTCGAGGCTCCTGCAGCAGCCGGTGCACCCATGGGCAGCTGCGGTGCTGAGGGATGCCAGGGAACTTTGCTACTGGTGAAAAGGAGTCATATAAAGCTACAGCAGAGATCATTTACTGACAGAGTCCTTGGCTCCAGAATGGACTCATGTGAGCCTCCTTTCCTACTGGGACATCATTGAAAAGCAGATGTGGGAGCAGATGATCTGCTCCCTGTACTTGGTTTGATCACTTCCTTCAGACAGGTCCCATATATAAAATGCAGTTAGTGTTAAAAAGAAAACTGTAACACTGGTGGAGGCTTTGTGTCTTTCCTTCTACACTCCCCCCAACTGGAAACCCCATACTGGAGAGAAATCGAAACGGTGGCAGTTCTCTTCACAACTGACTTTGACATGAAGATTTCAGTTAAAGAGGACAAAAATGCTGCACACTGTTGACACAAGCAGAGGAAATAAGAATAAGAACAAAACAGGCAAGGGACCATTTTGGTTATACAAGCATACAGGCTGAAGTACAGGCAGGAGAATAAATGAGGAGACAGGACAAAGAATGGGAAGGTTAAAGCAAAACAACGCAACCATGTGAGACAGAGTCATTTAAGAATTCTGCAGCCTGTTGGCAAAAAGAAGAAGGATAAGAAGAAGATCCTGGGAATGACACTATAGTCCATTAATTTCTTTCTAATAAATCTGTTGTGTTGAAAGTCACCTCTTCTTTGCCTTTAAATTTAGCCTTCATCTTCTTCCTGCAGCATCCAATATTAATTAAAATAAAAAAAGTATGTGACACAAGAACACGGGGGAGAAAGGAGGGCAAATTTTGATTATAAATTTTTTAATCCCTCCCACAAGTTGTTTGGAGGCCTTCACTTGCATCAATACCAATCTTCTTGCAGAAGAAATAACTATGTTTGCTTCATCTCTAAGTCCTAATTGCTGTAAAAGGATTTTAAAAGGTGTTCCTTTTGAAGTGTGCGTTTACATCTTGGAAAAGAGTAACTCCTGTGCATAGCCCCGGTAAAACAGCTAATCTTCCAAGCAGCTAGTCAGATAAATTCTGTTAAATCCCTTGGCAACACCTAGAAGCCCCAGTAACAAATGAGCGTGAAACCGCTACTACTAGAAATGCACAGAGCCCAAAACCAGTCTCTTTTCCTTACAATTTGAGTCTGCATTGTAGATTGCAGGCATTGCTCAGTGTGTTTCTTTCTATTTTTCCAAGCACCTAGAAGAAAAGGTTAAATTGAGGATGATGGAACTTCTGCCATTTGTCAGTGCAGTCCCTAAAGAGCAGGGGGCTTTGGCTGTCCAGAGCATCTGGTGTGCCTGATCACCTCAGCCAAGGAATACAGTACTATTTTCGAGCTCTTCTGTATCACTTTCACACAGGATAAGACAATTCACTGGAGTGCAGGGCAGCAATTCCTGTGCCCTCCGATGTGCCAGTCCCCAGGAGGTTACAGTTCAGACTGAAGTGTGGGACAGTGGGAAGAGTGAAGCTGGTATGCAAGACAGGACATTCTCCTACAAAGATCTTTTTCTTTCTAATCATGTTTTATCTTCTCTGCTCCTTTCTTCTTCTGCAGGACATCTATAGAGCAGTATACTTTCCACACGCTGCTGAATTCATTTAGGCAATCAGTTTTCTTGTCTCTGCACTGTTTTGGTTGCTGCTAGAGGTAGAAAGGCCAAAAGGCCATGAGAAAAATTACTCTCACAACATTTCAAGCATTGCTAAAACAAAAATGTATTTACATTTTTGAAAATACTTACCCTTTTAAGATGTCTAGTCTGATTTTGGGGGCCTAAGTTACATAAGTCAGTCAGGGATATTTTTGTCCATTCTCTTCTCTTAATACTAACATGGAGAACAACTCCCTTTTGCTGTATGCCACATTTATCTAGTCAATACAAGTACAAAGCGGAGCAAAACTGAATGAGAATGACTGAGTTTTCTACTAGTTTCAAATTGGTCTTAAAGCAAGACAGCTGCTGAAAGACAGTAAGAAGCCAAATATATGGGGATCTGTTCATACTCCTTAGTATCTCTGTGCCATGTTTAACCTTGAAGGTCCAAAAATCATATAAAAGCAAGATACTTATGCTTACTAAAACTTGTACAAAGAAACTTTTATACTTACAGATACAATATAAAAATTAGGTGAAGTAAGGTAGGGGAACTGCCACAGGGAAAGGAGAAAATAAGAGTTCTGGTCACAGTTCTGTTCTTCCCCACTGCAAATTTGATCCTTTTCCATAAAATTTGTTAAAGGCATTCTCAAAGAGCAATATGCTATTTATTATGTACCCTGTGACCTCCTGCCATGTCCCCTTTAACAGAAAGCTTTCACCAAAGAGGCAATTTAATTTTCTAAAGCCATTTACTTTTTTTACACTCCCTAAAATGAAGCATGTTGTTTTAGGCACATTGGTGCAAAGTCTGGATCTGTTTATTAGACTGAAATTAAACATTTCAAGTCTCCACAAATAAAACTATTTCAAGTTTTGGCAATGACTTTGGATGAATAGGAAGGGGTTTCCTAACCACAAAAAATGTACAAGTAGTTACTTTAATCTTCTATAAAGTCAGAAGCAGTTTGTGTGTTGTAAGAAAAGCCACTGCTGGCAGATGAATAATTGTTTAGTTCCCTCATCTGTAATTACAAGCATGATTCAAACAAAATGTGACCATGTCTAAAGGCCGAAAATGTAATAACTGAAAATTTCTGAAGGATCACATTTACTCAGTTTTAAAGCCTGCAAGTTTCCCTGACAGAAAACCCCTTGAAAGTGCATAGGTGGGGTAGAGATGCAGATAGGTTAGGCATCCCAGCATGCAGCCCATTGCATGTGCCATTGAGGTGACATGTGTGGGTTTCCCAGGGACGCAGCCACCCCAGCACCAACAAGCCTCACCAGATGCCTGGTCTGGGCAGGGAGGAGCATCTGGGGCTGCACGCAGAGACTTCCTGGGAGGAAATGGGGACCAGATGAGTAGTGCAGAAGAAACCAGGAAATTGAACAATAAAGTTAATATCATTGATGATGACGGCACAGATAGGCCACCCGCTCTGCTCCTTGGGTGCACTTCAGCAACAGGTGGAAACCAAGGGGAGGAAAGGAGGAGCTGAAGGAGGCTCTCCTTTGGAAGAGGCTCTCCTCTTTCACACATGGTAAATGATTTCCAGGTCTGCCCTGAAGGCAGAAAAGAAACATCATGGTGGACAGGTCTGGACCCTGACTGCAGGAGTCTGGGACACCTCTAAGGTGTCTTGAAGGAGAGGCTGAGGAAGTGGAAGATATAGAACATCTAGGCTTAGATTAAAATCGTAGTTTACATTTTATTTTATCTGCTTTCAGTCCTGTAAATAAAGCCTGACTTCAAATCTCATTGGAAACCTTTTCTGCTTTCTTTTACTCTCAAGGACACTCTTGTAAATCCAACAGTGGATTGTCTCCATGTGGAGCAGATGGAGGGGACAACATAGCAGGGGGAAACACAGACCACTCAGAAGGAGCTGCACACAGGACATGCATTGCGGGAGGCTTAGGGCCAGGGGAAGGTTGCCTGCCAGCCTGCCATGGACCACTGTGCTGCAGTCCATGTACTACAAGAGTCTGAATTGCTCCCTGCAAGGAGTAATTGGCTGAGAGAGAGCCTAGGGCCCTCAAAGACCCCCAACACCACAGCCACACTCATCTTCTCTTATCAAAGAGAAGTATAAGACCAATGGACTTAGCTCTGAACATGTATTAGGGAAAACTGAGCCCATGCATTTCTCACACATACGTGCTTCCCCACACTGTCTACACTAGTAGGTTTTGAAGAAGAGAAAGCCTATAGCTGGCATTCAGGAAAGAAAACCTAGCTTAAAAGTGACTCAGGTGTCTTTCCTTTTTATTAAAGCTACAGAATAGCCTAGAAAAAGTGGAACATGTTTGAACACCAGAGGCAACCCTCTGTCCCATAAGCCCTTTCTGAAGTCCATGTGATCATCTGCTTATTCCGTGTAGATATACCACCTCTCTCAGTGAGCTCCAGCCTAAAGCAGAGACAATTCTTTCTATTGCATGACTGTTCCCCTGGGATATAAATGCTAAACCTCTCCCAGTGCTGTATGACAGTGCAGGGGTGGGAGTAGGGGTGTAAAAAAGTAAAACAAAGACTGTAAAGCTTGTTGAGGTTCTGTTTTACAGAAAATCTGTCTTTCTCTACATTTGAGGCTTGGAGGAGGTCAGATTACTACTTCCAGGCTAAGCTAGCCAAAAATATTGATAATTCAATATGAAACAGGCTTTCTTTTATGGTAAGGTCAAATACACAGCACTTCTGTGTTCCCAAGAAGCAGACACAAGAAGTGACTTCAGATTTGTAGATGCTCACTGATATGTTATGTGATTTAGCATCAGAAATATAAGCTGAACCCATAGCAGCTGGATGCAAAGCTAATAGTCCTGTTCTATCTGCCAGAGTGGTTCAGAGACATGGAAGTCAATTGGCCTTCACCTTCCAGAAACACAGAGCATCTGATGTGTGCTAGAGTTTGGAGAGGTATCATAGGGCTATAAGCAGATCTGAGCAGGCCACTGCCTTTGGGAGGAAATAGACCAGGAGATCCCCCAGCTCAAGACAGAAGTACTCAACTTTTCTCTTGACTACACAGAAGGTTGCATCGATCACTGTAATGCAGTAACAATAAGCCAATAGATATGTAATTTTATATTTTAGTAAAAGTGGGGAATATGATTCCAGAAGAGTTATTTCTCCTAATGTCCACATGATGGTATCTCAGGCCACATGACTTGGCCCAAAGGCCCACAGCAGCATGTCACAGTGCAGCCATCAGTCAGCCTGTCTGTAGCATTCAAGACATTGCCAAAACAGAAGCAAGCCCAGTGGAGAGACACCAGGATGCTCAGAGCACAAGCCCTGCAGGGCAGGACTGTTCAGCCTGGATAAGGCAAGGCTTCAGGGGGACATTATTGTTGTCACCAGCCACCTAATGGAGAGTGGAGAGATGATGGAGTCAGATTCTTCTCATACATGCTCAGTGGAAAGACAAAATGCAATAGACACAAGCTAGAACAAACTCTGACTTGATATAAGGGGAGGAAACTGCACCCTGAGAATGGCCAAATGCTGAAACAGATGCTGTACATCTCCATCTGTGGAGATATTCAAAACCCAGCCAGACATACCATGAATAACCTGCTTCAACTGGACATGCTCTGAGTGGGAATTTGCATTAGAAACCCCCAGAAGTCCCTTCCAACTTTCATGACTATGACCCCATTCTGGAATTCTGAACATAACTGTTTCCACTAAAGTAATAAAATCACCAATACCTGTAAAGCAAATCATTCAACCATCATTCACTTCACTCCACTGGTACTTAGACTACTTTCCATCACCCTTTTTTTTGTCTAGCCTTTAAGGTCTTTAGAATAAGAGTAATGAGGCATTTCCAGTTATACTGTGCTTACTAAGAATTTTAAATTTATCTCCTCTCTGATATTGTATAAAGTTGTTAATCCCAGTATTTTTTGTATCTTTTCTCCTTATTTGTGGGTTCTTTAACTTTCAAGTCCATCAGAAAGACATCTCCACTCCTAGCTGTGAGATAAGCTTAAAATCACACACGTGTACATGCACCAGTAAAGAAATGGAAGATCATCTTCCATAGGTAGGAAGGGTGATAAGTGTTGATTGCAGGTTTCATTGTTGCATACAATTGACTTGGAATAAAGCACCTTGGGTGGTGGGGTTTTTTTTCTTTTTTTTTTTTTTTTTAACTGCTTTGTATTGTATTTGACAGCTGCTTCTAGTTTATAGTTGCAGGGCTTTGTGGGCCATGTGTGTTCAGTGGAGTAAAACTTTTCCACACTGCTACAACTCTACTAAGAATAAAATATGTCTAAGAACTCAAAGACCCATAGTCAAGTTATTAATTCAAGTTAAAAAATGGTGATTTAATTGCTGTGCACTTTTTCTTCTTTACACATTCTCCACTTTCCCCTCTCAATCTTCTTGGAGGGTGGTATCTCTAATCCCAAGTATAGGTAAGCAAAATTTATCCATTGCTGATTTAAAACTTATAGGGCTTACTTGCTTTTCTCCAGCCACTTTGGAACAATAAAGTTTTCCCATGTCTTTATCTTTGCATTAGTTCTTCGTTTCTGTAGCTTTGCATCCATTCCTTTGGTCAGACAAAAATATCCTGGAAAACCTCACTCTGCCAATGTAAAAGAAGTAACTTTTTTTGCTCTTTCTTTTGCCTCTACTCTTTCTACTTTTCCCCAAATCCCCTCTCCTTCAGCAACAATTTCTAGCCAACTTCCACTGACTGGATTTGCCTGCTGTGCAGTGGTTTTCACTAATCTGTTACTTAGTAGGTAATTGCTAAAACAATTGGTACATAATCATCAGTGGTGTAACATCGTTGATTTCAGTTCAAGTCAAACCAGGAATTAACGTGGGTCGTTAGTTTTGCAGAAAGTTTTTCATATGCAGGTAGGTGTGGTGTGCAGTTGCCAAGAGCTTGAGACTGGTCCAGCTCCTACGGCAGATACTAGCTGTGGGGAGCTCTGCAGTGTCTTGTCATAAGAAGATTTAACTCCCTCTGGATGAAAGATTTTGGAAGCTACTTTTTTTCCAATAAGTTTATTCACTTTACCTGCTGACTATATTCAGCATTCATTTTAAATTTTCATAGAAAAGTATGTCAGTCCACGGGGCATGCTACATCTAATGATATGTGCTGTCACTGTTGACCCAATGTCAAGGAAAAGGATACATCAAGTTTGTCTGTGTAATGAACCTAAGCTCCTTTTCACAGTAGATCATTAAACCTTTTGTAATAAAGGGCTTCTGTACAATGCACCAAGACTGACCTAAAACATGGAGCAACCAGACTTGCATGCAGTATTTATTCTCACAGATGTTAGTGACCATCTCATGTAAATGAAAATCTGAATATTTCTCTTCAACTGAAATATAATGTGAATTACAGACTGAAGTTCAGTGTCTCTAAGGCCTTTTTATTTGATACAAAAAATATTTTTGTTCTATGCCCATTGGTATTTGTTATTTTAGGGCCTGGAAGGTTTTTAACGCTAAGTCTTGAAGACTGGTGCTGTAGAAATTGGGAAAGAAGACTTGGAAGAAAGGGAAAGCTAGCAGATCATTTCAAGTTTCTGTCATTTGGCAAAAGCCACGGGGAGATTACAGATTACTCATTGTAGGTGGATAATTTAATGAAAATAACTGTTAGTTTCAATTACGTGACATCTATGTTGGTATTAAGTTTTCATGAAAATACATTGTTTAGATGTATGATGAAACTGTCTTAGCCATTGACAGGTCACATTGCCTTCACAACCCAAAAGGCTGCAAAGCCAGGTTGTTTGAAAATCCTAACAGTTTTGTGGCTCAGAGACCATGAGGCAGAAGTATAATGATATTGATGGGGGACATAGGCAACTACTGAAAGATTTAACAAAAGCCCCCTGAACTCTGCATGCACTTATCACACCAACCCAACCAGACACAAGGAACTGAGCAATTTGTAGCTGCAAATTAAAATTTGTGCTTTTGAAACACAAGCTCTGTTAAAAAAAGGGCTTCTGAATGACCCATCTGCATGCTCAGAGGATAAGGTCATGTTCTCATCCCAGTATGCCATAGCTTTGTACAAAAAGAAAAAGGGACAGTAATGCTAAGAAGTCTAATTCTATAAATAATCCAAAAGCAAGCTTTCTCAGCGAAGTGTGGCTGATTGACTATGAAGACTATCCTTTGCTATATATAGTTTAAGAATGAGTATTTTAAAAATATCAGAGGAAGATTAAAAGTAAGCTAAGTACATCCAAGCATATATTTTGAATGCAGATTTGAAGTTCAGCACTAACTGAATCCATGGACAACAGGAGACATTATCTCCTGTCCTGTAGAGAAAATCCCGGCTGAGGAACAAGCCTACAGGGAGCCAGCTGCAGGCAGCAGCGGCTGAGGCATCTGTTGAGGCCAGCAGGCTGCACAGTCAGCAAAAAGTCATGAGTGAGCCTTGGCCTGGCTTTCCACGTTATCTGCACCACACAAGATGAGGACAGCATGTTTTGAAGGAGAGACTGAGGCCCTCCAACCCCACCTCAGGACAAGCAGCAGGGTACAGACATATTGCACCTCTGGGCCTAGATCTACAAATGAAAATGTAATCCAAGCCCATCAGCAAGTGTGGGATTTTTAGTAGTAGTTTTATTACATGGTGACTTGAATAAGTCCTGGTGCAGCCACAAGTGAGGGCTTACCTTCATAATTCTCTCCAGAGGCAGGTCACAAAAGCAGATTTGAGACCATCACCAAGGAGGTCCTGCCCTACCTGCCAATTTAATCCTTGCCCTAAAAAGCTGCTCAGGGGAAGGCCCATCATGATCTCAGTAGAGCCATGGAAAGCAGTGTGTGGACAGGGCACCCTCGGACGGTGGGACATGCTGACAGGGCCGTGGGCAGCACCACACAGCACTAACGCCACCCACGTAAAATGGGAGTAGAAAAGGAAGCGGGAAAAGGAAAAAGTTTCAACAGATCCAGTTCACATGTTAATTAGAAAGTAGAAAAATAGGATTATAAAGGATATTCTTAAAGATAAACAACAGAAATCCTTTTCAAAAAATTTTCAGTCAGATCTCTCCAGAATGAGGTGCATATTAGATGAATGGTTTTGTTAAAGGCATCATACTAAGCAACATCCAGAGGGCTCTGTATCATGTCTGAAATAAAAATCAGATCCAAACCAGGAGCACACAAATGAAACCTAGCCAAACCTCCAGGGGGATTAGCAAGTTCCCAAGTGTGCTTTTAAGTGAAGGATCATCATGCTTGCTTTATACACACCAATTAACCTTGCATGAACAGTAGCACTGAGGAAGCAGTTATTCTAGTGTAAATCCAGCGTGAGACCAAACTGGGGATATAAATTATTTTTTTACTGTAGTTTCTCAGTTCTTATACAGTTTATATAGGTGAGAAGCCCTTGACCAGAACAGCCCCACATGCTGAAGCCATACTGGAGTGTACAGAGGGTCAAGAAAGGCAGCACAGAGAGCTTTCCTTCAGTGATATTTAATGGCTGAGGCTTTGGGGACAGGGAAGCATTAGGGATAATTTCACATCACCTCCATCAGGTAATGGCTGAGATCTGTTCACAGCATCAGCAGGGAGTTCAGCAGTTGGAAATGGTGGGAGTAGGGGGTGGAGAGTTATGAGGGAGAGGGAAGGGTCTGCAACACTCAGCAGCAGCTGTGCTAGGTACACAGGAGTCAGATGTCAGGCAATTGTTTAAATGAATCAGTTTTTTCAGCATTTGTGTTTATGGCATTATCCTCTATTCCTACCACACGTCTTTCTCCTTTCCTCTAAGACTTAAAGTGTGCAGCAGCGATGTAGGATCCCCTGTTGAAAAGTTAATAAACCAAAGGCTTTTTGGTGAGCCAGGTTGCCACAAGGCTCATCAGGATCTGATCAAACAGCTGGAGGCACACAGGGCATTACACCATCACATCCAAGCCAGCAGACCCTGTCACAGCCCCCTCCACCTTCCTTCTTGTCTGACTTTTTTTCTTCCTTTTCAGCAGACCCTGAGATCACAGCATGTTGCAACATTTCCCTGGGCACCACTGAGCCTACAAACACTGACCAGTCAAGACCCATGTCATGTGCATAGCACCAGGACCTGGATGCCTGGCCACAGCGGGCAACCCAGCCCACCTGCATGGCATAGCTGGCACTAACAAGCAGCATCTCCCATCCTGGAAGCACCAGGAAAATGAGATTTCTCCCTGATCACTTCATTCCCTTCTGTCAAAAGCAGGAGTGGTCCTAACAGCAGGAGTGACATCTTCTTTCTCACTCTGAAAGACCAGCAGACAGACCATGTGCTGCACACAGCAGCTCTGCCCAAGGGATGGACATTAAGCTGCTTTGGGTATCACCTGGTTCCCATTACAGTATGCCTTATTTTTTACTTTTCACTCTTTTTTTCCCTCTTTAATCAACACATTTCAAAAGCCTGGGAGGAATTTTGAGCGTGCTTACTCTCCCCATTTCTGACAGTGACAGTAAGAGTCATACCATCACTTCTGAATAAAATAGGCCCAGATGGTACACCAAAAATCAACACAGGAGCATCAAGCAACTTTTTTTTTCTTCCTAGCAGTGGTAAAATCCAGTAGCAGCCCATCAGGGTGACACTGCATGACAGATGACTGTGAGTTAGGCAGTGTCCCACAGCAAACACTGCCAAGCCCTGCAGGGCTACAAGTAACAGGATGGGTTTGGTAAAACCCCTCCATCCCCCCAGATGGAGCCAGGCAGGGGTTAGGCAGGGCACAGAAATTTTAACAAAGGGACCTACCTACGTAGCCACAGCAAACTCGCACAGCAGCATATGTTAATGTTTTCTTTTACAGCTATTCGATCAGCTGAAAAGGCTTTCCATTCCCCAGGAAGGTAACTGAATTCATTTGCAGCTCAAAGAGCAGACCCCGGTGACAGGAGGTGGGGTAGGAACCTACTGCCTTCAGAGCCCTGGGTCAGGCAGGGGGCTGCAGGGGACGCAGGTATGGCAGCACACAACTATCACACATGGGATTGCCCAGGGATGCAGGAGCTGCAGAGAGGCTGAGGACAGGCAGCTGCAGGCACGGCCATCAGCAGAGGCCAATTTTGCAAACTGAAACAGTAATAATAATGGTATAGGCATGACAAGCCTCATCGCAGCTGGTTTGGGACTCAGCCAGCTTTATGTTGTTTTGATTAGCCTGACATTTGGCTGGTGAGATGCTCGTATGGGCACATGTGTGCGTGGGAGGATAAACACAGCTGAGCAAATCTGGTCCCTAATCTTGCTTCTGCACAAGCAAATGGGCTTATCCTCAGCTCGGATGAGAGCTGTAGCCATCCTGCCTCCCACATCCAGAAACGTGCAGCTGTATTTAATGGCAATGTATCACAGGAGCATTTGTGGCAATTTTGCTGATGTCTATTGCTGTAGACAAAGCTCAAATACTTTTAATGCTGGTGAAAGAGAGCTGTGAAGAAGAAAAAAAAAATGGTAAAGGTACCAAATGACCAGGGGAGAGAAAAAGGGAAAAGAAGCAACATCCTGACAGGGATAATACAACAAATTAACTGTCAGGCCAAGATGCCCCTCCAGAAAATGTACTGCCAATGAGCTCTTTTACTCTTTTACTGCAGAAGCTAGACAGACCATTCAAATCCCATGGTTTTGTTCCTATCTTTGTTAATATCTTTGGACTGTTGGAAACACCATAGCGCAGGTCCTGATCCTATCTCTAGAACTACTGAATGTGGTTTTCACCTCCTGGACCTGGTTGAGAATTAAACTGTAACTTCTCCAAGCCCCCATGGCAGAAAAGCAGCTACTTCAGCCCCTGCAGCTACTCCAGCCCCTGCAGCGGGCACTGCAACTACCTCAGCCCCCACAACAAGTGATGCAGAAGACCAATCCATGCCAGTATCAGTTGCCCCTATACAGACAAAGAAATGGAAATAGAAAATGTCTTGTTTAGTAAAGGAGGATGAAGCAGGGCCACCACAGGAACAAGATGAAGAAACCAAACAAGAGGTAACTTCTTGATCCCTATCCCTGAAATTAGCTGCAGGACATATGGAAAGATTATGTCCATCAACAACATGCACACATTGTCAACTGGTTGCTTCAATGCTGGGATAACAGGGTTCAGAGTTCGGAGTTCAAAGGTAGGGAAGCTGATCAGCTAGGATCACTTTCTCAAGAAGGGAATATTGAAAAGGGAATCAGAAAAAGAACACAAGTCCTCAGCCTCTGGAGGCTGCTCCTGTCAAGTGTTAAGGAAAGGTATTCCTATTAGGAGGATATTACATCTTGCCCAGCAAAGTAGACTGCAAGAGAGAAAGTTATCCAGTGCCTGAGGGAATTAGCCTCAGATGATTTATTATGACCAGAATGATGCACAGTGACCCATAGAGCCCAACAAAGTCATATGCACCCAACCCACGTGGTAGAAATTTGTATGGAGAGCACCATCACCATACGCCAGCTCACTGGCAGTATTGAGACACCAATGGTGGATGAAGTGGCTCGCGATCTCCAGGGCTATGAAGATAGTATCTCTACCTCTATTATCTCAGCTGTGGAAAGATTGGTCCAGCAACCTGGATTAGAGGAACCCTGCCTCCAGCCAGGTGGAGGACAGGGATAACAGGTTTACTGGACTCTGTTGAATCGGTGGCCTGGCACATCAGACCCACAGGAATATAAAGCTCAAGTAGATACTGGTGTATAATGTATGCTAATGCCATCAAGCTATGAGGGTATAGAACTGGTTTGTATTTCTGGAGTAACGGGAATACCTGTTTCATGGATACAAAGACTGTTAGAATTGTTTGAATTAATTCTAACATGCCTGAGACTTAATCCTGACATTCCAGCGATGGACAGCTTTCTACTTGTTGCATAAGGAGCTTTCTTTTCACAGAGTAGGATTTCCCCTGTTTCCATTAGTTCTGCTTTTACACATCATTCTGAAGCAAGGGGAGGATCAGGGTCAGAACATGGCTCCTTCTGGGCTACTGGTCTGACCATCACAATATGTAACCCAGAATGCCTCTGAACCCTTTCCCTATCGTCAAATCATTGAACAGTTTGCATTGGAAACGACCTTTAAAGGTTTTCTAGTCCAACCCCATTGCAATGAGCAGTTACATCTTCAACTTGATCAGGTTGCTCAGAGCCCCGTCCAACCCGACCTTGAGTGTTTCCATGGATGGGGCACCTAACGCCTCTCTAGGCAACCTTTCCAGTGTTTCATCACACTCATCATAAAATATTTCTTCCTTCTATCTAGTCTGAATCTACTCTTTTTTAGTCCAAAACCATGACCCCTTGTCCTATCTCAACAGAGCCTACTAAATGTTCTGTCCCCATCTTTCTTACAAGCCTCCTTTAAGTATTGAAAGGCCAAGATAAGGTATCCCTGAAGCGTTCTCTTCTCCAGGCTAAGAACCCCAACTCTCTCAGACTTTACTCATCAGTGTATTTACTCTGATCATTTTCATAGGACTCCTCTGGACACACTCCAACAGGCCCATGTCTTGCCTGCGCTGAGGGCTCCAGAACTGGATGCAGTGCTCCAGATGGGGTCTCACCAGAGTGTAATAGAGGGACAGAACCACCTCCCTCAAGCTGCTGACCACACTTCTTTCTATGCATCCAGGGTACAGCTGTCTTTCCAAGCTGTGAGCCCGTATTGCCAGCTCATGTCCACCTTTTCACCCACCAGTACCCCCAAGTCCTCCGCTGGGCTGCTTCAATCCCTTTATTGTACCCCAGCCTGTATTGATACCAGAATCTTGCGCTTGGCCTTGTTGAATCTCATGAGGTTTGCATGGGGTCCATTTCTCAAGCTTGTCCTAGTCCCTCTGAATGGCATCCCATCCTTCAGGCATGTCAACTGCACCACTCAGCTTGGTGCAAATTTGCTGAGGCTGCACTCAATCCCACTTTCTATGTCATTGGTGAAGATATTAAACAGTACTGGTCTCAATACAGACCACTGAGCCATTGACCACTACTCTCTGGATGAGAGGTCCCAACTAATTCCTTATCCACCAAATGGTCCATCCATCAAATCTGTAGCTCTCCAATTTAGAAAGATGTTGTTGGGGACCATGTCCAAGGCCTTACAGAAGTAAGTCCTGCCATCCAGATAGATGACAGTTACAGTTCTTCCCCCCCGATACAGTCACTCCATCATAGGTGGGCAGTAGGTTGGTCAGGCAGGACTTGCCTTTGGTGAATCCATGCTGGCTGCCTTGAATTACCTCCCTGCCCTCCATGTACCTTAGCATAACTTCTAGGACAGTCTATTCCATGATCTCCCCAGGCACAGCGGTGAGGCTGACAGGTCAGTAGTTCCATTTCAAAACCAGCTTTGTGTTGCCATCAGGACAACTGCAGAATCAACGCAATGTAAGGTTTGACATTGTTGCCTTCTATCTGGGAGCCTGGTCCAGAAATGACCACAACAGTGGTGCTTCCATGCCAGATCCACAGAGACTGGCTGGCTGGCTGTGAATGAGTGTGTGCTTGCTGAAATACTTTGACCACGACTTCAGGAAGCTTCCAACAGCAATTCTTATCTGTTCCTCTGCTCAGGTGTAACAAATGGAAGGAATTTCAGTTACTCATGACATTATGATGAGCAGCTGTAAGCGTTACCAAATAAACCATTCTGTAATGGATATTATACTCCAACAGCATCAGCTGTGTCGTCCTGCTGGATACAAGCTAGTTAACTGCTCCATCCAAAATCTTTTTGGCCAGGGAGTGTGGGAGATATAAGAAACCAGTTGTTTCCATATGCAGAAGATTGACATAATCTCTCATCTACCAAAATTAAAAAGCAATTAACCACATTGTTAGGATTATCTAGGACATCTTAGAGGTACAGAACATACTGACAATAGAGTAAATGCAGAAACTTGCTGACATGGAAAGGCAAACCAAAGGATCAACTGAAGAAATCTAGCATTCCAGCAGTAAAAAAATGAAATTTAATCCATACCATACTTCATTTATTTTTTTTTTATTTATTCTAGTTTACCAATGTACTGGCCCACACAAAACTTTACATCATGAATTCAATATCTGTGGGACTCTGGTGATTCTTTATTAAGTGTAAAGCTGGTGCAAGGAAGACTGAACTGGATGTCCTTTTCAGTCCATTCCTGATAGGCCTCTGCACTTTCTTTCCATGGTGTCCTGAAACATTTATCTGGGGGCTTGCAAGCCACATCCAGTAGCTGATCATCTAAGATTAGGAGATGGAGCAACCTAGTGCTCATAAGAAGATCCAAGACAGTGGGTATCTACTGTGATACAGAAATATGCCAGGTGTGATTTTATAACTGGATTGACAGTACATGCACAAAGCAGACAACTCCTACAGGCTGCAGCTTGCTGGGGTGAGAGCAACAGGCCCTTTTTTCATGCCTAAGTAGTGGACACCCGGGGAAGGAACTGGAGAGCAAATCAAGAAGGAGCAGGGGACCTGGTGAGGAGCCGCACCTCATCCCACACCCCCAGCCCAGCAACCCAACGGGAGCAGCACACCCAGGTCTGCAAGGCTTCTCACTGGACAAAGATGGCCAGCCTACACACACTGGACAGCAAAATCTAATTTTCCATGAGCTGCTGAAAATCCCTGAACCAGCTGAGCTTTAAATAAAGAGACTATATGTGCAGGAGCAGAAAGGAATTTGGAAATCACAGGTGTCCCCAGAGCAGTGCAGAAGCACAACCTCCACAAAATGGCTCAATGATGGTTAATGGCAGTTGACCAGAGCTTTATTCCTACTCTTCTTACCAAAGATGGGTCAGATGTTTCCAGCCAGATCATCTCTGATAGAACAACTTCATTTCTCCAATCATAATAATTGTTTATATCCTGTCATTATAAATAAACATTTAAAGGATCTCTGATTTTCATTTTCTCCCTAACATTTCATTTTCACATGTACTGCCAAAACCACTAACACAAACCCAAAAGAATATAAATAATGAAAATATGTATTCCGTGTCTGAATTCAGAGTATGCTATTTTCATCTGTATTTAGAAAGAAATTATTTTCCACATGTGGTGGGTTGGCTGTGGCTGGACGCCAGGTGCCCACCAAGCCACTCTGTCACTTACCTCCTCAGCAGAATGGGGGAGGAGAAAATAAGATGGAAAAAAACCTTGTGGGTCAAGATAAAGGCAGTTAAATGAAAGCAATACCAAAAGTCACATGTGTGGAAGCAAAGGAAAACAAATGATGTTATTCTCTACTTCCCATCAGCAGGCAATGTTTGGCCACTTCCTAGGAAGCATATGCAGTATATGCAGCAGTTGCTCCAGAAGACAAACATCATAAATAATGAAAGCCCCCCTTTGTCCTCCTTTCTCTTAGCTTTTATTGCTGAACAGGTGTCATATAGCATGGAATACCCCTTTGGTCACTTTGGGGCAGCTGTCCTGGCCATGTGCCCTCCCAAGATGGTGCCCACCCCCAGCCTACTGGTGAGGCAGGCAAAGTTGGAGGGACAGCCTTGGTGCTGTGCAAGTGCTGCTCAGCAGTAGCCAAAACACTGTTCTGTTATTATCATCTTTCTAGCTACCAGTACAAACACAGCACTATGAGGCTCAGCCAGACCCAATACACATTATATTAAAAAAAAAAAAAAGTATTTAAATGCTCTCATCATTACTAAAAAAACCCAAACTATTATTTTATGCTAGACATAAAAATAGCTGCTTCTGGACTGAACAGAAGAACCTTAATTCCATCAAGCTGCTATCACAGGCTATGCCATAAGTGAATGTCTTGACTGAATTATAGTTTTTCAGTTTCCGTGCATCATTTATTTCATCAAAGATACATCTAAAAAGAAAAGCTTGCCTTTATCCAAGAATAAATCTGAAAAAAAACCCAGAGACCTCCACAAAACCTGATTAAATAATGAGGTCTGGAAGCAGCTGACAAACATAAGAACATTCAAACAGAGCATGAATTTTGGTTGTTATGGTCCCTAGTACCACCTCACCAAGGGCCTGCAGACATATGGGTTCTAAGATCAGGACCAAGTGCGACCACACAGTGGGGACAACACTTTGCAAAAGCCGAGATGCAAAATTTCCTTCATCAGGAAAAACTCATAGAAAACTTTCAGGGAGAACTCCCCAGTCATATTGGAAAATCTTTGCACATTACATTTTACAAATACTTGAAAAGCTGGCTTGGCAGCCTCAATAAGTCATAAAATCATAAAATCATAGAATCATAGAATGGTTTGAGTTGGAAGGGACTTTAAAGATCATCTACTTCCAACCAACCTGCCATGGGCAGGGATAATTTCCACTAGACCAGGTTGCTCAAAGCTCCATCCAACCTCGCCTTGAACACTTCCAGGGATGGGGCACCCACAGCTTCTCTGGGAAACCTGTTTCAGTGTCTCAACATCCTCACAGTAAAGAATTTCTTCCTAATATCTAATAGAAATCTACCCTCTTCCAGTTTAAAGCCATTATCCCTTTTGTCCCATCACTACCTGCCCTACTAAAAAGTCCCTCTTCAGCTTTCTTGTAAGGCCCCCTCTGGGCACTGGAAGGCCGCTATAAGGTCTCCCTGGAGCCTTCTCTTTTCCAGGCTGAACACCCCCAGCTGTCTCAGCCTGTCTTTATAACAGAGGTGCTCCAGCCCTCTGATCATCTTTGTGGCCTTCCTCTGGGCTCACTCTAACAGCTCCATGTCTTTCTTCTGATGGGGGCCCCAGAGCTGAACGCAGTGCTCCAAGTAAGGTCTTATGACAGGGGAGTAAAGGGACAGAATCACCTCCCATGACCTGCTGGCCACGCTTCCCTTGATGCAGCCCAAGATTCAGCTGGCCTTCTGGGCTGCAAGTGCACATCATCAGGCCGTGTTGAGCTTTTCACCCACTAGCGCTCCCAAGTCTTTCTCCTCAGGGCTTCTCTCAATCCGTTCTCCATCCAACCTGTATTGGTTCTGGGCGTTGCCCTGGCCCCTGTACAGGACCTTGTACTTGGCCTCGTGACCTTCATGAGGTTCGCACAGGCCCACCTCTCAAGCCTGTCAAGCTCTCTCTGGATGGCACCACTTCCCTCCCGCCTGTCAACCGCACCGCTCAGCCTGGTGTCATTGGCAAACATGCTGGGGGCGCACTCAATCTCACTTTCCATGTTGCTAACTAAGATGGTGACCAGCACTGATCCCAGTACAGACAGACCCCTGGGGAACACCACTTGTCACCAGTCTCCACTTGGACGTTGAGCCCTTGACCATAACTCTTTGAGTGTGACCATTGAGCCAATTCCTTAACCACCTAGTGGTCCACCTGTCAAATGCATGGCTCTCCACTGTAGAGACAAGGATGTCATGCAGGACAGTGTCAAGTGCTTTGCACAATACTGGGTAGATGACATCAGTCACTCTTCCCTTATCCCCCTGCACTGTAACCCTGTTATAGAAGACCACCAAATGTGTCAGGTGTGACTTGGGCTTAGTAAAGCCATGTTGGCTGTCACCAATTACCTCCTTATTTTCCATGTGCCTTAGCATAGTTTCCTGGGGGATCTGCTCCATGATCTTACCGGGCACAGAGGTGAGACTGACCGGCCTGCAGCTCCCTGGGTCTTCCTTTTTTCCCTTTTCAGAAATGGTGTTATGTTTCCCTTTTTCCAGTCCATAGGAAATTCACCAGACTGCCACAACTTCTCAAATATGATGGACAGCGGCTTAGCCAATTCATCCACCAGTTCCCTCAGGACCCACAGATGAATGTCATCAGGTCCCATGAACTTGTGCACCTCCAGGTTCCTTAGGTGGTGTCAGACATGTCTTCGTCCTACAGCAGGTGGCTCTTCATTCTCCCAATCCCTTCCTCTGCCTCTGCAACTTGGATGGTGTGGCTGGAGCACTTGCCAGTGAAGGTCAAGGCAAAAACGTAATTGAGTACCTCAGCTTTCTCCATATGCTGGGTAACCAGGTCTGTTCCCTTCTGGAGCGGGCCTACATTTTCCCCAGTCTGTATTTATCGTTGAGGTACTTACATAAGCTTTTCCTGTCCTTTATGTCCCTGGCCAAATTTAATTCTATCAAGGCTTTAGGTTTGCTAACCTGATCCCTGACTGCTAAGACAGTTTCTCTGTATTCTTCCCAGGCTACCTGTTCTTGCTTCCACCCTCTGTAGGCTTTCTTTTTGTGTTTTATCTTGTCCAGGAGCTCCTTGTTCAACTACGCAGGCCTCCTGGCATTTTTGCCCAACTTTGTCTTCTCTGGGACTCGTCACTGCTGAGCTCAGAGGAGGTGAACCTTGAATATTAATCAGCTTTCTTGTGCTCCTCTGCCCTCCAGGGCTTTGTCCCATCATACTCTACCAAGAAGATAACCTGAAAAGGCCAGATCTGCTCTCCTAAAATCTAGAGTAGTGAGCTTCCTGTGTGCCCTCCTTGTTGTCCTAAGGATCTTGAACTCCAAGTCTAAACCTAGAGGCCAAGTTTGACCCTCATTTGGGCAAGGGAAAAATTTGGATTATTTTAGTGATGTCAATCAGCAGTCCTTGTGGTGATGTCCATGACGGGGCAAGGCAGTTTCCCCTACAAGCCAAGCAAGTGCACCTCGGAGCTGTAGCAAGGGACCATTTCTTTCAAAGCCCTGTACAGACCATGAGTGCATGTGGGTTTTGTCACAGGCAGTCCCTCTGAAACCTGGTACATAAGTAGAAACCCACTGTCTTCTCACAGAAGTCAACATAAATCAGTGTGTAAAACCTTCACACAGGAAGAGATACGAAGTTCAGATATATCAAAATAATGTCAGTATCACTATGAGAAAGCTGTTATGCAGTATCACCACCACTTCACTGGTGAGCTACAGGAGACAGGCTGGCCACCTTCTGCTTTATGATACCACTGCTCCCATCTTGTCCCCAGGCAGAAGACATGTCCTTCAGCAATCTAAGATATCTCATGGAATGAGGACTCTTTGTGGATGCACAACACTGTCAGACACAGTCATCAGTTACCCAATTTTGTTATTGTAATAAACTATTACTCATTTTCATATGCTTTTGATTTCAGGGTTTGAAGACAGTGCTCAGAGAAAACCACTTAACAGAGTCATTCACACCTAACCAGAAATTACTGGAAGCATTCAGGGCAATTTATTCTTGCAAGAATATCTAGGCTAATTTTGAAGTCCTAAGAAGTTCAGAGGATCTGTCTCTGGAAATAAAACAAATGGTAGAGCTCCAAGGCCTGTACATAGTTTCAAGATGAGTTTCTCCAGTCTGGAGCAGCATGTCAGATTCCTGTGTGACTTCACAGACAGCTCTACACAGCAAAATTATCAACTTAAGCTCATTAGGACCAGTGTGACATACAGTCGTACCATGCTGATGTCTGTACTCACTGACTATCAGAGTGGAGCAGATGAAGTGTGCACAGATCAGATGCTGCTTCCACATGCTGCTGCCATCTTGGTTTTGTAGAAGATTGCATCCACCCTAATTGCAGGTACCCTAATAAATTTAAATTGTACTTAGTTACCATGATCATTTTTTACTGTCAACAGCTTTGGCTATTTGAAAGCTTTGGGCTTTGCTGTTCTTTTACACACACTTGTAGCAGTTGTTTTGCCACTCCAATGCTCATAGTTTTTAATGGCGTGTTAGAGGAGAGCTTCAGACAGCAGAAGTCAGTAGTTTTCACTAAAGCAGCAAAGCTGTATTGACTTATGCTAGCTGAGTATCTGGCTTTTTTTAACATTAGACTGGATGAAAAACCTTCTGGGTTATCTCAAGTATGCACTTGACTTGGTTTCTTTTCAAGTAAACTCTTTGAGTTACATCTCCTTTCAGACAAAACCTTCACTCTCAAATTACGTTTGCATTAGCATATTCCTTACCAGTTGAGTTTAGGCAAATCCAGATAGATTTTTTTTTTTCCTTATTAGCCTTTTTTCTATCAGGCTGGCAAGCTTCTCTGTCCAGTGGCTGACTGCTTCTACTGTAACAGTGACAGTTGTGCTCTATAGTGTAAAGGACTGAAAAAAACCCATAGGTATGTTGTAAGGCTATTGGCAGGGATCATCAAAATATAAAGGTATCGGGGCGTGCACCCAAGCCTGCACAAAGGAAAGTGGAGAAGAGACTGGCGTTGTTAAGATCTCACCTAACCATACCTTTCCTCCAAAGCAGGGGGAAGGTATAGAGGTAAGGAGGTTCTTAGGGACACTCACAGGATGTCCTCCTTGTAGGACACAGCCAGGATGACCTGTGCGGTCCTGGCTTTCCACAGCCACTGTTGGTGCAGTGGGAGTGTTTAGAAGGCGGAAAGGGGAGATGCCAGCCATGGTGGCTTGAAAAAGGCAGAGGACTTCCAGCAGTAAGCATGGAGAAAGTCTTTCCTGTAGCTGGCTGTTTTGGGCTTCCTGCTGTTTTTAACTGTCAGAAGGTAACAGTAACAGGCTAACAGCCTCATTAAGTCCAGTGTTTTCCTTTCATGTCTTATCCTTTTCCACTACATCTCCACATACCAGTAACCTGGACTTGAAATATTAGACTTTTCAAACTTGACTGGGTGTGGCCCAGGAGCCAGATCCCACAGAGCTCTGCTGATTTATACCCACTAGAAATCTACCAAAGCCAAATAATGCCCTTTAAGTTTGTAACACAAAGGATGAAGTAAAACCTGAGAAGTTAAATTAGCCGGTGGAGGTGTGCCTTCCAGTGAAGGTTTCTTTACTATTTTAATTAAACCAATCTACATAAAAACTATGCAACTGAGAGGATAATGAAAAACAGGCAACCAACATCCATGCAAACTCTTGCCTGTTCCTCCTAAGTGCAAAGAGAGGCTGGAAAGCCTCAGTACTTGGTACATGACTAACTTCTTTTTTACCTGGGCACTCACCAAAGGTGAGCCTAGGTGATATGACCCTGGGATAAAGGGACCTTCACTCCAACCCACCTCATGCAACCTGGGAAAAGGGTGCCCAGCAGCTTTCAGGAGGCAAGATAGCTGCATTTTTAGCAGTGATACTCCTCAGGTTGCCATACTGGAGAGGACCTGTAATCCTGTCTGCAGGGGCAGACCTGTGTCTGCAAACAAGACAACAAACCACCATACAACACACCTATACAAGGTTAAGCTTGGTTGTTGCAGCTCCATTTCTGCTCTCTGCACGTTCATCTGATCCAGCTGCTATAATGATACAGGTGGGGACTTGAGCTCAGACCCGTGAGAACACTCACCCACCCATGCCACACCTTTCCCAGCCAGCCTGTGGCCCTGCCCTCATAAAAACACCAACTGGCTCATGCCCTGCCACATGGTTTCACTTCCAGCCACACAACAGAAGCCTGACAAGAGCAGGAAAGTCAAGGGACTGGAAACTGCAGACATATCCCATCATGTGGCCCACCTCATGTCACCAAGGGGAGTGACACCACCCTCACCCATCTGGGGGCAGGGTGCAAGCAAGACCATGACATTTTACCTTCGAAGCAATAACCCAAAGTAGCATAGTAACAGGGTTGGATCCTCCTGCACTAGACTTCATAAGAAATCACAGGGCAAACAGCAAAAGGGAAATGTGAAGCATTTACTCTTTTGCAAGTGTTTTCAAACTCAAAGATTTAGCAAGACTGACTTGAATTAAAGCCAGTGGTCCATGTCCCCCTCATCAAATCCAGATGCCACAACAAAGTCCTGTATTTATTCACAATACTGTAGTGCGCCAAGTTCATGACCAGGATCTGTAACATCTAGCAAGGGGGCACAACTAACATGAGCACACAATTAGTTATCATAAATAAGCTGCGGCTAGCAAACATCATCATCATCATCATCATCATCATACATCTTCCACTACCGCAAATAGAAGAGGCAGCTGTGTGACATCTTTCAGTACTTAGCTGGTAACAGCATGGACAGAAAGAGGGAACAAATCAACTGTTGAAAATCTCCTTCTTTAGATTTGCAGCCACACTCAGTAATGTCATGTGTTGCATATGTTCTGCTCCAAGAAGAAACTGAATTCATTTCATCCCCAAGTCCTCAAGTTTAGCCATTAAATCATTCAGAGTTGAGAAACAGAAATACCGGTTTCTGTTCAAGTACTTTCATCACATGGGTTTGGACACCATCCACCACCTAAAATCAGCAAAGAAAAATCTTTCTCATTACTGAAGCAGAGCTAGTGCATCCTAATTTTGGTGGTAATAATGAATGGCAGTTAGTCGGTTACTGGTGCATGGGGGAGTTACAACACATGAGGGTTCCAAATGATGCTTAGCAAAGCCTCATACTATTCTTTGCTGCATCAATTTAAAGCCTAATTAATGGTCCATATAATAATCAAATTAACTTGCTATGAATTGTCATTATGTCCTACCGTCAGGAAATGCCTTAAATAAAACATAGAGCTGAAGGAAGGACTCATTGCTAACCCTATTAGCTCACGAGTGATAATAACATGAGAAGTTATAAATCAGGATTGGTTCAACAACAGCATTAGTTTTCAGTTTTGCTGTGCAGGGAGCCTAATAAAAATGCATTTCCATAACCAACAGGAAGACAAGTTACTGAGTTAGGAAATGTAATCACTGTGGCTATCTTTCAGCAGCTAGCAAACTCTTGAGGAAAAATAGTTGTGATGTGAATTAATATGTTAATGTCCTTTGAATGAATGAAGCTCCCAGCAGCAGTTTATGAAGACAGGTGGCATACTCTGATGAAAGCCTAGAGCACTGCAGAGGTAGCAGCATTAGGCACAGCTAAATGAGAGCAAAGAAACCTACAACTCCCTTTAGGAAGCTGAAAACAAACACTGTGGTTTTAAGAGATATGGATATGTTTCCAGAAAATTGCAGGCAGACATATATAGCCTTTGAATAATGAATAAGTGCAGGTTTTCTCTGAAAAGTAATTATGTAATAATAAAGCCTTCTTGCTCAACTGACTTTCTGCATGTACTTAGAATAAGTCCTGATGATATTGTCAAAAAATCATTGCTAACAGGTTTTATTTGGAGTAATGTTGGGGAGACAACAGCCTGGCAGAGCCAGTTAAAAATGGTCAGGTCAGTAAAGACTTAATTCTGTATGGACTAAATGTTCTTGAGTGGTTTCAGTGATTTCAGATATTGATAAGAGTTCGTAGAATAAACTTTTCTTTCAAATATTTGTTTCACAGATGGCAAGGAAAGTCAAGGAGCTGAAATATGTTTCTGTTAGCCACAGAGAAACCTTAGTAGTAAAGCCTACATGAGCATCACTCACCATCATCCCATGCTTTTTCATGCCACATTACTCCAGTTTTCTTTATTAATTGTTGTAAAACTCCCAAGCTACAGCAGTTTTGAAATTCCTCTCAAGCCTATGACTTGAGCCTCAAGCAAAACAACAAAAAATTGTTTAACCACCACTAAACAGAATCACTATGATCAAAATCCATCACTGATGCAAAACTGACCTTTCTGATTAGGAGGCATTAAAGGCTGCTGAAACCTAACAAGGAAATCCACCCATAGGAATAAACAAACAGAATCAATGCAGCACAGAGGAAGAGAGGGGAAGCCAATAAATTCTCTTTGCCATAAATAATTTTAAAAATCAACCAGCATTCACTTCTCCTTGCAGTGTGAAAGTAATAGCAGAAACCACCGCACTATCTGAGCAGACAGATCTCAGTCATTGCCAGAAGAAAATCTGTATTTGCTTCACAAAGACTGTTAAGCTCTTGCCAAACCAGTCAAAAGTATATCAGGTTAAAGAAATTACTCCTGCTATAGTGCGGTGGCTAAAAGTACAAACAAAAGAGGTCTTGCTAGATTCGGCCTGAGGTTAGGACAACGGTCACTCCAAAGCCTCTAGTGCAACTGCTGCCAAGAGCAGTAAGACCATGTTTGCGGCTCATCTGCCTTCTACATTAAAATCATTAAAACACGAGAAAGTGGAGATGGAGAAAATGGTTTGAAATAAGAGAGGAGCTGAAATCAAATTTTGCCCAATTGCAGTCTGAGGGTTTATAGATTAGGGGTTTCTCTCAAAATAGAGGTGAGAGTAAACAAGCTACCCAAAGCAGGGCAGCTTTCTTGAGATCATTGATGTCAGCTGACTAGTGAAATGACCCTTATCTCCCCAAGCAGTGTTCCTCCAACTCTTTAGAGCAAGGGGCCACAAGCTCTGCTTTATGCTGTTTTAATTTAGAAGCATCTTGTGAAGCTAAATACATGGTGGAACAGTCCAGATCCTCAGAGGTTACTGCTTGCTCCTCTTTTCACCTCAGCATATGCATAATGCCCAAAGATGTTGAATTAACTGTCATACCTCATTTTGGCACATGAAGAAGGAAGTTAGTATCAGCAAAGATTCTAGTTTTACTCATGGGTGACATGGATTCAGCCAGGCTCAAGTTCACCGCTATATGAACACAACTATTTGTTCCCAGGGCCAGCTCAGTCCCTGAAGCAGAAGAGGTGCCTCAGTAGAAATCCAGCCAGTACTCTTCACACAACTTCTTGTGGTACCCTTCAAGCCCAATTCACACAGCCTGCACCATATTCCCATCACCAGGGACCTTCAAAACCGCCTTGCATGCAGCATGGCTTATTAGGTATGAAACAGGCCTGATGTACCTCAGTGTCTTGAAGTTCTGATTTTTCTCTTCCACCACACAGCCTCTTCCCCTGCTTCCCTAGATATTGAGCAATTTGGAGCTATCAGATCATCCTGAATTCAGAAAAAGTACCAGATTCCCATTTTTTCTTTCTTTCTTTTTAAATCCCTTGACAGGCTCATAACAGGATCTTCATGATGGAGGTTAACCTAAAGTCAGCTTGAAAGAAAGTAGGATTAATTTTAGCGAGGTTGCACCCACCTTCTTGGGTTTTCAGTTTTAAGCCTCTGTGAAATGGAAAGGAACTTAGCCTGTGTACTTTAGGGCTTGAAATGAGGCTTTCTATAGCAGCTGTTTATAGAATTTACTGTCAGTTACTATAAAGCTCCACAAATCTTTCCAGAGTTTTAAGATAGCCAAGAAAATAAAATACCAAACTGTATCTGTGTTAGTTATTTCTCTATTAAAATACTGGGGGCCACAGCAATTTTGGGAAGGAATAGCTCAGGGGAGAACATCCATTATTTTTTGCTCTGCTTGCTTGTATATAACCAGTGATGGCAGGGCTCATGCAAAGCAGAAATGTGTGGAAAAGCAGGACAAAGCTCTCCTGCAGCCACAGCACTCAGGGTGCACTGCCATGCAGAGGTCCAAATGCTTGGGGAGAAACAGGTCATGGGTCCTGGCTGGGCAGCTCCACCACCACCCGTGCCCAAATCTGAGGCAAGGAGAGCCAGTGGAAGCACTGCAATCCCCCTTGGAGCCGCAGCGGTAACCACAGAGTGCATGTGCCGTATAACAGCACACTCTTTTTTCCCTGCATTGTCTTGCCAAAGGCAGTAATGGATCTTGTTGTACAGTATTAATAACAGAACAAAATGCTGGCACAGTGGAGGTACCTGACATAGCTAGAGCTTGGCCTCTGTGACACTGTTAACCCAGAAAGACAGGTCCGGAGCACCAGCAGTGTTTTATGGTCTGTGCCAACACACCAAAGACTGCTCCAATTTTTTTGTAAGCTGTAGCTATTCATCTCATTTTGGCACAGATAATCCCACACTACTTGCTCAAGGGCAGCAATGAAGAATGACATCTCTTCTTCAAGTGGGGCAGTGTAACAACAGCTCCTTCTTCATCCACATTTATCCAACAAATGTACATCTAACAAACAGTAAAGACCTTGCTCTTTAATATTCATGTCTTGGAAGTATTTCAACATTTCGCATTAGAGGGCAGTGTGTGATTCTTGGGGCATTTTTAGCCTCGCTAAGCTAAAGAAAAATAGTCAGGGCTTTGGTTCAGCTTCAGTCCTACATCTGCAAAAAAACCTTACCCAAAAAGCCACCAGACTCAAGTCCCACTGCTATGAGAATTTATTCCCCAAATTAATGGTGCTCCTTTGAAGCCCGAGCTGGAAGCATGTAAATCCCAGCACAACAATCACCCTACTGCAAGAGTCTGCAGACTGATGATGCTCTGCTAATACACCCAGGGGTGCAAATACCTGTCCAAGAGGCTGCTCATCTGG
This sequence comes from Falco peregrinus, assembly GCF_023634155.1. Classification (NCBI taxonomy): domain Eukaryota; kingdom Metazoa; phylum Chordata; class Aves; order Falconiformes; family Falconidae; genus Falco; species Falco peregrinus. The sequence goes on from NC_073739.1 coordinate 65,276,535, forward strand.
CACAGTGTAATAAAGGGTAAGTAAAGACTGGTAGGACTGAGCAGGCTCCCCTCCTTCCCCTTTTTTAATCTCTTTTTGTCTAAAAAAATAATCACATATAGACATACAGGAAAGGCATTTATTAAAAAAAAAAAAAAAAGAAAAAAACTTCTGGGTTTATTCTACATTTTCAAAGCAGTGCACATAACATTTTCTAGACATGAAAGCTTAATAACGCCTTAATTCAAGCCAGCTGACTGCTGGAAATGTGGTTGTTTATAGAGAATTAACAACATATGATAATTTGCTTCCTCCAAAGTTCATCACTTTGAACATGGAGATGAACTGGATGTTTTCTGGTCATACAGAAAATGAAAAGCTTTAAAGCATTTTTAAAACCAGGATGATTTAAAGCAAGACAAATTGTACCCATTTTAAGTTTGCTGGGTTCAGTCCTACCCTCCCACATAATAAAGGGCTCCCTTTCCCTTGATCTGAAACAGAATTTTGGCTGATGACAGCAAATACCACTATGAAAAATATGAATGTGCTACTAACTGCAGGGGAAGGAGTCTCTGACAGTTTATCGGATTTCCTGTGGTGTTTCTTTGATCAGAAAAAAAATAATTAGGTGATTTAAAGAAATCTGTCATCAAGTGAATGGTACTGCTATGATATAGTGTAATAAAATTCAAATTTAAAAGGGTTTGATCATAGGAAGAACTGAAAGCAGAAATACAGGAAATGAATATGCAGAATCCTATGATGTGGGAGTTAAGAACAGTACTAAGCAAAAATGAGTCTAAGCTGTGATACGTGAACCTGACTGCCATCTTCCCCAAAGCCTGCGGGTGTTACTTCTTCGGAGGTGGTCTGTTTTTACCACCTTGTGCTAAAGCTGATTCTAGTACTACATTTCCTTTCTCTTTTGTTTGATACACGAATAGGCTGACTCTTTGCCAACAGAAGACAAAAAAAGGAAATTCTGCAGGTATTTTCTGGAGAACTAAGGATAGAAAATGTATATATTCCCTTCTTACTGCCAAGAAACTTCCATCTCTTAGCAGCCACATTTTGCATTGTTCAATGCATATGGATTAGATACTCTAAGAAACACAATAAAAATGTAAATGCCCAGCGGTCTGAGATGTTTATTTTTAAGTAAGTTTAACTGTAAGACAGTTTATTTCCACATTCTTTCTTTTTATGTTGCACACCCTCCTCTCATGAGGAGCCAGCTACAGCCTCTATTGTACAGATTCATCCTGTGAAAGCGGAGTTACCCAGACCCAACCCAGCAGAGGGATTGGTCTTTAACGTACTCCATGTCACAGGTACCTTGGTCTACAGCAAAAAATTGCAGTAGTTTAGTAATGTCACTGCAAGCATGAGGTTTTACCCACACGATTACAGGCACACAAGCCCTGATGTAGGTACTATAATATAACTGAAGACCAGGAGCCACTCTGCTCCCTGCTGTCACAGAGCTGCTCCACCACAGCTGCACCAGGGTTAAACGGGTTGTAACTTCCTTACAATTGACACATTTCATGCAAGTTTTAGATTTCAAGTATGTGCTATAGATTTATTACAGAATCAGAGAATCATAAAAAAGGTTGGGTTGGAAGGGACTTTTAGAGTCATCTAGTCCAACCCCCTGCTATGAGCAGGGACATCTTCAACTAGGTCAGGTTGCTTGGAGGCCCATCCAACCTGACCTTGAATATTTCCAGGGATGGGGCAACTGCCACTTCTCTGGGCAACCTGTTCCCAGTGTTTCACCACACTCATCCTAAAACATTTCTTCCTTCTATCTAGTCTGGATCTACCCTTTTTTAATTTAAATACATTGCCCCTCGTCCTACCACTATAGGCCCTACTAAAATGTCTGTCTCCATCTTTCTAATAAGCCCCTTTTGAGTATTGAAAGGCCACTATAAGGTCTCCCTGGAGCCTTCTCTTCTCCAGGCTGAACAATCCCAACTCTCTCAGCCTGTCCTCACAGGAGAGGTGTTGCAGATTTATGCTGGCAGTTAGAGGGAAAACATTGCATGTCTTACTGACAGGGGATGGATTAACTTTCTTAGTAGCTGGTGCAGCACTGTGTTTTGGCTCTAATGTGAGAACATGTTGGTAACACACTGATGGTTTTAGTTTTTGCTGAGCAATGTTTATACCAAGTCAAGGACCTTTCGGTTTCTTGGACCTTGCCAGCCAGAGGGCTGGAGGGGCACAAGAAGCTAGGAGGTGACACAACCAGGACAGGTGACCTGAACCAGCCAAAGGGATATTCCATACCATGGGGCATCATGTTTGGTATATAAACTGGGAGGGTTAGCTGAGATCTGTGGATCGCTGCTCAGGGACTGGCTGGGCATCAGTCAATACGTGGTGAGCAGCTGTACTGTGCATCTTTTGTTTTCCTTTCTCCCTTTCCCTTTGGATTTTGTCCTTTTCCCACCTTTCCATTATAACTGTAGTATTTTCATTATTATTATTACTACTACTACTACTACTACTACTGCTACTGCTACTATTGTTGTTGTTATTGTTATTATTATTGTTCTTTCTTTTTTATTCTGTTTAAATTATTAAACTGTTCTTATCTCAACCCTCTAGTTTTACATTACTTTCCGATTCTCCTCCTCATCCCTCTGGGTGAGGGGGAGTGAGTGAGTGGCTGGTGGTGTTTGACTGCTGGCCAGGGTTAAACCACAACACAGGACTATACTGCTATGCAGGTAGTGCAAAGCCACCGAAGAGCTGGGGAGATGTGAATCCCACTTTTCAGTAGTTTTACAGAAGAAAAAAGAAGGTGCCCATTGCAGTCAGGAAAGTGCATCTGTCAGGAAGACAATTTTAACTGCAGTTATAGCAATTAAACAAAACAGGGAAATGCTAAGTGTAATACATGCTCTCCTTACAAGCAGTACATGTACATGTGGGGTTTCTTTATAAGCGGTGTATGTGCATTTACACAGCTTTGGCATATATACATACTTCTTATTTGTACAATATTTTCAGATCTCAGACATTAATTATACGAAAACCAGTCTCATTTGATCATAAAAGAAGCTGCTTCTATTCCCACTGTGACAGAGTAACAAAATTCCTGATAACTTCAAAAGGAAGAACAGATCAAGAAATTAGGTAACCTTTTTACCCCCTTCTAGTTTTAGCTCCTTAGATCTAATATTTATGTATGAAGATCAGCATCATGAAATAATTATACCTTTAGCTTCTGACTAACCATGAGTTTGAGTAAGTGAAAAGAAAATAAAACATGAGAAATCCATATTGTCCACCTCAGACTGGTAGGAGCAGAATGGCACCACACCCCAGCGCAGGCTACATGGCAAGTCCAGCTGGCAGCCAAGATTTCTTGCAGCTGAATTGATGCAAACTGAAGGAACGTGGCTGCAGATATACACTGTCTCCCAAAGGGCCCTGCACTTGGGGGTCTGAGATCTGGAGATACTAGGTAAAATTATTGCTTGTGCAAGCCCAATAATTAAGTCTTAATTGGGTTCTTCATGTATTCTAGGGAATACACTTATTGCCTTAGGATTTTTTTATTTTTTTTTTAGGATGATAATTTTGGCTTAGATTATAGGAAAAAATCTAAACAAAGAAATTTTGTCAAGTTGTTCAGAGAAAAAACATTTTGTATTAGTGTTGTACATATTTGTTTTCAGAGAGAGTTTTCCTGGCTCAGTAAAATTAAACCAGAGCCAAAGCAGTCAACACTGTGCACTTTCATTTCAGCTCCATTAAAGACAGCAGCTCTGGCCTTGCAGGAAGCTCAAGACCCTGAAGATACAGTATGGGTGCAACTGGAGCTCAAAGCGCTGTCAGGTATTTAGCACGCCTGGTAACAGAGGTGTTGAGGGAGTTGCAGGTGGGTTTTGAGCCAGGCTTTAGCAGCAAGTCCAAAGGCCCTACCTGGACTGCACAGGCTCTTCAGAGGTATAGACATGAGCTACAGGACCACACCAAGAGAGTCCACCGGTCCCCTAACCTGTTTGGGACCAACTGTGCAACAACCCCCTAAAACAAGTGTTCTATAATTTCTCCTGCTAAGGTAAACCTAGGGCAGATACAAAGGGAAAGAGAGTAAGCTGCACAGACCTGTAGCCTCCAGCTTTTTGTGTGGAAGCAAGCAAAGACAGGACACCACCACCACCCTTACATCCCAAGGAGCAATAATATACTGAAGAAGATGCACTGTAACAGGAACAAATTGCTAATGAGTAATATCCTCAACAAACACACAAAAGCGAAATATTTTTACAACTTCCAGTGTTATCACCTCCTCCTCTGAGATCTCTAAGGATCAATACTGCCTCCTATATGGACTATATGCACCTGTACATGTATTTATCTAGTCTGTTTCCAGTCTAATTCATAGTATGTTGCTGGCACCTTCCATTCCTCCACAATTACACCCAGAAACCAGCCCAAATCCCTGGCAGTTAAACTTGCATTTAAGCAGTAAATAACATCTCCTAGGATCAGTCCAAATACAGGCTCAATATTTTTTTGGAAATCACGGTTTGAAAGCCGCCTCAGGTATTACTTTTCTTGCATCTTTTCACCAGAGACAAGCTTAGTACAATCCCAATGACAACAAATTGTGCCAGGAACAAAGGTGGCCCATTACAGTGCTGCAACCTTTATTCTTCCTTTTGAAGAAGGAAAAACTGGCCCTTAGGCTACAAAGTTTATATAGCAGAATTTAGTCCCAGACTTCAAACAGCCGAATGGAGCTGCTGCAAGAAGGGATTATAATGAAACAGCTTCAGCCTTCTGAGTGTAGTGGGCAGCTGAGCCAGGGCTGCTACAGTGAAGTCAGAGCCCAGCATTTCATGTGACCATTGTACCTAGCTTCAAAGCCAAATGCCAAAAAGCCGCACTCAAAATCACTATTAAACAAAGTACAGCTCTGAAAATACAATGTTCTGCATAACCACACTTAAGAAAACAGTATTTTAACAATGGTTTCCCTTAACCACTGTGTGTTCTGTTGGGACACAATTCTCCAGAAAGCCATATGGATGGCACGGACCAACTTTCACTCTTGGATTTGCTGATTCATGGCTGCTGGCACAAACTAACATCACACAGGCCAATTCCTAACTTACTGCTTACTCCTCGGGCCCTTCAGGGCATGCAAAGTGCCCTATTTCCTCCCTTATTGTTTTAGATATCACCTACCCATACGATGTCTGCAGCCCCAAGTCCAAGTTTACTTTTCTTGCAATAGGGACAGGGAGAGAGATGCTGTCAGGGAGATCCAACCTACCCCCACCCCAGGTTACCTCTGTGCAATAGCTTGAACTTTGCTCTGACTGGTGGCTGGAACACAGCATACATCTCTCACCCCACAGTCCCTGCAATAACATCTCGTGGTAAGGCAGGGAAGACACTTGCGGGCAATACGCTCTTAAGCCACTTCAACAGCAGGCATCTGCACACACGCCACAAGGTATTTTCTGAACCCCATTATGGGCTTGTTTTTGATAGGCCAAGAGTGGAAACAGGATGTATAACTTCCAAACCGCATGCAAAAAAATCTTTTCCAGTCCCATTTGATGCCTGGCTTTGACCCAGCAGTTTTACCTCTTTGTACATCCATATGTTCACCATAATAAACTCTCCCACATCAGCTGGGAGCAGAATGTCATGGCATAAAAGTTAATGCTGATGGGACGTTATTTCCTCCCTCAGTTGCCTTGGGCAACAGGGAAAAAGAATGAGCTAGCAATATGTTTCTGCCTCTAATACCTATGAGTCTGACCAAAAAGGATAAACAGCCAGAATTCTCTATTAAAATAAACAGTACTGACATTTAGATATCATCATTAAAGTTAAGAATTACTAACTAAAAGAGCAGAAAGATATTGGGCATAAGTTTGCCAGCAGTACGTTTAACAAAACAGTAACATATTGTGCTTTAAGTCTCCTGGCCAGCAAGAAGATGTAAACCTCCCTGTTTGGCTAAAATGCTGCAAACGGTGAGCATGTGCAGTAGACCTTTTAAAAATGAACTGCAATTAATAGTTATTGATTGAAAATCTTACTTCAATTTTATTTTTTAAATGGATTTGTTGCTCCAAATACTAAGTGGCTGACATTTTTTACCAGAAAACTAGTTCTCTGCTCACTTCAGGATGAATGCCTGGCAGTGGGAAGGGAGAGGAGAGGTAGGAACAGTTCTCTCCTGGCTCCTAGAAACCTGGGACACAGGACTGGTCTTGTCCCAGCACAACACAGCCCTTGCACAACCACACAGGAGCAACAGCCAAGCTCCTGCTATGAAGAGAAGTTATTTTAAATGCAGGCTAATTTACGGATTGGTAGTTCCCACACAAAAGCTGGATCAAGCAGAACAGTCTCAAAACCAGCAGCCCTTCTCATTATGGTTTTTACTCAATCAAAATCAAAGTGCTCTTCTAATTTCTGGTTTAAGAGATAAAATCCTTCATCATGAAGACCAATACCTAAAGACGGCAGAGGGCCCTCTGCAACCCTCTTTGGAAAAGCCTCCTGCTGACTCCAGCGGCAGCTGGATCAGTAAAGTTTTTAACCACACAAAAGTCAGATCATTCACCCTGGCTGAAAATCCTGAGGATGGTGGCTTATGCGATCTCAGGTCTTATTCTTGCTATCAGTGATTTGGCTTACAGCTGCCTTCAAAATACTACTTTGAATATTTTGTGTAGACAAGCAACAAAAAAATCTGATGGAGTGTAAGCAGAATACAAGTTTTAATGAACCAAATAGAACTGAAGCGGTGCAATGGAAATGATAGAAACTGAAACACAGAACATACGGTGCATCATATTCCAAATGACAAGCATCTCTGAATGAATCAGTTGTTTTGCAAATAATAATACAACGTCTTCATTACAAGATCAGAGCTGTGAGCAACTCAGTACCTCTGCATTTTTCTTTGTTATGTCCTAAGTTTATACTGCTTCAGATCATGCAATTAGTTCCCAAGGAAACATATTATATTAGGAGAAATCATATGACAAGAGCTAACTGCAAGTTAAAAGGTTGTTTGCAAGCTTGACATCCAAAGCTTTCAGCCTACAGGCTCTTCCCTTCCTAATGGAAATTAATTTATAAATATTTATTTTCACATTCCAAGCTGGAGCACACAAACTCTGTTCTAGACCTTGGATTCAAAATCTTAACTACTTCATGGTCATAGCCAGACTGCAGGTTTTACCACTTCTGCAGAATGGGGCCTTCACTCTGCTTGTCCCATAGAGCTACCAGATAAACAAGTTGACACAGACCTCTCAAGGCAAGCAGGGAGGCCTTACCTCTCTACAAGGCTTTTCATAGTTATAACCTTCACTGTCAAAAGCCTTTATGGCAGACACACCAGCTTCCAGCAGGCAAGCTGCAGCCAGATGGCTGTCTCCCAGAAGTGCCATTACGACACAGTATCCCCACGGTCCCAACCCTCTGGTGTCTCCCCAGCCAGGTCTTTCAATTTCTGATTTTCCTTACCGTCTTTCACCTTTTACTTTGCTCAGCTTCTCACTCTTACTGTCAGGGTCCCCCTTAGCACCTTCCCATTCCCACTCCTGCCCTTCATGCCTCCCCCTTGCACAGGCGAGCATCCTGCAGCCCTGCTTTGCACCCTGTTTTCGCCTTCAGCTGAATCCTTAATGCCACCACTATGACCTTCCTTCAGTCAAACTGTTCTGCCCATTGCCTCCAGCCTGAGAGGAAGGACCTATCCCACGTTCTTCTTCACATGTTTTCAGAGTTGGCTCTAAAGTGGAATGCTTGATCCAAAGTGCTACCCTAACATTCATGCAAAGAGAATTGCAAAACCTTATGTACACTCCACAGTTTGCTGGTATTCCTAGTAGTTTGGGTCCTCCACCTCTGCCTAAAATTTCTTTAGCAATGCCATTGCACTCAGCCTGAGCCCTAAGCAGTATCATTAGCATGGCAAAGAGATTATAGGCTTGAATCGTTTTGGAGGAAAATGCCTCTCTCTAACAGGAGAAATTGCAGTGCATCATTAACCAAAATTACTCAACAGTAGCTATCATTCCAAGGAAGAAGTACATGAGGCCACTGAAAAAAAACCCAGACCACTCAGCCTAAGCAAAGTCTTGCGCCCTTTACTGGTCATAGTAAACCCTTCCCATGCAAAAGGGGCTCCCATTGATGGGGTTTAGCTCATCAACAGAAACATGTCAAGGGATGTGACATGACTAACTGTGACAGGCTGGTCATTAGGACAGTCTTACAGACCACCAAATCACAGGCTTCAGAGACTGCAAAGCTGTGCACCTCAGAGAGCGGGCCCTTAGCTGCACGGCATAAGGGCTTTCAGCACACACACATGCATGCATGCACACGTGCAAATTTTTCCATCATCCCTGGAGCAAAAACTTTGCACTCTTCTGCCTAGTAGATTAGCTGTCCCTTGATTCCTGAGAGACAGGTGAGAAGTGTTAAATCCAAGGGAAGATCAGGGCTTAGATATGAAATGCACAAGCTCAAATCTTGTAAGATTTAGCTAAAAAAACAGCAATCTTTTTGCTTACAGTGTTCTTTGGAAGAAGAGGGGAGACCCATGTGTATGAAGTATAAATTATCTGCATCTATTAGCCTGGGGCTTAAGAAGAACCATGTCAGCTGGGTGAGTGTGGATTTCTGTCATTTTATAGTTTCTCAGGCATTTTCTGAGGCTCTACTCACCTGAACTGTGAGGTGAGCTCCATGGAAAAGGAGCAATACTCCCATTTTTAAGGAACAGTGTCCAGTTGTCAGATGACTTAAGAACTATTCCTGATATTCCTACAGACTTTCTTTGTGGCCTTGGGAAAGTCATCTGATTTCTCAGGGTCATTTCTGACATACCTTTTAAAGGTGGTTTGGGTACTTTATTCACACACCTATTTCAATAGCATCATTATGCATGCAGTGAGAATCCCATCATTCCGCTGAGTATCTACATCATTAATCCTTATTTACTGGCTATGAAATCTGCAGGTTTTCCATGGTGCCAAGCATTTACAACTCCTCCTGACCCCAGCTCAGCAATTCCAAAATAGGCCTTACAAACAATTAGAAAATTCTTACATCACGCTAGGAGTTCAAAAGCAATGTGAAAGGTTAATTAGCACTTTAGAAGTGACTTCAAAGCTTGTGTGTCATAGAAAGCCAGGAAAACAAAGGTTTAGTTTTCACCAAATTATGCTAAGAATCAAAAGCAAAACAGAAGCAGGGAAACAGGAAAGGAAGAGTTAAAATGATGCTCCTAAGATCTGAGCTAGTTACACTGCATAGCACGGAACTACACCAGATGTTGGCATGAGCACTAGGTCAAAGCAAAAATTCATCTTGCTTAATAACCCATTTTAAGCAATGTTAGTGATAAACACTTAAAAAACAAGGCAATTACAGAGTGGTCTTTTCTCTTGCTTTGAGCTAGCCTGGAGTCATTCAAGGCTCCTAACTGCCAAAAAAACTTTTGCAAACCTGAATTTCATTCATGAATAATTGAACTGATTCTGAAAATTTAGAGGCTTTGGGCAGCCTTTGCAGGACGCATTTTCTAGGTACCCTTAATAAGGCTACCAAAATGAGAAGCACAAGCATAATAGTATAGTAAGAGCTGACACAGCTGATGACTATGCTTGCAGGGTGATGAGGGCTATTGAAAAGGCATCATTTAAGGGTGAGCTCATTAAAAAATTGACAAACTGACAGTTTTTACAAGCTTTGGCAACTTTTTATATCTGAAAAATATTAGCTTTTTGCTTTCCTCCCCCCCCCCCCCCAAAAAAATGTTCATTTGTTGGAGGTAGTTTGTCTGATGGTTAGAACAGTCTTATTTTTGCAAAATGAGAGTTTTTTCCTTCAGCACTACCAACTATAAAAGCAAGACAGAGACAATTCCATATAATTAACCTGCACTGCAAAGACAAAAGCCTTTTCCATTTAAAGGAAAATTTCAGATGTAACAATTGAATTTAGTAAGGAAATAGTAGCATTAAGAAAAATACTCTTTCTCAAAAATCTCATGAAAAATCTCATGTTTAAAATAGAGCAGTGGAATTAAAATAAGACAGCAAAGACTGAAGAGACATGAAAAGGACTACGAGACTTCTCTGGCACTGCCTGAGTTCTCTCATATGAAGGCATTATTCAATAACGACCTTCCATTTTGGGCTCGCATGTGCAAAGCTTAGAAAAATTTTATGACTGTGTGGATCAGTTCTGAGTGGAGTGTTGACCAATCTATAATTGTAAGACTTATAAGTTTATTTTTAAAGACAGCATGTCTGGGTACACTGGGTTCCATGCTGAGGTCTTCTGTACTGATTAGATCACCATGTAGTAATGTAGTTTTCTTCATATCTGCGTTCAGTGGCCAAAATTTTGTCCTTATTTATATTTTGAGTTAAGTAAATCTCCAAAGTTTTAAGCTTGCAGCTACGTAATTTCCAGCATCAATTTGTTAAAATATGTATGCTACAGATTTTATAAATCCTGTATCTTTCCTTTACTAAAAACATACTGTCTTTCTGGCCAGAAGAATTCAAGATTTTAAATTCCAAAGCTATATTTTTCAAAACACATTGAGAGGAAAGTATAAACAACCTTTTTCCCCTAACTTCTAATCACAGAATTTTTATAGCAATATGTTTATTCACAATGTATTACTGTGATGAATAGTATTTTGCAATAAAAAAGTAATCCAGCAGAAATTTACTTAACCTTTTCAGTTTGAAAATATTCTGTTTATGGGGTTTGTTGGCATTTTAAAGAAAAAAATTTTGGTACAGCTTTAGCTCTGTCCTCAAAGTCCACTTGAACCAACTGCTATTTTGCAGGAAGTGATCTGTTGGGCCATAACTCATTGTCCTATTTTCTACGTAGAAATAAGGCCTCTTATTTAAGAGAACTATCCAGGTTTTCTTCAGTGTTTATCAGCTGTCTCTAACCACATTCAATGGCAGTTTCACCAGAAAGCATTAGTAACAACAGGTTTGTACCACTTAGTTAACATGTGCACTGGCACTGAGACACTGGGGGTTCCCCAGCTGCCAAAGCAGGGAAGGTTGTTCCTGAAGTAATCTGTGTGTTGGAGGACACATTACCAGGCATAATTTTTATTTTAGTCTCAGATTTTATTTTAGCTGGTTGTTTGAAAGCCAATCCGTTCTTTGGAGGGGATTTAGGGGATGAACATCAGAGGATAAAGCCAGTCATACTATCCTTACCCACCCAGGACAACTGGCACATTAAAGTCCAGGCACAGCCAGGGCTTTCCTGTTACTTCTGACTAAGAAAACTGCATATTTGCTTCACACACAGTCTATACGTGGAGACTTTTATCGAAACTACCGTGTAGATATAGCCTGAGATGGAGCAATTATTGAAAAAATATTTGTAACTATGAAATAAGAGCTTTTGTTCAAAGTAGCCTACTTCCATTTTTTGCAAATTAAATTATGTCAAAATCTACCACAAACCTTCTTGACCCTTTGCCTCCCACAGATGATGAAATATTATAGGACTTAATGAGCACGTACAGCTAATCTTCTTTCAAGAGATGTGGTATGACCCTCAGAATTATGAGAGACGTCTAGCCTATTTGGTTCCTAAAATATTTAGGATAAGTTATGTGCAATACTTCCTGGTAGTCATTGAAATACATCAGCCATCATTCTGATTTCTTGAAATAGAGAACAGATGAAAGCTCCCTGGTTCCGATTTGTTTATGACATCAATTTGTCTGAAGGCTACCTATCTTGTTGAGCAAAATCATAAACAAGAAAATTTGGTACAGTCCTAATTATCATCAACCAAATAGAGATGTCATTTGCTCTTAGCTGTAGTCTAAATACTGAAGAAATGGATAATCATAGCTGTGGAGCACTGTCTACATTTCATATCCATAGATGTTTTGTAAATAGAAAAAAATTGCATTTCAGTTATTACTTTTCATGTATTATGAAAGACACAATAGGATGCAATACAGAAATGTAGTATACAGACATCACTGTACATGGGTAGAAAGCACAGGATATCAAGTACTCTGTCTGCTCAAATCAGTCTGTGTCTCCCAAAGGTACATAAAAAGAGTAGACTCGTTTGCCCTTCAAGCTGAACCAAACAACATATGCTAATCAGACTACATGGGGGAAAGCTGTGGAACAACTCTGTGTTGGGTGACATTCATTTTGTTTACAGTCACCTAAAATGTAGCTGTCCAGTCTAACAGGCTTACCTAGGTTTCCTCTACGGTGAAAAGGACCATGGACCTTCCAAGGCCTGTTCAGTCTATGCATCTTAAGAGGAACAAATTAACTTATAGAATTGGCTTTGGGTACTGCCAACCAAGAGAATCTAAGATGGTCTGCATAGGCAAAAAAATAGCTTTCAGTTGATTCCTACTTGTTGTGCCTTCATCTCTGTGATTCCCTTGCCACTTGGTTCCTCCAGAGCCACATCACATACATCCTTCTGAAGTACTTGAAGCCTATCAGACATCAGTTTACACATTTTCAGTACATCCAGAAATGCTGTGCGCAGGTCCCGTGTGCTATATAAAGATCTCACAGCTGTAATATCTGCACAGAATGGCTTTTGGACTTCGGACTCTGTGCCACTCCTGCAGCAACAGAGAGGCTCCCATTGGCTTCATCTGTGGGAGAATGAGCCTGGATGAGAAGGAATGCCTGAGAGTTATCCTGGCCCCTAACAGAGGGGAAGATCTGGCCTATAAAATTATGCATTGCATTTTTTTAATTACTTGATCAATTTTATTTTCAAGTGTTATGATTATAAGGATACTTCAAACAACTCACAATCCTTCTCAGTGTATTACCTCACATTCCAGGAATTAGAGGAGTATATATGATTTAGGAAAGTATGAAAGTTTGCAGAACATCAAAGTGACAGAATCTTTTTCTTTTGCAGAGAAACACTATTGATTCTGTAAGGGGGAAAACCACAAAACATTAACAGGAGCCATCAGTGGTTTAAAAACTAAGTTCTGCTTTTGAAAGTTCAAAATGAGAAAGTGATTATTCAGACATCAGCTTTAAATGAGATCTTAATATATCCCAAAGCGGTTGGTTCGCAGTTAATGTTTCCTGTATCTAAAATAATTTATTCAGTATCACAAAACAACATCCAACAGCTGCTGAAAACAAATACTAATTACAGCAGGAAGATATAACCATTCACTGTGCCCCAAAATCATTAATAAGTCAACATGCACGTTCAGAGATGACAGCAACAGTCACAACAAATGGTACCCTGTCTCGTTTGTGTGTTTTTAAACTAAATAGGCTTCACCATCTGTGGTTAATTATTCTGGGATCATTGCCGTTATTTTATTCAAGATTTGCTATCTGGTTTTAATAAATTAATAAAGTGTTACAAAAATCCTTATGTGAATGGAAAGAATGCATCACCACTGTTTTTACAGCAATCCAAATATTCTGTCAGCTGCTATTCCTCTTTTCAGAAGACATCATAGGTGACTGCTAGCAGACCGTGTGCTTAATTACCTTACTAAGCCTCCTCTAGAAAACCGTACATGCTTACACAACTAAATCCTTACGCTCCCCATTTCGGCTTTCCCAGATGGAATGCTCTGGCTGAAGTCCTCCATACTGGATGTCTGTTTCAGACAATCTTTCTGGAATTTTTCAGGCAAAACAATTACGTTTCTTTGAGAAGGAAGTCAGGCAAAAAGAAATCACTTGAAATATGTGAACCCTTTTTAGAACATGCCTAGGATCAGAGCCAAACACGAGACCGGGACAAGGAAGGAAGGATCAGACTTAGTGATTTAAAATGTCTTTGCAGTTCCAATAAAAAACTGCCCAGACTAGGGCAGCTTACACACCAGAGGCTTCCTCCGTATGCTTTGGCTGCTCAGAGCTCCAGCTGTTGCCCCAGGAGCCTCCCTGCAGCCTTTGGCAATGGGGCACAGCCTGGGCTGGCCGGTGAGTTGAGATCTCAAGTGTTGGGCAGGTGCTAAGCACCACATGCAGAAGTCAGCAATGGACTGCCTTGGTGATCCTTGCATGGCCTGGAAGAAGCTGGGTTTGAATCAGCTGGTAAGAGAGGTAAGAGCCCCATCAGATGAGAGGCAGAAGACCCCTGACCGGGACAGGGGCTCTGCCCTGCTTTGCCAGGACTCTCTGGCTTGCTTGTTAGACACCTCCAGAAGCAACATAAATAAGTCTGTTCCTAGAAGAAGGAGTCTCGTATGCTCTTCAGCCTCAGTGAGGTTTCAGAACAGCTTTGCTGTCAGTACTGGAGAAGGTCGAGGCCTGGGCCAGAAACAAGGTATGTCATCTCATAATTAGAGATGATGTCGTAATGTGTATGCTAAATAAGGCTGCTCAAAACACTGTCATTTTGGCATTCCTTATGTAACAGACACCTAATCCTGCAGTCCTAATATCTCCTGATATCTCTCTACATAGTTTTTGTTTCAGTGCACTATTATTTATAAATAGTACAGAAAAACAGTCAACCCATGAATATTTAAGCAGCAATGGCTGAGGTCAATTGCATTCCCTGGAGAACGTATGATGCGGTAAGAGAGCCAGTGGCCCAGGGAGGAGCTGGGAACTATTTAAAAAGCATTAATTACCTGAGAAATACCATGGGAAGAGGTTGTCATTTTTCTAGCAGGTATGCCTGTGAACTTTAACTCTGAGCACTTGGTTGTAATCTGTAAAGCGTGGACAGAGGAGAACAGGTCCTGCTCCTAATCTTGGTGCTACAAGAGCACAGAGGTTCTCACTATTAAGCAAAAGCAGCAGAAGGGATTAGACCTTCTTGTTTGAAAATTATAGTCGTACTATTCAGTCAGATCACCCCTGAGCAGAACTGAATATCCCCACAGAAGCAGCAGTTTGAGAAGTTTTTCTCTGGCTGGCTCAACTTGGTATAATCCCCTAAATCTACTAAATTAATACCAGCTGTCAGATGGTTTTCACTGTGTTCTGCTCCCTACTTGCTCTTTTTATGCCTCAGTCTAAACATTGTGCCAGCCAGGGCATCACTTATGTCAAGTACTTTGCTTTGTACCTTAAATTAGTTTGAGGTAAAAGATGACAAATCACTATCTTGTTTGACATCATGGAGTTGATTTATATAATCTGATGGGGAAAATAAAAGTAAGATTTTTTCAAGTTAGCAGTGAAAAGCAATTAACCCAAATTCTTGGGCTGTCTTAATGGTGTATTATTGTAATAGTAATAAATAAAACATATGTGCTAGATCTAGAAGGAAATATATTTTATACAGTGCTCAAAATGATCCCATCTGGACCAGCATTCTGTAACAACACTTCCTAAAATGTCAGGACTAGAAATTTGTTTATACACATACACACACAGAGCAAACTGTTGTTATGCTATCATTTCTAGATTTCTAGCAATTGTATAAACAGCCATGATTTAGAACAAAATAAAAATAAGCAAATAACAAAATATCTTAAAAATTATGAAGAAAAGGGGTGGAAATGATACACAATCCCAAGAACCTTTGCAAGTGTGGTCCTTGGGGGTGAAGGTTGGATGCTGCCAATGTCAATGGGAGCTTTACCTTTGCAGGTGAAGGATCCAGGTACCACTCAAGACAGGTGGAGTCGTGCATGTCAGGGGAGGTGTGTAACACACTCCCCCTGCCATGATCCTACATGAGCATAAAGCCCAATTTACTTTCTTACTGAAACAAAGCACTGCACATAGCTAAGTAGATCTTATATTCTGTGGATAAAAATGTCAATGACGTGTCTTTAGCCTTGAATAAGAAAAAGTATAGCAATCTTACCTGAGCCCCTGGCAGCCCTTATCTCAGAGACCACCACACAATGTTATGACGTCTGCCTGGTGCTGTGATGAAGACTTTTCTGCAGCAGGCACCAACAACAGTGATTTGTTTATGTGCCCCTGCAAGGAAGGGTTATGACCTTCCCTGACTCGTATCACCACAGAAAAGATAGTGCTGCTCAAAGTGAAAGCTTTGCACGAGCCCCTGTGCTTACAGCAGGAAGCATGATGAGTCCCCAGGCCTGGTTATGTTTTATCCAAGCAGCCGAAGGAGCACTTCCATAGCAACCTTATGTTCTCTCCATTTGTCACACACAGTAGAAACCCCAGCAGTTTCACTGATGAGTTGGTTTGTGCTACTGCAATACCATGTAATTCTTTCAGTCAAGAGCACACAGACTTCCCTGCAAGTTTGATCACACTGAGGCGAAAAAGTAAGACATTTTAGCTCACATCCTGTAAGACCTGTGTAAAGTCGAAGTCCTTTCACAGGGAAGTGCAAAACCACGTGTTTTATATGCAATTTCACCATCCACCAGACCAGCTCATAGAGTTACACTGAAGAGGAATATTTACGTACTCCAAAGACTGAGTAAATATATTACTCGTTGTGGTTTAAACAGCTGGCAACTAAGCACCACACAGCCTCTCACTCGCTCCACCACTGCAGTGGGATGGGGGAAAGAACTGGAAGAGTAAAAGTGAGAAAATTCATGGGTCTGATAAAATGAGACAAAAACAATTCTTTAGGTAAATGGTACAGCAAAAGCTGCACACACAAGTGAAGCAAAACAAGGAATTTATTCACCACTTCCCATGGGGATGCAGGTGTTCAGCCATCTCCAGGAAAGCAGGGCTCCACCACGCATAATGATTACAGGATCCTAGAATGGCTGGCATTGGAAGGGACCTCTGGAGATCACCTAGTCCAACCCATTGCTAAAGCAGGTTCTCCTAGAGCAGGTTGCACAGAATCCATCCAGGTGGGCTTTGAATGTCTCCAGAGAAGGAGACTCCACAGCCTTTCTGGGCAGCGTGTTCCAGTGCTTCATCACCCTCAAGGTAAAGAAGTTCTGCCTCATAGTCAGGTGGAACCTCCTCTGTTGCAGTTTGTGCCTGTTGCCCCTTGGCCTGTCACTGGGCACTGCTGAAAAGAGCCTGGCCCCGTCCTCTTGACACTCACCCTTAAGATATCTGTAGACATTGATAAGGTCCCCTCTCAGTCTTCTCTTCTCCAGGCCCAGCTTCCTCAGTCTTTCCTCAGAAGGGAGATGCTCCAGCCCCCTCACCATCTCTGCAGCCCTCACTGGACCCTCTCCAGTAGTTCCCTGTCCCTCTTGAACTGGGGAGCCCAGCACTGGACCACAGCACTCCAGCTGCAGCCTCACCAGGGCAGAGCAGAGAGGGAGGATCACCTCCCTCGACCTGCTGGCCACGTTCCTCTAATGCCCCCCAGGATCCCACTGGCTGCCTTGGCCACAGGGCACACTGCTGGCTCATGGGCACCTTGCTGTGCTCCAGCACTCCCAGGCCCTTCTCCGCAGAGCTGCCTTCCAGCAGGTCAGCCCCAGCCTCTGCTGGTGCGTGGGGTTGTTCCTCCCCAGGTGCAGGACCCTACACTTGCCTCTGCTGAACTTTATCAGGTTCCTCCCCACCCAACTCTCCAGCCTGTCCAGGTCTCGCTGAATGGCAGCGCAGCCTGCTGGGGTATCAGCCCCTGCTCCCAGCTCTGTATCATCAGCAAACAGAGTGTCCCCTCATCCAGGTCGTTGATGAATGAGTTGAACAGGACTGGACCCGGCATGGACCCCTGGGGAGCACCACAAGCTACAGGTCTCCAGCTGGACTGTGTCACTGATCACAACCCTCTGAGCTCTGTCCTTCATCCAGTTCTCCAACCACCTCACTGTCCACTCATCCAGCCCACACTTCCTGAGCTTACCAATGAGAATCTTATGGGAGACAGTGTCAAAAGCCTTGCTGAAGTCAAGGTAGAAACATCCACTGCTCTCTCCTCATCTACTCAGCCAGTCATTCCATCATAGGAATGGTTGATGGAAACCATTCTATCAGGTTGGTCAGGCGTGATTTCTCCTTGGTAAATCCATCTTGACTACTCCTGATAACCTTCTTTTCTTCCACATGCTTTGAGATGACCTCCAGAACGAGCTGTTCCATCACCTTCCCAGGGATGGAGGTCAGGCTGGCCAGCCTGTAGTTTCCTGGGTCCTCCTTCTCACCCTTTTGGAAGACTGGAGTGACAATGGCTTTCCCCCAGTCCTCAGGCATGTCTCCTGCCCTCCATGACCTTTCAAAGATGATGGAGAGTGGCTTGGCAAGAAATCTGCCAACTCCCTTAGCACTACTTGGGAAGACAAATGCTGTAACTCGGAATATCTCCCTCTTCCTTCTTCTTCCCCCAGCTTTACTTACTGAGTATGACGTTTTATGGTATGGCAAATCCCTTTGGCCAGTTCAGGCCAGCTGTCCTGGCTCTGCTCCCTCCCAGCTTCTTGTGCACCTGCTCACTGCCAGAGCACGGGAAACTGTGAACTCCTTGATTTAGAGTAAGCACTACTCAGCAACAACTAAAACATCAGTGTGTTATCAACTTTATTCTCATACCAAATCCAAACCACAGCACTGTATCAGCTACTGAGAAGAAAATTAACTCTATCCCAGCTGAAACCAGGACATACTCAAACCTGAACTCCTACAAATCAGTGTTAGGCATGACCAAATATTGAACTCTGAGAAACTATTACTAGACCAAGTTAACACAAGTAAAGCAGTTTACTGGACAGCAGTCAGCATACACCCAGATATGCATTTGCATGTACAAAATAATGAGTTATGTATCAATATTTTCACAGTTACTCAAAGAAGCTGCCAAGAAGATAAAAGACTGAAGAGGAAGCAATGTTTTACAAGTGAAGAAGCATGGTCAACTTCTGAGTATGAAGATGAGTGTGACTTTGTAACAGAAATTAAACAATTGGTTACATTCATCTACATAAATCAGAACAAACTCTAATACCACAAGGAAGAACAGGTAGGATCTAAAAATTACTTAAATCAAAAGTAAAATATTAAGGAAAATGATAATATGGGAGCAAAGAAAAGATGGGTGTAAGGGTATGAAAGTGAAAATTACCTCAAATAAAGTGGAAGCAAAACTGAAAGATTTTATGCATTTTAATTAAAGCAAAAAGGCAAACTCTATTTCGAAACTTCTAAGGCTCTCCTCTGAAATGTCAGCTTTGGTAGCAAATATTTTCCATAAACTTCTCTAATCAATGGAGACACAATATGAGTAGATAGCAGGAAATTAATATCCATTAAAAGAATAGGGAGATAAAGTGAACTGGGCAAAATTATCCATGTTAGCCAAACCTTAAAGGCATTTGAAGTTTCAAAGCAAATTAGGAAATGCAACCTAATGAAAGAGAGAGTAAAAGAGAAACTGGAGAACACAACTGTGTCAAAGGCAAATCTAGGCTAGCATATTATTTTTACTTAGGAAGGAAAACAAGCTTCTTAAAAAGCAAGCAAAGTAAATAAACTTCAATAAATACCAGCTACATCTTGTGGAAGATTACTTGCTCAATCAGAGAAGAGATTATCACAAGAACTGTTATGAAGATGTGTGAGCAGCTGCAGGAGAGCTGACATATAGCTGTGCTATAAGGAGAACTGTCACCCTGGAGGGGCAGGCCCCTCGCATTTGTCTTAGGGCATCCACGTTATTCAATATTCTTATTAATGGCCTTGAAGCAAAGGATATAGTAGTTCACTGGTTAAATCTATCAGTACAAATGTGAAGAGCAGGAAGAGAGAAGCAGCAGAATATGCTTCAAGAAGCAAGAGGTCTCAGAGCCTGATTAACCAAAGCACTGAGCCCCCTGCCCACCAAAACTGACACTTCTAGCTCAGCATTTCCCTGACCTCACAGCAACAGGATGCCTTCCTCTTTTGTGAAGGAAGGAAACATCCCCAAAAGGGTTCCCAGCCAAACAGCTGGAATCAAGGAGGGTGGGGGTACATTAACCGAACATGTGAAGAGAGAGGTAGGCTTGGAATGTGTCAGCAGTTTTGCAAAGACAAGTCCTCCTCTGCAAACCTTTTTGAGTTTTCTAGATGGATTGCCAAGTGGCTGGAAGAGGATATATGACTGACAGATAATCTCTCTCCATTTGTAACACTTTCAGTAAGGTCATTCACCAAGGACTTCTAAGGGAATTGCCATGTGAAAGGCGGGGGAGATTTTCTCAGCCCCAGTTGTTTGATCTATCAGTGCCCCAGGAAAGTGGAGACCCTTGTGCCCAACCAGTCTGCCACCATCCCATTACAGGGACCCCTCACTGAACAGCCCCGCTGGATCGGAGGGCAATTCCACTGCCTTGTTCAGGGAAACACGCCAACAGTATTACGGGGGTCTTCCCACCTTGTTTAAATGTGTTACCCACTGACAGCAACTGCTGGTGCCCACAAAGGGCTCACACTAACAGTTTACGGAATAACACTCTTTATTATAAAATTGTGACAAATTAAGGTTCATGATTGCCAGTGATAGGGACTGTCTGCAAAAACAAGCTTGAAGTGATATACAACCAAACTATACACAACCAAAACATTAATAACTAATAACAGCTAGTGTAAGTTAGTTATTTAATGCACAAGACAAAGTTCTTACCCAATAGTTGTCCCTACGGGGGACAAGACAGGTCCAGCCCATCGACTGATCCCAGAAGTTACGATTGAGTCTTCCCTAACTTTTCCCCTCATTCATTCACGTTTTATACTTTACTCTCAGGTGGAGCTTGAGTGACTCTACTCATACATTCTTTTATTATTGATTGGTGTAAACTTCTCTCACTTTTCACTTAAAGACATAGTTGGTAAGAAATAGAAAGCACATGCTCAGTGAGGGGTGGTCATACTTTGGACATAGGTAACTGGGATGGAGGTGTGTGTTAGTATTATAATGAGATTATAACAAGCAAGGTTCATCTAAGGAGAATGATTTATTTTGCCACAGTTGTTGGCTCACCGATGGACATCTCTTACATTTCACATTTGACAGTTGCTGTGCAGCCTATCGGCTGTACGGCACCACCAAGTTCCCAGTCCTGCAGGGAGCACAGCAGAGCCTGGCCAGGGGCTCTCCACTCCGCTCCACCTCCACTGCTCCTCTAGGACAGCAGGTTGCGTTGCCTAGGGAACCATGGTGGAGTAGATTCCGTGCATGCCAACCATCCTGAAAGTGGTAACTGTATTTTACCCTTTAAAAGTTGTTATAATACTACATCTTCTGTTAGGTCCCAGTTTTCCCTAATTCCCCCCTCCAAGTGATTTTCCCACAGGAAGTCAGTAGCCATAATGTCAGAGGCAAACAGCTTATGTCATGGAGGGAGGTGGCAGGCAGAGTTCTTCAAGTGTCTGTGCTGGGACTTGTGTTCAACAAATTTAGAGTCATCTGGGAACAGCAATGTGGTGATAAAGTTTGCTGATGCTTATTTATCCAGGGTAGTTGAAAAGGTCAATTTTCAACAGTTTCAGGAGAACCTCATGAGACTAAATGACTGGATAATAACACAGATGAAATTTAGGGCAGATAATCATAAAGTCAGCCCCAAAGGAAAAAAAAAAATATTCTGATTACAGATGTCAGACGATAGTTTCAAGCTGACCATTACTATTCAGGAGCAAAATTTTGAGGTTATGATAAATAGTTCCATAAATACATCAGCTTAGTGCTCAGCAGCAGTTAAAAGAGCAAACTAGATATTAAGAATTATTGGGGAAGGAACAGAGAATAAAACCAAGAACATCATTATGTCCCTGTACAAATCCAAAGTTTATCCACAAATTGAATGTTCTGTGCAGTGCAGTTCCACTACTCTCATCTTCAGCAGGACATAATAGAATTAGGAAGAGTTCAGAGAAGGGACAACAAAGATGCTCAAAGGGGTGGCTTGTTTCCCACTAAGAAACACAAACTTTATTATTTATTATTTCAAAATCTGCAGTCTGAAAAAGAAATAACCGAGGAAAAAATGATAGAGGTCCACAAAAGCATGATGGCCTGCAGAGACAGAGCCACAGTAACTGGCAGACAACTCAGAAAAGGCAGTGGGGGGTGGCTGTCCAGGAAGGGCATTGTAGCACCAAACATAGAAAGAGCAATCTGGCCAACCGAGGTCTGAAGGATAATGTCTCATTAAATCAAACACTATAGTTGGAGAAGAGGTGACAAATTTCTGGGCATGCCCATCCTTCTTCAGCGTATTTGGCATCTACCAGACTATACATCTGGCAAGAAAATGTCTCTTTCAAGGCCAGTATTGAAATGTCTTAAACATTCCCACTTTCCTAGTTATTTGAATGAATTTTTTTGTTCACAGAGCACATGTGTCAGTTGTACTGTCCTCACGGTGTCCATGTGCTGGCTGAAGCCTAGATGGTTTAGCTGAAGTGAGAATGGAAGCACTGAGAAAGATGTCTCAGCCTACAGACGGTCAGTTCTTTAGGACAGCTTCCTATATCATCCCCACAACAACTTTTGTCTTTTCAGTGTGTTGGAATGACACATACACCATAACACATGGAATCACAGAAAGGAAATCACTGCAGTTACTAACAGACAAAACCAAAGACATAAATTCATCTTTGTAGCACAGTTTATCCTTTTGTCTGCTCTCAAAAAACTATGAAAGCCCTCTACTGAATCACTTTTACATACCTCATGCAAACACAAAAGCTATCTACTCCCATGAGTTCTGGGGCCTCATCTAAAAATACAGGTATATACAAGCTGCAGACATGCTGGTCCTTCAAGCTGAAACCGACTTCACTTTTAACTGCATGCCGTTATTTTTCCCCAAGGCACAACATACACATAGAAAGGATCCCGCTGCACACCCTTCTCCGGCTCATTGCATAAGGAACTGGAGCCTGTGGCTCAGCATTTCGTACCTCTGTAGCACCTACGATGGCATGAACGCTGGTCAGTGCAAGAAAACCTTAGTCACTTCTCATTGAGTCTCAGTTCGTAGCTTAGAGATTTTTTATCACTTAGAGATTTGTTTTCATTTAAAGGAGAAAAAAAGGAAAAAAAAAAAACCACAGGAAGAATGCTTCCCACTGTAACAGGAGTCCTTAATAGGGGAAACATAGCAGGGCATCTGTATGTTCTCTTCTTTCTTGTGGGCAAGATATATATGTAAGTGATATTATTCAGAGGTGTTTGTGCATCTGTTCATGCTGCTGTGTTATAGGCTGATAAGGAAGCAATGCAGCAATCCATAAGAAAGGGAGGTGAGCTCTCATCTGAGCCATGTACTATGACTGTATCCTCTTTGATTTACAGTCCAGCCCATTCAATTCTTATTACACACAGTCTGGAAGTACTCTGTGTCTTCCATCCTCTGTAGCAGTCCAGTGGAACAAGAGCTTTTTATCTTACCGTGTCTCCCCCTGCCCTCCTAGAAGAGAAATCTGTAACATCAACAGAATGACAAAGTATCTGTTAAATGAAAGGTTCCTGAGTAGGGGTTATTTGTTCTCATGCTTATTATTCCATTATTGGAAATGAAATACATTTGCCATCTGTTACCTCAATGACCTACAGAGCATGTCAGTAAAGCTCTGCCCACACTGACATCACCTGTGATCGACCTGGAAGTCTTTTTCAAAAACATCAACAGCAAGACAAGAAAAAAAAGAATGCCTGATAAAATTAGTGGAACTGCCAGAACACGCACCGGGGACACAGTCATTAAAATGCTGCAGAATTAATTTCAGTCTGGAAATTACCCATGACCTAAATGCCTTTTATAGATTAACAAATCTAATGCTTTTTTGCCTAATATCACATTAAAAGAAGTTTTCCATCATTTTTAATCAATTATTGCAAGCAAGCAAACATCCAAACATCTGATAGCATAGCCTCAATTCTCTAAAGCAAGGTAAGCACTTAATTTTACTCACATGAGTAGCTCTTTTAACTTTATACATATAAAAAGCCCAGGAAACCAACTACATTCATCTGCGCTTGCAAAATCAGAGCCAAGGATCATCACCAACCTTCTCTCCTCACAAAGAAAAATATGTCCCTTCTTTTTGTTCCAGAGCACTTGTGGTGGAGACTGGTTGATTTCTTTGTTGTGAGGTCAGGGTTGGGGAGCAGGAGGTAGGATGGAATGTGTGGAAAAGAGAAAAAGAATAAAGTAAACATTTCACAACAATCCCCAATGAAAGTTACTACAAGACATGCCAGCACTGCCAGATGGACTGGGTAAACATGAATTTCAACAGATTTTCCTCAGAGATGTCAGCCTAGCTTGCAAAGCAATTTCATAAAAGTTGCTTGTTTATGGTTTGTCTGTATTACATCTCAGCAGCTTCAGCCTAGATATGGTCCATTTAATAGAAAGATCACAAAGCAAACAATCCATTTCTTAACTAAAAGTTAATTCCCAGGATGCAGTAGAATGACACAAGATACAAATTTTATCTTATTCTGCCTTAGAACTATTCCTGAAGGTTTATTACTTTTCCTCCTTTCACATGTTAATTTGAAATTTAGTGTTACCCCAGAAGGTTAAGCAGCTGCTGTGCACAATTATGGGAATGATTATGTATCAGCAAGGTGCAGTGATTTTTATGCATATTATATACAAGTATCAATACAGCACTGGCCCAAGACGTGAAACTTCAAGCAAGTAAACTGCATCATGGTTAAGTAGAAATCAATCATTATATACAGGGATTTAGATACTGCATGCCTGGTCAGGACTTCCTGGGACTGCAGCCCAGCAGATGAAAGCACATACACTAAAGCATTACCTGAACCAGAAACAACCACAGTACATTTCTGAAAGCAAATATTTACTAGTTGCATCTGAACAGCTGATGTATCCTTCAGACCTGCAAGCCTTTATTCTGGGTTCTTACCACTAATAAATATGTCAAGACTAGATTCTTTCAGGAGAACAAATATAAACATAGGCTTATAAAAGAAGCCACAGGCCTGTTGCTTTAGACCTTATTAATGAAGTGGAATAGTTTGGCAGCCTGGGAACATATTTCACAAAAATACCCAATGCAAGCTGAATGTTGGGCTGCATACAGTTACTGACCTCTGCTCAGTTGAAACTGCTTTTGCAACCAGTTTTCACAGTAAAGCAACGTGCGGCCACACCAAAGTCCTCAGATATCCCTGAATAAAGTTTCCTGTCCATTCAGCTCAGGCTGCAAGCACAGTACAGGAATCTCACGGGTCCCTCACCTGACTCTTCCAGGAGGAGCTTGCTAGCCAAGCATGAGAGCCAACTCTTTTTTTATCTTCCACATGCACTGGACAAGAGGCTCTCACACAGCGTGTTCCACATCTATTCCATGTTTTCATTCTTTCTCCCTTGCACAGACAAATGATACACAGACCTTCACCGTGAAAAGCTCAAAGCAGCCAAGCATGGTAATGAGCAGAGGAAAACAGCAAAACCCCAAGCAGCTCCCTGCTATTTCAGCACAGCCAGAGTTACAGCCCCCAGACCTCCACCTGAGCTGTGTTCAAAATGAGGGAGAAATCTACTACTGAGGCTGAAAAGCCAGTATGTGCAAGGTAGAGAACAGCAAAATTAGAATTGGATTTGGAGTGTAGTGGGACATGAATATTTTTTCCTAGCCAAGACAAGTCTAATGTTTTGGAATTGTTTCTCAGCTTGATTTCAGGTAAAAAGCTGACATTCTGAAAATTACTATTGGCTGAAAAAATTTCTTCTTTTAATATTTTCCAAAACTTTTGTTCTCATTTTGCCCTTTTCATTCTAAAAATTTTTTCATATAATCTAATATTTAGGGTGAAAAACTGTTTTGCACTAAAAAATAAAAATACAAGTTTTTTCTGTAAATGAAAAGAAAAAAAATGGACAACTCTGGACAATTCTGAAGTTTTTACCCAGAACTATCTGATTGGATGGTGCTGTTAAAACAGCCCGTTCCTTACAAATGTTTTTGCTCAATCAGCATTTCTGATTCTTGTCATAAAGGACATTCCCTCATGTCTTATTTACTGCCTACTATTCAAACTGCACTCAGATGACATAATTGTTACTCTCCCACTGGGCTTTGCTGTGGTATTCCTCATCTGCACTGCCCCTTCCCAGGCTCTTCAGGAGTCTCATGTACCCTTCTGCCTGACCTTGCCCAGCTGTGACCCTCTCTTCTCCACCACACTCAATATAGTCTTGCCTCAGTTACGTGTTTTCCTTTAGCACCGTTGTATTGCCACAGCTTCACTTCTCTGCTCATCACAAGACTATTTTTAGCTCTCAGCCCAGGCTAACCATCACTTGCTGGGCTTGCTGTCCCCAGCCACTCATGCCTCCAATTTGATGCGTGTCCCGTCCTGCAATTCACAGGCAGGGGCAGGCAAAACCTTCTCCGGGCTCCACTGACCCCCTTCAAAAATAAATACATAAACAAGTCAGCTTGGGACAGACTCCTAACAGCCATAATTTCAGCCCATGCAGTTAAAGTCTGTCAAAATAATAAGAAACTAAAAAGTTCTGATGGAAAGCATTACACAGCCTTAATAAATAATGATTTTTTTTATTGCTGAAGGAGGAGACCAGCTTTCTACAACATGAACCTGAGTCCTCTTCTTTGAGGGCGTGTGCCCATCTTTTACCTCTCTCCCCACATCAGCCTGTTGTGTCGCTTCCCAATCCTTTAGTCACTCCTGTTCCTTCCCACATTTTAGGCAAATGCCAGGTCTCATCAAAACAAGCCAAGGCCTGACTGACTGTCCTTTTCTACAGCAAAGGAACCCATTGTGCTGTTGCAAGGGCAAGCTCAGGTATCCAAGAAGCCATGGCAAGTCATGTCCACACTTCTATTTATTATTAGTTTATGGATTTTAGGATTATAAACTAACTTGTATTTTGCCCCAGCATAAAGATTTCCTTCTAATTTAAAGTGAGTCTGTAAAGCAAATAAGCATCATAGGCAAAGGTTAATGGTGGTGCAGACTCTAGAGATGCATAATTTAAAGGATTTGGTCCTGGGTAGGTCAAAGACTTCACATCTCAAAATCTGCCTACAGGTTGAGCAGCTGGAAACCATGCTGCTGTTGTGGAAAGCGAAATTACTGCAGGGAGGAGACAGACACGTACTGGACAGGACCAGAAAGGCCTCTTGCACTGCTGTCCACCAACGCCAGCATATTCTGGATTCACTGGCTTTGCCCAAGGGAAAGAGATCAGCCTCTCATGGCATGTGGCAGAGGAGAGAGAGCATTACTGTCCCCCCACATGGATATAATAGCTCTTTCAAATGATGTGCATAAAGGGGGGGAAGGGAAACACATAAAGACATCTGTACGTTTGCTAGTAAGTCACCTAATGTCCTGTCACAGGGGTTAGGTGGATTTCCACGTAACAGTTAATCACAGAAGCACCCCAGAAGCAGCACGCGGTAACCAAGGCGGACAGGAGCTGCAGCTCACATGGGAGGTGTGCTGTTTGCCATGGCTGACACAGCTCAAGCTACAGCAAAGCCTGAAGCAGCTCCAAGGGTCCATTTCTGCCAGGCACCAAAAAAGCCCAGAACCAGAGGGCATCCCTGGCAGTACGCAGAGAGAGAGGCTGGGATGGAGGAACAGAAATCTGGAGAAGCGTAGCCACACCTAGCATGACAGGACACTGGCAGACTTGCAGCCCGTCCATGTCACAAGTCGCTTACAGAGCCACTTACAGGCCCTGGCCAAAATGTGGTGGCAGCACACAAGGATTCAGAGGAATCTGCAATGTGGCAAGGACTAAACCACTGTCAGCTGCCCTTGTCTGGGAATACAGTAGCAAACGTACCACAGCACAGCTGGTGACCTGGCACTAGCTAGGAGACATAACCGCCTCAGCAACTTCACAATTTGCTGCTACATTCATTAGCAGGTGTCCTTGGGGGTGATAGAGAAGAAAAATAACTGCTCTGGGCTATTAGTTATTATCTGATTTAATTAAAGAACTGCATAGTTGTGTGCTGGTAAATAGACTGACGATGCTAAGCATCCACAGAAACTGCTCATTCCCACACCTTCCTTCACACCTTAGGAGGGTATTACAAGCACATTTTGACCAAACAGTTCATCATCTCTAAAATGGAAAAGAACTATTTCACTTCATGAACTAGATCAACAATTGCAAATTAAAAGTGTGTCAAGGAATTCTGATATACTACCAAAAACCTGAAACTCAGAAAGAGTCTGTTCACCTAGAATAGCACTTGAAAACAATCTCCAGTGTACAGTTGTACAGTAAGGGCCATCAATTAGTGATGGAAGTAATTGTTATGAATTTAAGGGCTCAGATATGGCACATTAAGATGAAAATGTAGCTAAGACAGCATGAGTAATGTATTACAAGAAAAAAAACCCAAAAGTGTAAAGACTCAGCAGGATGCAAGCTTTAAAGCAGGATCAACCCTCTGCATTAAGCCTGGTATGCACCAGGACCAGGGCAAAGTAAAAGATAATCACAAGCAGTATTTACAAAACAAGGTAACCTTTTAGAAAACACTATTTCCACTGCTTCATTTTCACTACTAAGCCTGAGGGCTTGCAGGTCAATGTTCTCCTTTATGGCGAACCAGTCTCCAAGTGAGCAGGACTCAGATACTGCATCTAGAAAAGAGCCTGTTGCTAGCACTGACTCCTGCACATCCTCCACCAACCTGCTCCATGTCCTGCCAAGCGCAGCACTAGGGTCAGTCACTGGGAGGACTGAGCAGGGCCAGAGGGGGTCAAGCCATCCCTTGACACCTCACAACAGACTGAACTAGGCGACAGATGAAGAAGCCATGGAAATCCAAAGACTGAATAAAATCTAGCAAACATAGAAGTAATATTGATCCATTCCACTGGCTGACAGCAAGATCTTACTGGCACTTTCTCCCTCTTTATAAACACAATTGTTACATTTAAGAAATTACTTTATGCCGTCCTGTCCTCTGCCTTCCCACCACATAATTTTTCTAATCACCCAGTTTGCACAAATTGCAAGGAGCTCTGACTGATTTAAAAGAAAAGCAGTGCATATCAAAATAGTTAAACTGTCTTTGCCTTGTTTAATGTTTTTTAACTGCTTCATTGCATGGTATTAAAAACTCCGGATTTGAGCCCATTAGCTCAAAACAGCAGAAAACAAACAAGCAATAAGCTTTGTCAGGGTAAGACGCAGACTAAAGACCACTTTGTTTCTGTCAACCATGCAATTTCCAAGCAACATGCTATTTGTATGCATTTGGTGTGCTTCCTTTTGCTTCAATCAGTTTCAGATCACGTTGGTGATTTATGAGATGTTACACTTCGAGTCATGCTAATGTGAAAGCACTTGAAGAGTCTCAGCTGCAAACCTACACCAACAATCTCTTTTCTTAAAAAAAAAAAAAAAAAAAAAAAAAAAAAGTGTGACAGGAATTGCATTTAAACAGATAGTCTGAAAGCTATGGAGACATTTTACAAGATGAGCCAAGCAAACAGCTCACAGTCACCAGAAGACACAGTTCCACTCTTTTCCCAGAAAAAAATGAAACAGGTATGGGGGTTTTTTTCCCCCAACTTAATTTGCTGAATCAGCTCACTGTGGGGTCAGGAACATACAAGCCAACTCAAGGGGGACTGAAGCATGGCAGACCACATAGCCAGCAGGCAATTGCCCCAGAAGTAAAACCCTTTTTTGACAGCAATGACCTGATAGATGGGCTCTGCAGGGTCCATGAAACTTCGCGCCAATTTGTATCTCAACCCCAGGTTAGCAGAGATAAATATGGCCAGTGAATGGATGAAAAGATAAGGGTCTTTCTTCCTAACAGCATCCTCTGGCTGATCCAGGAGGATGCTTGATCACACAGTACCAGAAGTTCTTTTCCTGGGCAGTATTTAACTTCTGAAGGTAACTTCACAACAACTTCTACCACAAAGCAATAGCTAAGATTGCTGTCTCTCACCAAAATATCATTTTTGAGAAATAATGGTAAAGGGACAAAACTAAATGGACAGTAAGTTTTTGAACTATGATGTGCATGACTACCAGCATCAGACTGCAAATCCTTCTGGCCCTTTGTAATGCACTGTTCAAATTAGTGTTATTTTCCTGTTTTCTGGTATAAAAGGCCTGAAGTAAAAACAACAGGAATCACAGTGGCACAAACTGGCACTGGATGAGCACAACAGGACCCATCTAGGGGAAAAAATACACTATGGATTCTCAAATAAACATATCAGAAACAAAGTAACTTTGTAACTGCAAATGGAATTTATGTTTGTAGTTGCATAAGGGGGAAGTCCACTTCCCCAGCCCGACTGCTGCAGAACTTAGGACTCACTGATCAGTCTTTGAGAAGGATCTCATGACAAGGCATTTCAAATTAAAAACTTGAAAAATATTCTTTTATAGGTATATGAGATTTGACCTTAGCTCTTCATGGTCCAAGTGTGCTTTGCAACTGAACGCTGTAAGTCACATAAAGAGCCCTTTTGGAACATTATTTTCTTTGTCATAAAATGCAAGAGCATAACTTGCTAGCAGCAGCCTACAGCATATGCATGTTCACATGAATGTGCAAACATTGAAAACTAATGTAGAATAAAGCCCTAACTTGAGTGAAAAGTCTTCAGATTCATTCCTGTCATCCTGCGGATAGTAAAAAAACCTCAGCATAGATCATATTTTACAAAAAAACCAATGTGGTTCCTAACATCCACCTACATAAAAAAGAAGAACAGAATAAGCAGAGTTCCCCACTCCTGCCAAGAAGGAATCCCAAGACGGGTTACAGAGAAAAAGATAACCTGAAGTTTCTCGTGGAGATCTGCTCATTTGTATAAATCTAGTTGAAAAATGATCCATTTCTGTGCTCCTGCTCCCACATTCTTTGTTCCCTAAGCAAGTCACAGCTCTACAGACAGGATTTGGGGCTCTTTATACCCACCCTGTGATACCTTTAGAGACCAGATAGCTTTCAGTGAGCCTGCTGTCACGACCAAATTGAAGTCCATACCTAAACAAATACACACATGACAAGGACTAGAGAAGAACTCATCAGCACATGTTGCTGACTCACATCAGTTGACCTAACACTGTCCTTCAGACTCATTTCAGACTCCAATGTCCAGTTCCTGCCATCCCTTTCAATTCTATGCCTTGGTTGGAAATTAGGGTCACTTTCCATTGTGGCCAAATTTGTTTCAATGAGGAAAACAGCAGGACAAGAAACAAACTCAAGCATCCTAAAACACTATCTCCAGGATTATCCAATTTAAATGTTAAAAACCAAACCAAACATAAGGTGTTTTGATTCAGGAAGATCATTAATAATTTTTGAACTCTTTGGTTGATCTGTGCTCTTGGACCTGCAACCAGATTTCAACCTCCTTTCAATCACCTCCCCTTATGAAAACAGATGTAATATAACACAAGAGTGTTCAAAAAGAGTAAACTGGGAGCAAAAGGCACAGAGATTTCCAGGACTTACTGCAGCTGAATTTGAGAATTCAGTTTTTACAAAAACCAACATATCCTTACACTCTTTTACTCTTTACTCCCTCAAGTATCTCCAAATAATTTCAATCTGTAAACTTCACTGGTCTCTCTTCATTTGCCTTCACACCGTGCTACAATTTTGCTAGGCATTGATGCTGGCTTTCATACCAAGCATACTATTTTGAGAACCTCAGACCTCGAAACAGTGGCAGGATATCCAGAGCTTAAAAATCAGTGTCCCCTTCTAAAGCTCAGTACTGTTAATCACAAGCATGATAGATTCCAAAACTATCATAAAGTCAACTCGGCACAGAATACTGAAGTTGTTGTTATGAATCCAAACCTCACCAAATCTACCCATAATATAGTCCACCGGCTTGCAGATACATGATTAATAGAAGGTCATTCTGTTATTTAACTTGAAATTCACAGAAAATATGTGAATATCTATAATGAAAAACAAGAAAGAATTTGAAGAACAGAAGATGTTACAAACAGTTAACAAAACATGCAGATGGAAGAAGGAATGGACACCATAAATATGTCAAGCTAAGAAGTGACAAGACAAGCTCAAGGGGAACCAAATGTTTATTGAGACTGAACAGAAAATCACTGGAAGTACTCGTGAAATCTCCTAATTAGCACACTAAGAGATTCACTCTGGAGCAAAGGAAGCCCCCTGCTAACAGCCCCCTCCCCACAGACCTGCCTGGTGAAGAGAAAGAGCGCTGTACCTTTCCATGGCCACGAGGCCCATAAGAACCGATGAGGACTAAGTGTGACCAAACGTGTGTGAAGTGCCGCGCCGCGTGCCCGGCGCTGTGCCGGCTGTGGCATTCACCACACGCACCCATCCCCGCAGAGACACGAGCGATGGCGTCTGGGCGGCCTGTGAGGCTGGCACGCGCCCGGGTCACCAGCCCACCGGGAGGCAGCAAGAACTATTTCACATTTGGACTAAGCCCACCTGAGTACTCTGCCTCCCCCAGCAGCCAGGAACAGAAGTATGGGTCCAAAAAGAATAGCACTATAGTGATAATTCCTCAGGATATTACCTCAGCTCCCAAAATTTTGTACCTACGGGCTTTCCTGAATCAGTTTGTGTATTCAAAATATTTCCATTGATTTGCCCAAGGCCTTCTTGAACCATTTTAGTCCAGCTGATACTTGCTTTGCTTTGCAGTCCTCCATCAAGCTGGTTTCTTATTGCTATTACAGAAGACAAATCTGGATCTCCATGGCTCCACCCATACTGAGCAGAAAAAGAAGCATGGAGAAGCACGGTGGAGACACAGCCAACCTGCATGGATGTGAACCAAACCAACATAGTTACATTGGCTACCCTGTTTCACATTCTTTGAACTTTTAGGACTTACTTCAGCATCTTGCTGCTTCACTTTCATGTGGGTGAGAAACCTGGCAGGAGAAGAGAGAGACAACGACTCTCATTTTGCTGTGAGACTTGGCTGGGGTTTGCGGTTCCAGGTGAAACCTGAACAAAAGGAAGACAGCCCCACATCATGCACTCCACGCACTTCAGACACCACTGCCAACTTTTATCCTAACCAGCCTCAAAGCAAGAGTATTCAGACCTGGTAGAAAAGGATGAGAACTCCTCCTCTTCGGTCCATGCTTGGAAGAAGGGAGTGAAGAAAGGGAGCAATACCCACTCCCACAGCTCTAACCCTGGATCCCTGTGTTGCTAGGAACTGTTGTTGTCACCTAATTTAATCTGCAGTTCAGATGAGCACATGTTGGTAAACAAAGCAGCAATGGAAGGGCAGCATCCTGTTTACATTTCACTGTAGAGTGATTCATTTACAGTCTTTCAGCAGGGCAGAGGCTGTAATCATGCAAAAGGTCAGCTGCTTCTGCTAGGGCTTTTCATTTAGTCACAAAGTGTTTAGGTTAAAAAAAATCCAGTGTTGATAGAAACCTGCTGAACAGCCTTCCTGGAAATCAAGAGTTTGACGTAGATGGAACTTCTTTCATTTAAGGTATGGAAAACACTCCCTGTGTTTTGAAAGAAAGTTGATTACCTTTGAGTACAACAAATGCAATCTGCCTGCAGACCGTGCCTTCTGGTAGCCACTGGCGATATGCCATCTCTCACAGATCCCCAAACCCAGCATTGCCCCATTTGCAAGGTGAAGGAGCAAGAAATCACCTTGAGCATGAGTGGCCTCTGTTAAAGGAGGCTGGGGGAAGCTCCGCCCTTGTTTGGAAAAAGAATTACAGATGAGTGAATAACCTAAAGCACCTATCTCCCTATTATACAGCAGATGGCCTGCAGGATCAGCCATTTAACTTCACCGATAAGATACCGAACATGACATCCAGCACAGCAGGAGCTAATCAGTTTCTGAAGAGCTATGATTTCTTCACGCTTAGTGTTTGCCTGAAATCTCATCTTTCACCCCAGTCACTGAGCTTTACCTTTCACATGCATTTATGTAAAGCTTCTCATGGTGTGGCTTCACTGTGATGGTGACAAGGCACATGAGGGCAGTGCTTGTCTCTAGTCTCTGCAGGAGCACACTTTATGAAATCTGTGCACAAGCTCCCAAATAAGCTATTGATTCCGAAGTTGACACCGCCTCTTAAATACAGCAAACCATCCCAAGGTGTATGTTCTTCAAATACTAAACTTAGCTTGCCTGTACCAAAATATATGAGAGGAGCAACCTTCCCCGGCTGCTGGAAGAATCTGACCTAACAATGCTACATGATTATCTTACAGTAAAATAAACGTGATCTCTGAGAAGGTTAGAGCTACTTACTGCTTTCCAAATACTCCCTCACACACACACTTTCAAGGCAAAGATGTCCTCAAATCAGTAACTACTTCAACAAGCCCTTGAGGAACTATGATGTAATTATTACAGTACCAGCTCCTGATTAAGGACTTGTTTGGAAAAGGGCTCATTAATTTGCATGCACATCCGATTGACTGTGATGGAAGGCAACCTGCAGAGAGTTATGCAGGGCACCGGCTCCCCTACAGAGTGCTCAGAGCATGTAATACATGTCTGTTAGAAGAATTGCCACCTGTTGGTTTTCCACCTTGTCTACACCTTATCACCTAAAAACTCAGATCTCTCCTTTTCTTGCTAGTCTAATACTAAGAGTTCTGTGGAAGTCTATCCAGACTGTAAAGATGCTCACAAAAAATTAAAGTGTTTCAGAGAAGTCTGACCCGTTTCCAAAGAGTGTACATCAGGAGACAAGGAGACCAGCATGGCAGGGGAAATAACTTGCTGCCTGCTTTTCACTGTGTTCCACTGCTACAGAAAATAGAGCCAGCTTAAAGCAATATGAAAAGTAACAATTTACAACTATTAAGGTTATATTAAGGAATGCAGAAAAATATGAAAATATCTCAAATTTATGAATACATTTTAACAAGCAGAAAGATTAAATCACAATTTTACCTGCATTGTGAAAAGGGAGGTTTATAAGCTTCATAAGTCAGGGACATGCAACTGAATTATCACAGGACAGTTGGTCAGTTACACTGGAAACCAGAAGGAAGGTAGCTATAACTCCCACACTACTTAAGCAAGGCAAAGGTCATTGGAACAGGAACAGGATTAATAAACATGCAGGAGTACACCGGCCAATTCATCTAACAACATTCCCCAGCATCAGCTAATGGTACCACAGACCTGTGGCAAGGATGGATCCCTACCTGTGGAGAGGCACTGGTGCCAGCAGAAAAGTCTCGATCTTCAGTTCCACCACCAACTCCAGTGCATGTGTGAGTGCTCACTTTGGCTCCAGTTTCCAATGCCTGCATATAGCTGGTGGGAAGTACCCACAACCTCACTTTGAAGATGATACGTAACCTGTAACTGACTCTGTTTTGATGGAACATTCTATGAGAAATGGGGAAACATTGTGTGGGGATGTCAGGAAGGCTCATTTTCTGCATAACCTGGCACAGCAGAAATGCAGAGCTAATGTTTGTCCTCCCAGTTAATTGGCACTTCTTCCGTTTGTATAATATTTAGTATTTCAGGTCAGACAAGGGTGCTGCTTTCAAGCAAGTGGCATATCTTCTACATAAAATCCTTCATGTTCTTAATTCCAGGGAGTTATGCCCTGAATAAGTGGTTGCAAGCTGTCTGTGAGCAATAGCTCTCCCTCTCTGAAGAGTGTTTGACATTACCAGGTCTTTAAGCGCTAGAACGAACACACAAGCTTTCCACATGCCACTGATTCCAACCATTCATAAGCTTTTTCCCAAACTCCAGAAGGTTTTTGTTCTTAATTGCTTTCCTAAATATCCACTTGCTTATTTGTCCTGGCAAAAACATTCCTGTGTTTGCAGTTAAACTTTCAAGAACCTGAAGGAATCCAAGAGACATCTACCTTTTTCTCCGTAACTTCCAAGTGATCACTTTAAAGGGTAGCTGGTACCACTCTTCTGGACACGAGTTGCACAGTTCTTTCTAAGGACCATTTCTTTCCCTCTCCTCCTCCCTAAGGATTAATTCTCACACTCCTCAGAGTACTATCCGATACCTAAACCCTGAAGAGCAGTTCCATCTGCAAAAGGACCGCCTCTGACAAGGGCAAATGCCAGGTATTCAGGCTTTTAAAAACTTTTCCTACAAACCTTGCACAAAGACAAAGAAAAGCCTGTTCCTCTGCCTTCCTATCCAGTTTGCTTCCAGTTTGTTCCTTTGCTTTGTTCTGTGTGCTTTTACGCTGGTGATAAACACAGAGGACTAACAGCAGTGAACACAGGCAGCTCTCTGCTGCCAGTAGTTATTTAGCACCTAGCAAGCACTAAAGTCTCAGCAGGGTGGCCATGGTCATACAACCTGGTATTAGGGACAAAGCCTTTCCCAGCATCACTGCAGCTCTGGCAGAGCAGCAGCCAAAACCAACACTCCACAATATACAGAGGGGCTTTGCAAGCTTCTGCATGCAATAATAACTGGGGCACACACATGCCTTTACACTGCCCCTACTGCAGCAAGAAGAGGGAAAATCTCCAAGCGGCAGGATGGATTGGCAGCTCTGAACCCCACTCTCCTTCAGCAGGGACACAGCTCTGTAGACCAGAGCTCAGTGCCAGCGCACAACACACTTTGACATGTTGTAGCACAGGTCACACTGTCTACAACAGCATGGCATGGTGCTGCATAGCCTGATTGCAGCCCCTTAAATTGCCCGCACCCACACCGCAATAGCACACAGCCCCAAGTGGCACCACCACAGAAAGAAGCCCAGGTGGCGTGGTCTTGGAGGTGTCCCCACTGCAGGCAGCACAGGGTCATGCTTCCTCAACAGGCAAGAGTAATCTTCATGAATTTGAACCCACAGCCCACGCTTAGAAACATTCAAAAGCCCTCTGGACATAGTCCTGGGCAACTAACTCTAGGCAGCCCTGCTTGAGCAGGGAGGCTGGGCAAAATGACCTCCAGAGGTCCCTGCCAACCTCCACCATTAAGTGATTCTGTGAAATCTTAAGATCTGTCAGTTCCTACTGAAGACAGCTGTGTAACTGGTTCAGCTATATCTAAAACTCATAAAACTTACAAAGTTACCAAATGCACCCAGTGCTCTTGTTGAGGGTTGTACAACCAGACTACAATAAAAGATTTTAAAAGTCATAAAATGCAAATCAGCATACTTAGATGAACACTGCCAGCTGGTGTTAGCTCCAAGAAAATCTTGGCTTTCTATATAAAATTGTTTAAGTAAGAGCCCAGTAGGAACAGAAGTATTTTCTTGAGGAGCAGAAAAGAAAAATGGTTTAATCAAGCACTCTCTGCATGGTTGCAAATCAAATATTATTCTGGTGCACGGGAGCTTTGCAGTTTATGTAACCTGCCTGCAGGAATACTACAGAGATCCAGAAAGACAAGTGAAAATTGCTTAAATCAATATGAACATGAAAATGCTCAAAATCAATAAGATGGGAAGCGAGTTACTTTCATTGCTCAATAAACTAAGAAAATGAAGCTTTAACACCTGCAGGTAATGAGTTACAGCAATACTGTTTAAAAAAAAAACAAACAACTGACCTTTCCCCTAGCCTTTTATTTTATTGATGAGACCAACACTTACGGTTAGGAAAGAATTTAACAAATAATGTCAACAAAAAGCTAAATATTACAAAAGAGTATTCGCACTCCACTTAGGAAAGATCTGATACACGAAAGCCAAGAACTGCTGACTGCTGCTTGTGTTTCCCAAATGTAAAGCCCTTTGCATTGTAAGGTCTATAAAACAAACAAGCAAACATGATGAGTTCATTGGACTAAGCGTCCGCTTTAACCCCAGCATATATTACTGTGTATGTACAAACACTGTGTGAGAAGAGGTCTCTGTTTCTCAATTATGCACTGGTTTTTAGACATACAGTAAATAGCCTTTGGAAAGACTGCCTCTGATTTCCCTGCGTAGTAAACCAGTTCAGTGCTCAATCATTAATATAAATCACACACTTCAGAGGGGAGCAGGGGAGGGGGGGGGGGGGCGGGGGAGGGGGGGGGAAGAACTGGCTGGTTTTCCTGAAAAGTGGAACCATTTGTCTTGCACTCCACAGGGGTGACCCCAGAAGTGACCCCCAGCAGCAGCCTCATGCCCTGAACGCTCCTCACACCTGGGGAGAGCATGGCAGAGGGACAAGCAGCCTCCTTGCTTTGCAGAGAACTGCCTGACATGTTCAAAAGTTACCACGTGGTTAGCATTATCCTGAAAAATGATAGTGGCCAGCATAAGAAGTATCCACTGAAGAGGCGTTTTCAGAAGGATCTGTAGGTGTTACACTGGCACGAGTGCCACATGCAGGTTACAGAACAGGCAGCGCGGGAAGGAGATAGCACGAGCACTCCTAATCTGCTTTTCCAGGTCCTCACTCAGACATACTCAGTCCGTGCCTACCACACTTGAAAACAACCCATGAGCACTCAAGTCGTAGCAAAGAATTCATGCTTTGCTTCACCAAGGCAGGGTTTTAATCAGTAACAAACATAGACACTAACTCATTACAGCTCTTGGGAAACAGCCCCAGCCTGGGAGGAGGACAAGGACACATCCTGCTTACACAAGGCAGCACACGCTGCAGTTGGGTGCCCCTCAACCTCCTCGGGTTTCTTCAAACCAGACACCTTGAGCAAAAGCTGCATCTCTGCCCACTGCAGCAACCTGTGCATCCTTGGATAGCTGGGCCTTAGGGCCTACGACAGTTTTTAACTTTTGAGCAGCATGTCCTTTAACAGGGAAGACAGAAACAATGAAACATCCCACAGAAAATGAGGTCGTTCAAAAAGAAACTAAGGACTGAAACAGCATCTGTTCTTGGAGTCCTCGTACAGCTTAAAAAATTATATGTATACGCATGCACATGTGCGCACATATGCATTGACTTTAAAGAGTTTTCTGTGGGGTAAGAATTAAAAAAATCAGCAAACCCACCATATATGTTTTTGATTTTTCAATAGATTTCCATCTCCAGCAGAAAGTTACAAGAATTTTAACAAGAAAGAAAATTCAAGTCTTTAGCTGAAGAATTTCCTACCTAAACTCTTATGTCCAGAACATACTGCATCCTACATCACATAACATGGTGACATTTACATGGCGGTTGCTCAGTTCTCCTATATTTCACCTTGTTCTACTGTCCGGTTCTTCTAGAAAAGAGAGCGGTGCATACACCCAGTGTCTTAACTCAAATACCTACTGCCCTGGCAGCTTGATCCCCCACAGTTTGGCCTGCTTTATGTATTCTGCTTTTACCTGTAGAGCGAGATAGGCTGCAAAAAGTTCTTTCCTAGAAAAAAAGAATGTTTGGGGCCTGTCTTACAGGCAATGACAATAATTTTATGGGACTGGAGCTCTTAGACTTCCTTCTGCTGCACAGCCCTGGCTCAAGCACTGCCACGCAGCGAAGCTGCCTGCTTACAGCAGTGTGACGTGCCACGCACGCCCCGACTTGTGCAGCATTGCTCTAATCATCAACATGTGAAAGATGTAATCTGCTCTGCCTCTGGCATAACTGGGAGAAATCTTTAGATTTAAAATACTGCGCGATACTGCTACTGAGCTAATGGATAACAGAAATGCCCAAGCTCTTCTTACATAGCAAAAAAGCAATTGAAGTGGTGAAAGATGAGGGAAGAGGGCTTCTTTTAAATGACTGTGAGCAAGTGTGGTTTTTTCTGGGTTTTTGTCAAAAAGATTGAAAATCCAGGCCCTGATTTAAATGGTGAACAAAGTGAAGGTTTGCATGAGAGGTATAGCAAAATCTCTGAGTATCACCCTTAATTCAAGTTGAGGCATGGGCAGATGGGGGAATAGTTCCTCCACTACAGAAGTAACAGGAACAAGACCTTTGGTTTTATTTCTCGCCCCTTGGATGGACACCTCCTGCTGTTTTCCAAGGAGCTGGAGACAGCAGCAGGCAGCTTTACTTCACTTGGTCCAATCCCAAGATAACAGCCAGCCTCTCCTCCTTCAGTTGCAGGCTCCATGAATCCCATGAATCCCAGTCTTACCATAAAAGAGCTTTGTACTGTGTAAGTGCAGGACCTCCATTACACGTGTCTTTATTTGTAAAAATCCTTAAGCAGCTTCCTAGCCCCATACATCTCTGCTCCCTACAGCAGGAGAATGTGCCCACAACTGCAGACAAGCATACGACTGAAGAACTGGAGGGCGTTTAACCCAGGACACAAACACTTGCAGCATCTCTTACAGTGTTAGCGTGACAACAGAATAAACTAGTGTGAAGTGTTGTCTTCCTCCTTGAGCAAGAGAGGCAGAGCATCACCTCACACCCCAGAGACATGCTGCTACACTAGTACATCTTATCCCCAACTCCCTTAGGTATGGATAGCTAAAACAAAATTAATTAAGAGTCTAAAACCCAGTTGTGAAGTCTTGTTTTCAACCATAGCTAGTATTTGTTCCTCCCACTGATGAACAGGGATGGGGTTGCTCTCCATCTTTGAAAAAAGAGGCAATTACGTCATTTGTCGTTAAAACAAAGGTGCTTTGTGCTACCCACCCAGATTTGAAGATTTTGTCCAAAAGCCAAAAAAACTTGTCATAAGTGCTCATGGCTCATTTCCAACAAACATTCATCAGCATCAGAACTTCAGTGCAGGAAAGAGATACAAACTTTTTTAAAAAGTCCAGTGGAAAACTCCTTTAAGTGACTGCAAGTTACAGACTGCAGAAAGCCATCTCCTCCCAACTCCAACCAGAAGCAGACCAGTTGCAAACATGAAAGCATGCCTCAACTGTATCTTTTCTGCCCTCTGGTGTCACCTTTCTGTGAAGAACAGAATCAGAGCTTTATTTCTGGTGTCCATTTTAACTGCCTTTTTTTTTTTTTTTTTTTTAAGCAAAGAACTACCTGTCCTATTGCAAACACTGAACACCGGTAGAGACAACTCGGAAAAGAGGACAATTTTTGGTTGAAAAACATCAGCCATGCCCAAACCCAACTGCAAAGTTTCAGGCAGCGTCACTGCCACACATGAATGCTACCAGCAATCTTGAAACAGATTTATATCAGGGAAGAATTACGGCAGGATGGAGAACACAACTGATTTTGCTCCCAGCTTTTCTGTAAACAAATGCTCTTGTATGCACAGAGTTTGTGTAGCTAAAAATAGAACAGAACTTCCTTTGCCTCCTTGATTTACAATACATGCAGGCTGTTCTGCTTATGAATATTACTAGCCTAACTCCAACCTCTAACAGGCAGCTATTTCAGTTGTTTCACAAGTATAGTCATAAATTATATGAAAGTAGAGCAGTTCTATTAACAGTATAATTGTCTCTGCGTTTAGGGGCTGATATAGTAAAGTATCAAAAAAAATAGAATACTTAATTACACTGGTTTAGAAAAACAAAACTAGATTAACTAATAATAGTAGCACAAAATCTGCGAGTAGAGCAGGGGCCGAGATCAGAGCCAGCCGAAGTTCTCCAGCACCCTCTTCTGGTTCCTGGAGCCCACAGGCGCGACTGCAGCTGGAAACCTCCCTTCTGCTCAGCTGACGTTTGTAGACCTGGTTAATACATACCTACATGCGAGATAACGGGATGCCAGTGCCCTGAGCAGCACGACAGCGAACATACTGAACATCCTACAGCTTTGAAAATTTCAGGAAGAAATTTCAACTGCTGCAATATTGTTCCTGTGAGTCTCAGCATCTATTATTTGTGTTACTGTACTTGGTAAAAACCATAGATCCAGGGCCAGAGCCTTTGTATGCCAGACAACATACAGACACTGGGAAAAATTGTTTACAAGAGTCTGATGGAAGAGCAGAGGCAAATCATATGCAATATGGCCCAAGAGCCAGATAGAGATTAGAGTCGCCTGCGTTGTCAAGGTTCCTCATTCTGTTTTATTTCACTTTGGGAGGTTGGAGGGGATGAGGATAGTATTGTTAAACGCCTCTAGGAAGGAAGACAACAATGAAAT
Organism: Falco peregrinus; assembly: GCF_023634155.1. Lineage (NCBI taxonomy): Eukaryota > Metazoa > Chordata > Aves > Falconiformes > Falconidae > Falco > Falco peregrinus. Next base: position 65,318,351 of record NC_073739.1, read on the forward strand.
TTCACTGACCTCAAGAGACAGCATGGAAGAAAGTATAAAGATGCCTTTTTCAAATAGCATAGGTGACCCAATCCAGCATCATTGGGCAAAGGCAGATACCATGCTCTTCAAGTCCAGTGAAAAGTGATGCATTGAGCAGGAGCATCTACATCCCAGGGGGATCAAAAGTATGTTTAATGTAATCAGAGGCAGGAGATACATGAAAGGAGCCAGAGAGGATCAAAGACGGGACAAGAACCTGTGAGTATCACCCTAAGACAGGTGGAGCAGCATGGTGCTGAGGCCAGAGGCAGCACTGCTGACTGAAGAGCTGGGCAGATGAGCAGAGCCCCAGTGAGGAATCTTGAGATACCTGGGCAGAACAGGTTATACCCTAGAGATGTGATACAGTGAAGATCTGCAAAAGCTACAGGCAGTTATGAGAACGCACAGACTGTGAAAGATGGGGACACATGTAGCAAGTCAATAATTAGGAATGGAAGCGAGGAGTGAAATGGTCAAGAGGTACTATTTAAAAGTAAGAAAATAGAAACCAGACCATTGATTAGGAAGTTTGTCTTCTTGGCTAGGCAATACTGCCCCTGGACCATGTGAAGCCATTGACTTTTCTTCCTGTTGCACTGGTATTTTAGGGCATTGGTGTCAATAGCTCTGACGTCTGGGCCACACAACATTCAGAAGCTTCTTCCTCGCAGGGATCAGATACTTCAAAAACAATCATCAGCAGCTCACTTTCCATGCTCTCTGGTCACACCGCGGTGTCTTCTTCCTGGAGTCACTAGAGGTCCCTCAAAGCCCAGACTTCCAGCACTTTGCACAGAGCTAAAGCACAGAAGGCACCCTTGAGGGATGACCATGCAGGGGCCCTGGCCAGGTAGCTGGGTGAGCCAAAGACAAGATGACCTTCTGTCCCTGTGTGGTCAGGCTTTCTTGCGTGATGGAGGAGATAATAATGTACAGGTGCCAGTCACAGAAGAGCTTTGCAGGCAGACCAGGTTCATACTGAGGAAGTTCCTGGGAACAAGAGCAAAGAGCAGCAAGGCCCAGAGACCCCTGCCGAGCTGCTAGCCCCCACACCATTAACGACCATGAAAACCAGAAATAAGCATAACCAGTAACTTCAAATACGTTGATGGGTGGCAATGACAGCAGCCAGTGTACTGCTGCTGCTGGGCACCTTTAACTTGAGCAAATACTAAGAAATACCCTTCCTCTGACCACACGCACTCCCCACACACGCTCCCTGCATGGCCGGCGGAGCAAGGGCTCACCCCGCTCGCCATCTCTGCATCAGGTCCTCCCCCTCACCTCCCAATAAAGCCAGCAACACTATTTGTCCCCTGTCACCCTGCAGCTTTGCCAAGATTGCCACTGTTACAAAGGTAATCAAAAAGGTTTCTTCGTTGCTGAGGCTTTTTACATATTAGTTAACACAGTCTGTCCATCCTGGTTCACCTCACACAGCAGAGATAGGGTTTTATCATTTTTTCTTAAACAATTGACAGTGAAACTGTTGCTCACTGCTCAGAGGAACCATCTCACCTACATTTCCTCTGCTTGTTTCTGCGTTTACGCTTGGTTAGCTCTTAAACACCACTAAAACATTTCGACATCGACTTTACCAGCCTGCAGGTCTTTGCTGCCCACACCACTGACTGTGCTAGGAAGCCCTCCAGTTCAGCCTCAGGCTGTGAGCCACCAGTTTCCATCAGCCCTCTTCCTCCTTTCTGAGCCCCCAGCCCTGCTGAGCCCCCCACCCAGACGGCACCCATCGCTCCAGCACCCAGCACCGCACCAGGACCTCTGGCTGCCCTCACGGCTCTCTCCAGAGGCCAGTTTGCTCCCCCAGCCCCACCAGGCAGCTCAGGCCCATCTGGGACTTAACAAGCAGCTCCTGGTCCACAGCTGCAGCCCTGCTGAAGCCCCTGTACTTGGCAAAGCCATCTTTCACTTTACTCAGCTGTTTCTGCTAAATGCTGAGCTTTTTCACTGCCCAGCCCCACAAACCATACCTCTGCATAGTCCTCTTCACCCTTCGTTCTTACTATTTCTTTATAAATTGTTTTCTTCTGTTACCCAGGGGAAGACGCCAGCAGATGAGTCCTGGTGGGGTGAAGGTGTCTTATTCTATGTCCTGCTCCCTCAGCCCAAGTGGGGCAGTTTCTGCATCCTTTTGCTGCTGACTCACTGTTTCTGTACCACAAAATCTGCCAAAAATGCAAAGGTGAGACCATCTGATTTTCAGAAATCTTTACAGCATCCGGGGGGGGAGGGGAACCAAACCAAACCAAACAAAAAAACCAAACCACCACTGAAGAAAAATGCGTATTTACCCTAGCTGCCCAGTTTTGACCAAGACACGAGTTAAACGAGGCTGCACATGATTCTTCTGATTTCAGCCAAATACTAGCCTCACCTCCTTGGGGACCTCTGGACTTTCCCCACTCCTGCCCCACACTTTAGGTAAGGGTACTTCTACACCCTGGGTTGCTTGGAGGATGCCCTCATCCTCACCCACAGGACCATACCTGCTCCTAAAATCCCCTAAAGGAATTTACAAAACTTCCAGCTTTTTTCTAATCCCTTTTTCAATCTTCATTTTCCCATTCATACAACAGGAAACAATTCTAACACCAGGACCACCTTTTTTAAAGTGCCAAGATGAATGTAATCAAAGAAAATTAAGGTCAAGCACTTGCAAGATGAGAAATACAGGACTTGACTGAAGGCCAGGAAGAACAAGCCTGCACAGCCTTCAAGCCTTTACAGGTATGCAATATTTATTAGCTATTAATTGCATAAGCACATACCATTCCCCTGGCAAGACACCTGCCTTAATCAGTATTTTGGGTTTACTTCATTAACGCATCATCCGCACTGTGCACAAAATACAGAACTACTCCCCTCCTCATTAAGCATGCCTCTGCATGGTGGGCTGGCTGTGGCTGGACACCAGGTGCCCACGAAGCTGCTCTGTTACTCACCTCCTCAGCAGAATGGAAGGTGGGGGGTGGGGAAAAGATGATGAAAAAAACCCTTGTGGGTCAAGATAAAGGCAGTTTAATGAAAGCAATACCAGAAGTCACGTTTGTGTGGAAGCAAAGGAAAACAGATAATGCTATTCTCTGCTTCCCATCAGCAGGTGACATTCAGCCTCTTCCTGGGAAGCGGAGCTTTGGCACACGTGGCGTTTGCTCCAGAAAACAAACATAAATAACAAATGCCCCCATTCCTTCCTCCTTTCTCTTAGCTTTTATTGCTGAGCAGACATGATATCGCATGGAAGATCCTGTTGGTCACTTTGGGTCAGCTGTCCTGGCTATGTCCCCTCCAGGATGGTGCCCACCCCCAGCCTACTGGTGAGGGAGGGAAGGCTGGCGGGACAGCCTTGATGCTGTGCGAGCGCTGCTCAGCAGTAGCCAAAACACCGGTGTGTTATCACCGCCTTTCTGGCTACCAGTGTGGAGCACAGTGCCGTGGGGGCTGCTATGGGGCTCAGCCAGGCCCAATACAGTTCTTCATCAACTTGAATCTACTTTTACAGCCTTGTGGTTAGCCCACAGAATGGTCCCTTTTTTCCAAGTAAATAAACTGCCAAGAACATGATAAAAAATTTCAGAAACATCTACTAAAATCAACACCTTGCTTGGTTATTGTTAAACCTGCCACATCCTGACCAGCTTTATGTAAATTTCAAAAATAGAGACAAGAAATAAGAGAACTACATCAAACCTCTACATGAACCATCTAAGATTTTGACTTTCTCACAATGCAACTCTATCATCCGAGATCATCACAGGCAGCAAATGTTGGCGATAATCTTCTAACAGAAGACTAGCCATTAAGAGATGGTGACAAAACTTCACCAGCAGAAGACAACACTTTTGCTTTCAGCTACATGATCTGGATGGAAACATATTGCAGACAATTTTCAAAATTATGACCTCGTGCCCTCTCCCGTTTGCTCCCATTTATACTTGCCACTCAGATTTCTTTTCCCTCTTTGGCCATTGAGTTCTCCCCACTTTTAGCTACCTTCAGCCCACATGCTGGGCTCTGCCACCCCGCAGCTGCATTCCGAGTGACCTGTCAGCCAAGGAAAACTGGTCACACAAAGTTAAGTATTTGGCAGTTAAGAGACTGAGAACAGATACTTGCAGTGGAAGCATAAGGTAACCATAACCACCGCCAGCATCACCAGTATCACCTGCAACAGTATGGTCATTCTACAGCAGTTTCATCAAACAAAGGACTAAAAATTCAATTATACTGATTTATGGTTTAACTGGAACATTAAGATATTCCCACACTGCATTTTCAGAACACCCAATTCATTAACCTCAACTAAGAAAATGTTTTATTCTGTACAGGGATTATTTGTGCATGCCCATTTTGGAGATGGACAATGAAAAAAATCCAAGCAAACTGCTCATGTGAGGGCTTAGTAAAATATCTGCATATTCCACATTCATACTTGAGCTTCTTTTTAAACCAGCTTTTCAATGCAGACAGAAGTATTTCTCAGCTTTTAGTAATGAAGTGATTACAGCTCAGCATAAGCAGTGGCTTGATTCAGTACGCTGCTTACAGTACTTGTAAATTCTTTACAGACTGGTTCATTTCAAACATCGTCCTTCCAAACAGCATGCCTTGTTACCTAAAGCAATGTTACAGGAAAAAAAGTGAGCCTTGTTGATGAAGAGGCCCTTCAGCCTGGCTATAATTTAAGTTGTGTATATCCTGGGTGGGAAAGAGCACGATGCTCTTGACAAGAGCCACCAACACCAGCAGTACAAATGGCAAGCATAGAAGACAAGTTATTGCTAACAATTCTACAATGCCCCCTTGTATTGCATTCAGATTGTGTGCACTTGTATGCCAGATGATGCAAGGCTCAATCATTTTTCATCTGTCCATGATGCAGTCACTTGAGCTGTGACAGGATGCATCGTAACTTGTAAAGAAGGTTCCACTTGAGCAGCCTTGCAACAGGAAGCAACAGGAGATGGAAGACATATAGAATAGTACAGAGCTCCCAGACATCAAGCTGTCACACAGAAGGAGGAATAAGAATCAAGAGGAAGCCACTGCCTCTACCAAAGCTGTACTATACTGTAAAATAAGCAGGATCAGAGTCACACATTACGTCCTACTACTGGTTGTAATAAGTAACAGATTGGAGGAAAAACTGCATCATCTTCCTTGACTCAACTGTGAGAACACCAAGGCAACAGTGGGTACCGTCTGGCTTCAGAGGAGGTCAGGAGCTGTCTGTTGGTACCTGATGCAAAGAGGTCTGTGTCAGAATCTACAGGCTTAGATGATGGTAACTCAGGACAGCACACAGCCAGTCTGGTAATCTAGCAAAATGCAGTAGCTCAGGCTGTTCCAAGTTCACCATTTTAGCATTTGGAATTTCTTGCATCAGTTCTCAAGCTTGACTGCTTCCTGGCAGAATGGAAGGAGTTTGTTTTCCTTTGCTTCCCAAGCTGAAGCTGAAGCTCTGTAGTGCCTTGCTTGATACCACCAGAACCAGTTATCTTCTGACACCTCCTAAAGAGAACCCAAGTTCCCTCATACTGATCCAAGATCCATCAGCCTGCTGTGCAGATGCTTCTCTGGACATGAGCAATCATACCAGTTGCCAAAAATACTCCCTTCCACTTCAAAACCGTGTCTTTGACCTAGATAGGATAGGAAACTACATGAGCATTTGCCCTGCAAATCTGGAACCTCATTTCTCTATGACAATCAGGCTATTGCCAGGGGACTAAATAGCTGCATACTAAGAGGATGTTCAAGAACACACAGAATAAAGGCTGGATAGTAAGCATACTCTCAAGTATCTTTGTAGGGATTTAAGAAATGCATGCCACTGTAGGCCATGTAAGACCTCACATCTCCATCAGATGATCAGATCTGCACAAGAGACTGCAAGGGAAGCAAGCCTTGGTAGGCACTGAATTCAGTAACAGAGCAGTATACCTGCTGACCAGCTGGTCAAAGGTATGAATTTTTCTTTAGCCTGCCTGAAGGTCTTTCCTAGATAGCAACACAGTGAGATAGACCTCAGAAGTTGCTTAGCAATGTCTGAGGCAGTGCAAACCTCCAGAGACAGAAGAAAGTTTTAGGCACACACCTATGCCTCACACAGAACCAGGCTGCCCCACAAATTGCTGCCAGTGCTGGTTTATCAAATGCATTGCCAGCCACCCCCAGGGAAGGCTGAAAAGCGATCCAGGGAATGAAACAAGCCTTATTCAGCTTGCCGTAAAGCTCACTGACAATTATGAGTAACAGCACAGGGAAAGCTGACCAGCTACTCAGCACATTTATCATCCTAATGAGCCAATAATTCTTGGTGCCCAAGAGCAATAATCCTTAATCACACCAAAAGTTCCCTGCAGCTGACTAACTGCCTCAGCCACTGCCTAGCAAGCAAACAAAAAAAAATAAGGAAATACAAAGTCATCCTTAACTAAAGTCTCCTTCCAGTTTCCAGCAACGAACAGTTTAAATGTATTTACTGAAGAAGAGGTATTCTTTAGAGAAGAAACAGTAAATTTGAGGTTCCCATCATAAATAAAGCAGATTTCACCCACCCCCCCCCACCCCCCCCCCCAGGCAACTGCACAGGAAAACAAAAATCCATGTCCTTCACACTTGATAATATTTCTCAAAGACTAGGATAACAAGCAGCAAAAATCTTACTTCTGTATCTTGATTGGGTCCAATATGCACCAGTGGGCAACTTTAACTCTTTCCAGGAAAGATACCTAGCTTCTCTTACCAGTTAAAAGAGAAGGCAGCCCTGTACAAGCCAGTGAGGGAGGCCTCTGGTCATTCTAGGCGAGGTAAGGAGACCCAGCTCCCTACCACCAGCACCAGTACCCTCCATATCAGCTGCAGGTAGAGGGCACATCCCCCACAACCAACAGATCAGAACATCAGTCAGTGACTCATCACTTGTCTTCCCTTTGGAAGAAGGATGGAAAGGGGAACCAGGAACACACAGTTCTCTGCCGATAAAGACATGATGAAGATCTGAAATGGCAGTGACTGCAAAACACACAGCAGCGCCATGTCTGCATGCATTAATCGGTGATTACTGTCACTGAAGTCAAGCTCTTTCAGCCCAGCACTGTCAAACTATCTCCAGCAGACATTCTTTAACATACAAAGCTTACTACAACCTACTAAGGGAATGAGCAAGCTTGGTCCACCAATCTCTTAAGTCTTTTAAGGGAGATTTCCTTGCTGGTGTTTACTCTGCTCAAGCAGAAAAATAAGAGAGGATATATCCTGGGAATAGATCCTGGTTTACATAGGACAGAAGAGAATGACCAATGAACCACTAAAATTGTCCTGGGAAATGAACAAAGTCAAAGATGGAAAAAGTTGCATTGTTACATATGAGAGAACCAGATCTCACTCTGCTTTACGTTCCCAAGCACTGACCAAAAGGGAGGGGAACAACGCAAAAGAATGCTTTCATGTATTTTACGGAAGCAAAATATGAAAATCAACTTTGTTTCAAGTGACGTTTCCCAGGAAAATACAAAAACTCAGCTGAAAATAGAGTTCCTCAGTGAATGACTAAATAAAGTGTTTCTTAAGGTGGCCAAAAAAAAAAAAAAAAAAGAGGACCAACAAACACTACTACACTACTACTCAGTTTTGCCATAAGTAAATACAACATAAGGCAATCCGATTCCTCAGTGAAAACATCAAAGCTTCCCCATTCCCATAGTGCAGTGAAGGGCAAAGAAAGTCACAGAGCAGGCAGACAACCTTCATCTACGGGCTGTGCAGACCTCTGATGTGTCTCTAAACCAGCAGAACAGACCACAGCACAGGACTAGAGCTGAATCCACAAGCATCAGTTGGTTAAGGCTACGCATCTGCACATCAACTCACAGCATCAAACATGCCATACTTCAGAAGCACAAGCTTGGTGTAGCAGCAGTAGACAGTAATTATGTCACATAGAGCCAGGACAAACGACACAGCAGACAGACACAAGAGATGCAGGCACACACTCAGAGAAAAGAAGTTATGAAGCCTGTAAAGGCGTTCCGTTCCACAAAGCAAAACCACTACTGCTCAATTCCTGTTACCTCCTTTGCTCACAGCTCATTGTAACCAGTGCTTCTGTTCAAGTGCAGGATATAAACTACTAAAGCAAGTACTAAGTATAACTTCTACTTTCTCTAAATTTTCTCAGTTACAACCTGTACATTTCCCAAGTCTATACTCTTAGTACAACACATTTCTTCTGTAATTATTGTATCTTCCCAAAGGGTTAATTACAGAGGTGACAGCTGTTACTAACTGAATAAGGGGGGGGTGTGGGGGGTGTGTCTATGTCCCACTTTGAGAAATACCAAAGCAAAAGTTTTCACTCAGTAATAAAAAGTGTATTCACATACCACTGAGTAATTAGGATAGGCAGAAGATCGTATTGATAGGATGTGAAAACCAAAAAGAGAATACAGTAGGTCGAGGTGTCAAATTTAATCAAAAAAAAAACCAAAAAAACATACCTGCAGGAGAGGGGAAGGAGGAGGAAGGTGTGTAAGGCATGCAGGTAGGGAAGACTTCATCACTGATATGGCAGATTTCTCTTTAAAAAAAGGAATCTATCCTCTTAAATTTAGATGAGAAAATTACGTAAGTCAGTCCATGATGATAAAAGTAACTACATAAACATTTGCATGCCTGTTCCAAGACAAAAACTGACCTCTTGAATAGAAATTTCTGCTTAAACAAAAAAAAACCCTGAAACATACCACCTTAGTCCCAAATTGATATATGCCAGCTTACAAAAAATGTCTTGTCCTGAAGAAGTTAAATATGGACAAAATCTCACCTATATAAATATTTTTGCTTTACGAGTTCTAAATGGCAAATTACTTATTATAAGAAATAGTACAAATCAAAAATATCTTAAAGGGGGAATGTCTGTATATGTAAGCTGTGTTATAAATGTGACGTCACCAAGAGCAGTTGTGTGTATGAATTAATGCTATATAGTTTGTACAACCCTGTGGAAAATATTTAAAGAACTAAAATGAACCAAATAAAACTATAACTAACAAAGAATTAGTTTTCAAATGTGTGATCATAAAGAAAAAGTCTGACACAAAGTAAGCAAAACAAGTAGTTACTGCACAGATATACTTCTGCTGCTATAAAAGCAAGACCTTGTGGTTAGTGTTTTTACTTCATTTTGAAATGTAGTCACTACTGCCACAGTACATGTCATGTAAATACAAACAAAACTTACCAGATTTAAAAACAGTACCCTTGATGCTATGCACTGAGACAATACTCTAATAGTAAATCCTAAAACAAGGTGCTTATCTTCCCACAAGGCAAGCGTTCACTGTGAGAATACTGGGTCTTGCTATCCCATAAACCTTTAGTTTAAAGGTTAGTTCTAGAAATTTGGAACTGTAACATCAGGGTCTTTTGCCATTACTAACAACTACACCACAAACGGCTAAAGAGCGGCTATGTGTGCAAGTAGAACAGTACAACAGCTCAATTAAGGAAAAGTGTTTTAGTGCACTTTGTTCATCTTGGCCAACATGCTACATTGCCTGTTTTGCGTACAAAGAGGACTGACTTCCCTTATTTCCACTGTAAGAACGAAATGAATTGGCAAGCTTAACACTGTGTCAAGCTGCCCTTTTCTTCCCTTATGACCTGAACATTTTAAGAAAGAAGGTTTGCAAGACATTACACAATTCTTCGGTTTTATTATTAAATGAGAAAGTCCGATTTATGACATTGTCACATTGCTAGTCATAAATGTTTCAGTGATGAAGACAGCCAATGCCGGGTCAACCCATGTCCTCGTTCTACAATATTCATTTACGAAGGAATCGTAGTGAATATTCAACACACCCAATACAACATTCCTTCCTTCCCTCAGACAGAAGTCCCATCATTCTTCCGCTAGTGGGTATCTTACTATATAAATTCGAGATTTTTTTGTGGACTACCCATCCCCAAACTTTAATCAGATTAGAACGGGCTTCTACAGATGTCACAGAAGTCTTCACACGTCATCATCATCTGACGTATCACTGCTGCTTGTCTCAGAATCCTCATTCTCCAGAGCAGATGTGAAAGTGCTGTTTTTCCAGGGGCTAAATTTAAAGTCACAGATAAGGTCATTTTTCAAAATGATGTTTTTCCGAAGGCCATTTTTTTGTAACTGAAATGAGAAAAAGAGATACATTTAGAGAATGAAAAGCTAAACACAACAATCTGTTGCATTTCAACATTCTCTACACGTTCACCTCTGGGCTGCGTTAGATCCACAGCACTACCTGTTCATATATACACAGGAGAACTCCCAAGCACCTTCTGGGCCAGTCACCAGGCCAAGTGCCTCCAACTGAACTAAGCTCCTGCAGTCAACAAGGGCTTACTCTCTTCTCACCCACTTCCTCAGATACCTTGCCCCAGTGACCTCTCCTCCTACGTGGTCTCTCCTGCAGTGCATTCCCTTTTTCCAGCGTTGCAAACATCTGTGCTAAGGGCAGGGTCTGCCATAAAGCAGGGGCCCAGAACAGGAGAAGCAGCGGGGAGGAACGGGTATCCCTACCTGTCTACCTGATGCAGTTGGAAAGTCACAGACACTGGAGAGAAAGGAAACAACTGATTCTACAACAAGAAAGGAATTACTGCATTTCCACACATTGTGCAGAAGCCAAGCATTTAAGAGTTCAATACTCCAAATGCTCCACATGTACGGCTAGACATATGGAAATATCACATGTTCAGATTTAACACTGCACAACATCCTCCTTTACAGCTCCTCCTCACTGACTCCACCAGGGATATACAGAATTCCTAACTTAAAAAGAAGAAATATTTTTCTTTAAAAATCAAGTCTAGATTGCGTTTTCAGATTTTGTTACTAGTGAATTAAATGTGTCTCAATTTCCAGTAGAGAAAGGTCAATCATGGAGAGCCAAGGAAACTGCACAAAAAACTTACAAGAAAATTCCCCTTCCTCAAGCTAAGCTGAGGCGCTCGAAAGCCTGTGCAATTTACTACCAGCGGTGCTGAAACTACATGTAAGCACTTCCTTACCTCTCCCTTGATACTTTAAGCATAGGCCTTACCCACAGTAAGTACTGGTCCCTTATCTTTTTGAAGCAACTATTCTTCCAGAAGTACAATACTGAAATGCTACTGAAACAGCAACCTCTCTAACCATCAAAATTACTGCAAATCCTCCTCAAAGGTAAGAGTTTAGGTTAGCCAGCTACAAGTTAATAATGGAACATTAACTTCATGTTACCTGTTCACTAATGATTCGGAACTCCCTCATCTCATCCTCTGTTAAGGGAGCAAATGTTTCATCATTTTCAGTGTCTTCCTGCCAGCCCATCTCCTTCAACAGCCTTTAAATCAAAAACAACATTAAGAAACTTGCTACATCCACTCCAGACATTTCAAGCTCTGCCTATGTGTAAAAATCTGTAACAAATGGATCTATCACTCTACATTTTTGTTAAACTCTTAAACAGAAGTAGGTTAAAAGCCTTACAAAAAGATACAGAAAGCATAAAAGTTGGGAAGCTATCAGGTCTTTCACAGATGACCCCGTTTTAAAAACTGTACCTTTGTCTTAAGGTAACAGATCTGTGTCAGGTGGAAAAGCAAGAATGTATTTCCTTTGCATAACTGCTCTGGTGGAGCAGCAATTAATCCCTTGAAAACAGTATGAAGAGACAAAGACTGACACTGAAGGAATCTGCAGGTTTTCCTGGGTAACAGAGCAGCCATGAGGAATACTGGTGGAGCCTCTCCATGGGAAGCAATTCAGGACGGTCACATAGTGCTTCATTCTTCCAGCACATGCTAACGTCAGAGCCAGGACAGGCTTCTTTGCAACTGAGAACCACCCAGCGGCAGCTGCTGCTACTTCAGCACAGGCAGACTACAACTAGGAGTGAGTTTTGGGATGAGCAGAGGAAAAGGAACAAGAGAGATTCCTCTCATGACTAAGCTTGAGATATCCAGAAATGTAATACATAATGTTTTAGCTAGTGTGAAAAGTCAAGCAGTATCTGAACAGGAAGAAAGTGTTTTTATATATGAAGACACTGTGAAAACAGGGGTTATCTGAGGGTGAAGAAACCATTACTCTAAACAATGAAGACAGTAAGTTCTCTTGCTGCAAAGTTTTTGCCAGAAGGATTAGCACATTCTTCAGCCAAACCATGCACTTGTTGACCTTAGATGTTAGAGAAAATTAAAAGCTATTTCACAAATAATAAAGGTTTCTAAAGTATATGCCAGAACTGACATAAGGCATCACAGAATGGTGGATATAATAACACAGGGAAGTAAGACAAACTCATAGCTGATGTGATGGGCCAGGTATGTCATTTAGCCAGACTCAGAAGAAAATGTCCTTCAGTATAACCCTCCCCCCACAAAGAACTCTAGGTCCCAATACAATGGATGTGCATTGGGCAAACTTGCAGGTGACCAGTGACACCAATGACTGTTGTTAAACCATAATAAAAGTAGAAATTGTAGAAGGGGAGAACAGCACTACTCTGTTTACAAAAAAGTTAACAGGACAGTTACAGAAATGGAAATTACATCCTCTGTAGTATTTGGACTGAACTGGACAATGTGACAGCCAAGAACAATTAAATCCTCAGGAAGCAGCAGAAATAATATGCAAGTCATCCAAAGCTCTCTTAAAAGAGAATATGTGCATACAGAAAACTACTTGCAATGCTAAATGCAGTTCAGTGACAGTTACATTTTTGGCAACAGTAATTTGAGTTAGAAAGTTTTACTGCAAGCTAAGAATAAATGGAACAGTTACAGAGCTCTTGTCAACGTATATTAAATTTAGGGCAATAGCTAATTAATTTTTAAGTAACATTGTCTGAAGTTAGCAGGACCACTGTCCCTTTGAAGAAACACTAGGCTTCTAGAATGGTTGGAAGGATGAACTACAAAAAAAAAAAAATCAGATTAGCAAACTTGACAACAAGATAGCTGTTTGTTGGAAGCTTCCCCAGCAGAAGAGAAGCCCAAGATACACTTTGTACAAGACATGCCAATACCGTTACTAGGCATGCACAATTAGCCTGTGAGTTAAGATGGTCACTTCGAGTCCAATTTACCACAAAAAGGCTTACCATAACATCTGTCTACATACACACAGAGGTCACTAGCCAAAGGGCTAGCACACAGCCTCTCTGGGACACCACAAAGGAAAGACATTTGCCCAGAAACCCTATGAAAGCCAAAGTCATTTGAATTGAAAAGTGAGTGTTACATCTGACTCCTAGCATTGTCATCAGCAGCCTCTAGTGGCCAAAGAAAGATCGGTTATTTCCATAGCCAACGGTGGAAAAAAAGGAACAGAGCAGGGAGCATTTCACTTTTCATGTCCTCTTATCCCTCATGAGTATGAAAGTTTCATCTGCAGGTACTACAAAAGGGAAAGTTCTCTAGTCCAATGTATACATATAATCTATCACTACAAAAGAAAAAAACTCTGTCTATCACTGCAAATCTGTAGTTGCCAGAAAAAGTAAGAATCTGACAGGGCTCAGGACAAGCTCATCTCCAGACTGAGTTGTGATTTCCCAGCAGAAGCATCCTCATCTCAACCAGCTGGCTACTGCAGTTACTCCTACGAGATACCAGAATTGTTTCAATCCTTTTTTGAAGTTACTTTCTCCCTTCCGAGTGCACTCTCTTGTGACATCACTGACAGTGTCAACTAGTCAGCTACAGAAATAATTACTTTAACAATGAGGAAAAACCCACAGAAGTTTTACATAAGATGCAGCATTTAAACTATTATTAATACAAATAGCAATTACATGCACTGCTCCTCCTAGGCATGCAGACCAAAATCAGAGGGATGAAGTCACTATGTAGTCTGCTTTGCTTCTTTGTAAGAAACTACACCACATTTTTAGTAAAGCAAGCTTAAGTCAGCTTAAGCTAAATTCTACAAATTTAGTAGAAACAAAGTATATTCCATATTAAATAAGTACATAACTAAAAGTTAAATTGACAGTAGTCATTAAACATTTTATGTGTTCTCAGTTTTCAGATTCTGGCTTCTGAACTAGTAAGAAATGATGACATGCTCACTTATGAAGGAACATTATATAATATAAAGTACGTACCTATGCTCTGCCTCAAGTGAGCTTGAAAGAACATCTGCCTGAGGGAAAGTTGAAGATTGAATGATCTGTTGAGATGTAATTGAAGCATTGCCATTCTCCTGCAGAATTTCACTTTCAAAGTTTTGGTTTATATCTCTCTCATGATGAGGACTGTTGCTGTTACACGAGTTAAAGGACTCATCATCCTGTTAAAAACAATTACATATTACAAAGTTTAAAATAATTTTCATTCACAAGTAAATGTTTGCAAGTGCTGCAATTCAGTGTTTAATAGAAATTAAGCTTAAGTGGAAACACTCTACACCATCTTGGGGGTAATTCTATTCATACTTCTAGAGTCTGCAATACCTGGATACTACAGAAATCTTAACTTACGCCACCAATCAAGTAATGCAGAAAGAAACTCCCAAGACCTGCCTCAAACATTTTTCACAAAGTTTCAAACACATCTTAAAATTCAAACTTATTTAAGCTGTCTTTCATACAAACAGAAATAACAGGTTATCTGTCGAACTTAACAAACAATGTTCCTAATTAAACAGAGCCATGTGTGTCAGAAGCAGCTAGATAGCATAAAAGTTCTCAATTTAATTTAGTGTAAGGGGCAGGTCACAGCCACCATATCTCAATCAGAAAATTTATCTGCCACAGGTTCAGAAAGAGTCAATATTGCTCGTTCAATTCAAACAGCTTCCCCTACACATATGCACTCACAACAGCTTCTCAGGCTGTTGTAAACAGCAACTATAACTTACTAGCCATCAAATAAGAACTATGAAGAAAGTTTATTCAGAAAGCAGACTGTTCAGGTTCACTCAAAATACTAAAAGCTCTTTAATCCTGCAAAGCAGAGGTGGGGGTTTTTATTCTACTTATGCAGCAACCTGTAATTTTTATTTAGTAATTTAGCCAAATGGCCTCAGAAGTCTTATTAACTGTAAATACAAAGAAGAAAGTACAATCATCATCTAGTTAACACCCTTTTGACAACAAAATCCCTAAACTGGACATATAAGAGCATTATTCATAGCAGGAGGCAATCATTCTATCAGCCAGTTCTGTACTTCTAAGAAACCATTCTTCAGAGTCCAGGATCAAGACCATCACCATCATTTCCCTCTTTTTTTTTTTTTTTTAATTTTTAAAATTTCTGTCTGCTTCCAGAGATTTTAGAATGCTCATTAAGTGTTTCTTAAGAACAAGTACCCCAGTAAACACACACTCAGCTGTTAAAATCATACACCTGAAGAATGCATCTCAGATTATAAAAAAAAAATCATTAAAATATTAAATAATTTTAATAAATACAGAGCAAAATGGCTTTCTCCAAGCATGATTCAGCTGCTGATTACGATTTGCCTTGTTATTTCAGACAAGAAATCTGTGACTGCAGGCCTTAACATTCCATCAACAGGATCATGTTATAGAAGACTGATATGTAGTTATCTCCTCATCCGCTCAGTTGCACACCACGTCCTCTACTGACGATCATTAAAATGAAATGTTGGAAGCAGGACAACTGTTAGTTACATGATTTGTTTAACATCTTTTCACACCTGTTAGTGAAATAGCAGTGGCAGGGAAAAGGAAGCATGCACCTGCCAACAACTACTGCAGGCTACATGTTACATACTCCTGTCCAAGGACAGTAAAACTTCCACCACTAAAAGCCTTTTTTCTTTTTCAATACACTTCCTTCTGAAACTCAGCTATGTACAATGAGACAACCAAACGCATTTGACATATATATAATGAAGACGATATTAACTCCAGACAATTTCAGGTACAGAAATTCCCACCAAGTTCATACACTATTTCAGAATTCTGAAGCAAGACAGTGTTTTCTACTATCTTTTTTAATCTTAAACCAGTATCTTTGTGTATTTCTTATACATACATGAACGTTACCCCCAACACCCATCTCAGGGTGCTAAGCCAAAGAATACCCAACGGAAAGATTTCACCTTTTTTAACTCACACATGCAGTGAGGTTGTATAGTCCCATTACAGCAAATTTTGTTTTGCCTGAAATAGGAACAGAGTCAGAACACTCAGTATTACATTTATGAGCAATGCACACTGGCACTGTTTCTTTTTTCATGTCTCTGAATAAATCTTTCTCAAAACCACTCATTTATCTGGCTGATTTGTAACTAACAACGTTGTTTTGTTAGAACACTTTAAACCACTTGTTTACAGCAAACAGGCTTGTAATCATCTCATCCTGAATAATACAATACTTACCTTCACTTGGACTATCCACGATAATTATGCTTATGGCTTGTTGGTGGCTGGTAGCACTTACACAAATATTCTCTGGTGCCAGCCAAGCACTGCATAAATTGATCCAGACTGAAACCCGACATGTATTATGTATAGGCAGTACAGGCTTCCAAGTTCTCAGTTAGGAAGAAAAAACGAGTTCTCTATATATGCACAGATTTAACTATTGCTCCTATTAACCAAGAATAGAGAACTGTTTGCTGTCTAAACACTCTAATTAGAAAGGAAATGGTTTCATTGTTTTGTAGGATAACGAATAGCCAAGGTAAGAAACACTGCCCTCCACAAGTCTATGGGGCCAGGTGGGATCCACACAATGGTACTGAAGGAGCTGGCAGAAGTGCTCCCTGAGCAACTTCCCATCATTTACCAACAGTCCTGGCTAACCAGGGCGATCCCAGTGGACTGGAGGTCAGCCAGTGTGACACCCACCTACAAGAAGGGCGGGAAGGAGGATCTGCGGAACTACAGGCCTGTCAGCCTGACCTCAGTGCTGGGGAAGGTCATGGAGCAGATCATCCTGAGTGCCATCACGTGGCATGTGCAGGACAGCCAGGGGATCAGGCCCAGCCAGCATGGGTTTGTGAAAAGCAGGTCCTGCTGGACCAACCTGATCCCCTTCTTTAACAAGGTGACCTGCCTAGTGGATGAGGGAAAGGCTGTGGATGTTGTCTGCCTGGACCTTAGTAAAGCCTTTGACACTGTTTCTCACAGCATTTTCCTGGAGAAACTGTTTGCTCGTGGCTTGGATGGGCTGTACACTTTGCTGGGTAACAAACTGGTTGGAAGACCAAGCTCAAAGATTTGTGGTGAACTGAATTAAATCCAGTTGGCTGCCAGTCATAAGCAGTGTTCCCCAGGGCCAGTTCTGTTCGATATCTTCATCAGTGATCTGGATGGGGGGACTGACTGCACCTTCAGTAAGTTTGCAGCTGACACCATGTTGGGGGAACAGTGTTGATCTGCTGGAGGGGAGGAAGGCTCTGTGGGGGGATCTGGATGGGCTGGATTGATGGGCCATGGACAACTGTATGAGGTTCAACAGGCTCAGTGCTGGGTCCTGCGCTTGGGTCACAACAACCGCACACAATACTACAGGCTTGGGGCAGAGCGTCTGGAAAGCTGCTCAACAGAAAAAGAGCTGGGGGTGCCGGTCGACAGCTGGCTGAATCTCAGCCAGCAGTGTGCTCAGGTGGCCAAGAAGGACAACAGCATCCTGGCTTGTATCAGAAATAAGTGTGGCCAGCAGGGCTGGGGAAGTGATTATCCCCCTGTACTGGGCAGTGATGGGGCTGCACCTCAAATGCTGTGTTCAGTTTTGGGCTCCTCACTCAAGAAAGACATTGAGGTGCTGAGTGCATCCAAAGAAAGGCAACAAAGCTGGTTAAAGAGTCTAGAGAAGAAGTCTTAAGAGGAGTGGCCAAGGGAACTGGAGTTGCTTGGCCTAGAAAGAAGGAAGCTGAGGGGAGAGATCTTACCACTCTCTACAACTACCTGACAGGAGGTTATAGCAAGGCGGGTGTTGGTCTCTTCTCCCAATTAACAAGCAATAGAACAAGAGGGAATGGCCTCCACTTGCACCAGGGGAGGTTTAGATTGGGTATTAGGAAAAAATTCTTCACCAAAAGGGCTGTCAAGCTCTGGAAGAGGCTGCCCCAGGGAAGCAGCTGAGTCACCATCCCTGGAGGTATTTAAAAGACTTGTAGATGTGGCAGTTGGGGACATGGGGTGGACTTGGCAGTGTTAGGCTTACAGTTGGACTTGATGACCTTAAAGGTCTTTTCCAGCCTAAGCAATTCTACAATTCTATGATTAGGTTAGTGTACTAAGCTTAATTTATTCTTTTTATTGTTGCTAAAGTGGACCTGAGTTATTAACATGTATGAACAGATAACTGCAGAGAGAAAATAAACTATTAAGAAGCACTAGAGGAAGAGTAGTACTTGGAACAACTTTCTAAAATTCATCAAAATGTAACTCCTTTCCTTCATTTAGAGATCCAACACCATGACTTAACAGCTGTTAAGAGAAAAATAGTTTTTAGTCCATCTGAAAACTACTACTGCTGGATCTACAATGGGTATGAACAAAACTACCTTCTCTTGCCCAGCATGACTCTCATCTTCATGTTTCTCTTCCACTCTATCTTGTTTCAATGCTTTCAAAAATTCACTCTTCTTATCAACCCGCATTCTTGTCAATTTTGTTAAACGAGGCTGACCAACTTTGTCAACAGGGGATGAAGAATTTGACCGAATACACTAATGTAGGGAGTCAGAAAGAGAAAGAATATTAGAAGTTTCATCCAATGTTTTCTGAATGAATAAAGACAAAAAGACTCCCTGGCACCTGTAGTTTAAGAAACCTGTAGTTTCACATACATCCACAGTTAAAAACAGAGGTAAGATACTTGTATTTCAACATACGTAGTTCTCACGTGTAAACCCAGAGATGCAGGTTTATGGAGCACTGCTAATGAACAATGGACCTTCTTAAGTGTATTATACAATTAGCACTTTTGAAGTTTAAACCTATCAGGTTATACTTCCTAATGCACCATTTTTACTTCAAATCAAACCTACAAAGCAAATTGTGCAGTACTTAAAGGCCAGCGACGGGCCTTCCATACTTCCCACACCTTAACTTCAAAAAAACCCTTAAGTAATATAATTCCGCATAACACTTACTGATTCCCTTATCTAACCAAATTAAACGTTTTATAGATTTGATAAAAACTGCAGGCACTGCTTTACCTCTTTCACTGAATTTTGTGATACAGTAAATGCCTTGGCAATTGATGTGAAAGGACTGAAACTGCCAACACCGGATGCAGACTCATGAGGAAACGGATTCCCAAGTTTATTTTCTTTTGCTTGGCTTTTCCACTGTGTAGGCTAAACAAAAATTTAAACACAAATTTAAGAGTCAATAACTACAATAGGATTATTTTTAGGAATCTTCAGAAAAATGATTAAGCAAAAGCAGATCTTAACTATAACCATAATTTAGTACAAACACCTGCTTTCTTGTGTAAAAGAGACTGTTTATGAGCAAATCATCCGCTCACAAATACTGCTTACACTTTTTATATAAAGACTAAAATTGCAAAACAATTCAGATCCTCATATTTGAGGTATGAAGAATCAAAATAGAAGTCTTCAGCAGCTGAAAGTATTGTTTTTCATTTAGAATGTTAGAGGGGTAAGAATTACTCCAACGTGCTCTTGAGAACACAGAAAAATTCCTGAAACAAGTATCAAGAGAAGGAAAGCTGCATTTTGCAAGGGACCAGAATGACACTAATAGCTTGAAACTCAATCTCTATCGACAATTGTGATAAATTCTGAAGGTATTTTTATGCTGACTGTATCTCTCCACTACGTATTTTTCTGTTAAAATTATATACACAAAAGGCACTGCTATTATTTAACTTATTTAACTGCATAAGTTAAAAACATCCTTTTCATTCTCGTTTGTACAGATCTTCCCCTTCTCAAAAAAGGTAAATGAGAAACAGAGAGTGTAGTTTAAAAAGAAAACTGAGAAAAATGGCTTCCATTCACCTTTGGGGTGTGCTGCACTTAGCAAGAGCTGAAAGCATAATACTCTAGGAACAGTACTCTTGGGGTGAAATAAACACATTCAGAATTACAGCAAGACTTTTTTCAGCATGTTGTTCATGCCACCGGTATCCAAGACTCACCTTTGCAGGTGGAGTGACAGGTTTAGGGACTAATCCTTTATAAATACTTGTGCCAGTTCCATCCCTTACTGACTGTGAATGAAGACTTCCTACTACTGGGAATCCAGATATCTGCAGTTCTTTTGTATTGCCCTTTTTAATGACCAGCATTCTCGGAGATCTAGACTTAGGATTCAAAGGGTACTCTGGAAAAAAAAAAAGAAGTGTGTGTGCATATATATATATATTTATTTATATGTGTGTGTATGCATGCATGCGTCTACAATCTTAACTTTCTCGTTCATAAGGTACTGGATAGCTAAATGGTTCAGAGCAAACAGGCATAAATCAGGAACTTAGTCCAGCATTAGTTCCACAAATGTTCACTGTACAAACCTGGATAAATACAGGTTCTGTTCCATTTTCTACAACAACCATTTGTAAAATATTTCACTTGTCAATGCAGGATTTTTACTTCCTGGAAAGTAAAGATTTTCTTTCAAGAAGCCACCTACAGAGTTGTTGTTTGCAAATCTAAAATCCAAATATTGTTAGCTGCTGATAGTTACATAATCTTCAAAAGAGATTATGCTTTTCATATTTCCCTTTAAGGTTACTAAAATAATTTATTATATATTTATTAACAGCTCAGTTTAGAGCCAAATGCTCCACACTGAGGCTTTACAAACATGAGACAACAGATGTGCACCACTCTAGACCACAGCAACGACCAGTTTATCTCCATGCCTCAGATGGGCATAACAGAACAACTGAAGCTTACAACATGCCCATGTTGAAGAGGGCACTAATTAAGGGATATACAATCAGCTGTCCTACTGAGTCACTGACATTTAACATTTTAAAGAACACCTACTAAAAAGTTCTAAAATTTTCAAAAAGTAAAACAAATACTTTCATTACTTTTTTGTACACACATTTCAATGTTGCATTAGCAGCCTTTTCCCAGATTACCTCCTCTCCCTCCAAGTAATTCTACTTCACAGGCAGTCACTATAGCCTAAGTTTAAAAAAACCTGTCTTAAAAGCATAAGTGACTTAAGCTTTGTTTAGCAGGTAAATGTTACAAAACCGTTGTGATAACTGCTTATGTAACTCTCATTACACTTTATGAAAAGACTTTTCATAGTATTAACATGCTCCCATCATATATACACAAGGTAAAATGGAATCTAACAGAAGCACACATTTTTAACAGGCATTAGAAGGGGATGGTAGCATTCCTCCTGTCCTGAATATTGTTTCCTTTAAAAGGGAATAATAATTGCCTTAATTTCAGTTTTTCAATTACAAAATGAGGTTTCCAGAAGCAGAGCTGTAATAAAGTAAGATACCAAGCTGTAAACTGTAACAAGTCATTGCACTGTAACTTACAGGTTGGATTAGATGACCTTTAAAAGTCCCTTCCAAGCCATTCTATGATTTTAGGTAACTAACAGAACTGTTTCTTCCTTTGCTTGTGAAGAGTGATATCCAAAAAGCTTGGAAAGCTTACCCTCCTTGAGATCAAACTGAGCCACATCACGCAGCTGGCCACAGCCAGAGTGCTGCAAAAAAACACTCAAATTGCTATGTAATTTTTCCCAACTTGGTTAGGATAGAAATCAGTTATTGTTCTATTAAAAGATAACTATTTCCTGACTTTCACATGAAAGCTAAACACACAAAACCAGAAAGCAGTCCAACTGTTTATGTTCTTGCAAAAGTTCTTAGCAATTAGATATTTATATGGATAGGTTAACTGACATATAGTGCTAAGAGCACAAAACACACTGGGGAAGTATGAGAAAAAGAATCAGCAAATTACCATTTTAAATCTCAGTATTAGCACCAGTTTAAGTAGTAGCTTTTAAGTTTAAAGTTATTTCTTGATAAAGAGAAAGGTTCTTATTTTGAGTGAGTTTCTCATTTAAAACCTGTGCAGTCTAAAGCTGCCACTTTCTTCAGGGTAACCAACTGACTACATAAAGCCCACAGAATCATAAAGTGGTAGCCAAACTTAATCAAGCAGAGATGAGAAAACAATCCCAAACTACAGTTCAGTTCAAGGCCTACACTCAGGACTGGATTTGTTACAAGTAATTTGTAAACACAGCCAACAGCTTAAGACACTTCCTTTCAGGAAGGGACCTTACATCTCTGCAAGCTAACCTGCTCTTCCCAGCCCTCCTAGGTTTCTTTCCAAGCTCTTCCAACAGCTCTAATCAGTCAGAAGGCATTTTCTAATGAAGTCATCAGCTAGCAATCACATCACTAGTTTAGGTTACTCACCTTCATTGCATCTGAAGATAAATTCTCAATATCTTTATAAACGGGATGCATACTTGTTCTGGGAAAGAATCCTAGTTGTGGCTGCATCTACCGACCAACAGAATGATACTCAAATAGAAGTGTTACCCCTCTAACAGAAAAGATATTTATATTGTAGTAATACTGAAGTTTCCTCAATTTCAATCTATGCCTTTGTAATTTAAATCTACACCTTTCTAATTCTAAAAAAAATAATCTGTATTTCAAATAAAACAGCTTCAGATCTCTGCTACGCTTTTACATTTAAAAACATAAAAAATACTCACCCCACACACCTGCAGCTAAAGATTTATTCTGGTTTGGTTCCCTCTCATATTCAGGGTTCAAAGATGGCTGAAAGAAAGTTTTATCATTTTTTTTTTAAAGTCTTGAATTCTGGGACCAATGAAATAAAGAATCACAATAATATTGGCAGTATGACCTCTGCTGTCAAAGATTTTTAAATGGAGACAGACTGGACACTTCCCCCTGTAACTCAAATAGGTCAATGCTCACTTGTTTTTTTTCTCCAACAAAACACATCAGGTAGCAATCAATCCCATTACACAAACTGTCCAGAGAAAACAAAGAACACTGATGTATGGTTCTTCAAAGAGGAAGCTCACCCTTCCTCATACATCCTACGATTCTAGGTTGAAGCATGGGATCTCAAATGGGTCACTAATGGAAAGATCACTTTGACAGTACTTCAGATTTCCAGTAAGGTAACTGTAGAATTTACTACATACACATACCCCAGTAAGCTGGAATCAGGCTGTAGTTATACCTAAACACTTAAGTGACAATAATAAATATGTAATGATAAAAACCGGATATAAAAGGAGAAACAATTAGTGGACAAATGACTAACACCCTCTCATCTATGGGAAGGGTGATTGCTTATATGATGATCTGCAACTGCTGAAATCTCATGAAGTAGCTTGTAATGGACAAAATGGCACTAGCAGAAACAATGAAACCTTGTTTATTATAATTACAATTAACTTACAAAATCCTCAGCCTCAAATTGTTTGGGTACTACTTTGTCTTCCTTTTTCCCAGTTTCAGTATCAGGTACATTGTCTTCATGCCATCCCTGGCCTTTTCCACAGTGGAAAGTCCTGGTACGAGCACGGGAACCTCCACTATGGTATCCTCCACGATGGTTTGTATTTTCTGAACCATTTCTGCCTTGTACACGCCAACCATTCCTCTCTCTTCTCCCAAAATGCCCTTAGAATTTTAAATTTTAAAGAAATGTAACAACAAACAATTTTAAAATAATACTCTACTTTTGCAAAATTGTTAGAGAAGTTAAGCCAGGAGCTCTATACTCTGGCATGTGATAGAATAGTAAATTAAGTTTTCATTCACTTAAGCAGCAGGGAAGAATCTTACAAAACAATGCGAGAGCAAGAGAACAGTAGTCCAACATTAGGACAAGTCAATCTCCTATTCTGTCTGCTCATTTAGATGTTGGGTGCTAGAATATTCACTCAACACTCTTAAGAGAAAGTAAGACACCAGGAACCACACTACTTTAACCAACTTCGTACTCACACCCTGTCCCATATCTGTCTTTCCACTACCTCTATTTTACTACAGAATAAGAATGTAGCATAGGAGTTACCACCTTCAGACTTTTTTTCCTAGATTGAGTGCTACAAAGTAATGATGTGAACTTATTCTAAATGTTCCATGAAAGCTAAATTTTACCTCCATTAGACCGTCCAATGTTAGGATCAAACCCATCCGAAGAGCTGTGTCTTCTGCAATTTGCTTCATAACGATTCTCTGTCCATGAAAAATTTTCATAATGTTTCTCAAGGTTCAGTGATGACTGTAAAGGAGCACAAGTGGTAGACCTGAGATATCTGATTAATAACAGAACTGAATTATCAGAACTGTAACATGCATATTATTCATGGTATATACAATCCATTTTTAATAAGACTTGGAATGACAAATGCAGCAGTCCTCAGCTACACGTATGTTCAGAGCTATGTCACCATCTCCCATGCTAGCAAAGTGGAAGCTGTACCTGCTGCTCCGGGACACGGAAACAGGGCTGAGGACCATGTTTGTTACACAAGGTA
Organism: Falco peregrinus; assembly: GCF_023634155.1. Classification (NCBI taxonomy): domain Eukaryota; kingdom Metazoa; phylum Chordata; class Aves; order Falconiformes; family Falconidae; genus Falco; species Falco peregrinus. The sequence goes on from NC_073739.1 coordinate 65,342,905, forward strand.
AAAAGCCCAAGTGTCTACATTTTGTTTTGGCAGCTGAACAGAGCACAGGTGACCTGTGTTGCAGCAGAGGAAAAATAAAAAAGGTCAGAAAGGACAGGAGATCAGTCTGGAAGGCAGAAAAGAAGCCCAGGATCTTAATTTGTGTGGTCAGAAACTACACATGCACATTCCACATCAAGCAAGAAGTCACTTCCAGAGGCAGCTGTACCCGAAAAAGGCCCAATGTATTAGTCTTGTCATAACCTAATAAGGCAAATGCAACTAGTTATGAAATACAAATAAAGCCTAGAGTAAAAAGTGTATATACTCAAATATACTTCAAATTACCAGCTTATAAATAGGCACTGTAGAAATTTTAAAGAAATAAATCTTTAATATATCAGTAGAAAGTACTTGATAAACTAAAAACTTATACTTAGAATAGCACTCAAATCAAAATACATGCTGACTAAAACTCATAATTAAACCAAAAAGGATCACGTCTTACAGTAGCTGTCTTCCCTATCATCTGTACCTGGCTTTACTATTTTAACACTATAACATTTCTTTTGCTGTTACCTCTTAAAAATTCAAAAATAAATTCTTTCTGCAAAAGCAGGGCTTAGCCTTACTGTTGTTCACACCACACATGTCCCAGTGAGTGACAGCAGAAGGCTGTGTCACCCAGCACCTCCCTGCCACACAACCACCCTTTGATGCAAACAAAGCCCCCTTCCCTCCCAGCACACTTACTGTGCACATATATGTCCACTGTACTGCACATGTACAAGAGATCCAACATGTCCCGGGGTCAAAAGAGCTTCAAATGCGTAAGTGCACAGCAGTGTGGAAATGTACTGTATCAGCAAACTGAGCTTAATAATTCTAGGGAGTATCAACTTTACTGCTCCCAAGTATCAGCTTTGCTGCCTGAAGCTCCCTCCTCTCCAGACTGACTAACATTCAGGAAAAGAAGTACATCAGTAATGTTGTATGTCTGAAAATGGAAGCCCCAAGTTTACTTCAACAGTTATTAGTCATCAACATCTAATCAAGCTGTATTAAAGTACTTCAATGATCAAAATGAGTAGAAAAAAAAAAATCATAGTCAGGTTTAACTACTTTGGAAAACATGTTGAAGAAAACTATTTCCTTCTTCTCACCTCCCCTACACCCCAGTAAGAGAAAAATCACAAACAAAAAACCATTATACCCAGGTTCTATTGACATGCCCCAGCAGAGCTCAAGGCCCTGTTCAAAATTAACTGCTCAAAAATCAAACTCAAGTAAGCAACAGATATGTTTAAAATACAAAGCATGTATTTCCAAACTGTACAGATGTTAAAGGAAAAATTCACACAGACGTGGGGTACCACTAGGCTTGCTTTAATCACAACTCACAGTTGGGCCACCACGTCAGTAAGTGGCAAAGAACAAAGGGATCAGCACAGCTTATATACACTTATCAAATGTCGGAAGTTTTTAGAAGTTTCATTCAGTTTTGTCAGTTCTGTGAATCCATCACCTGACTGTCCCAGTGGATTCATCTATTTGGTTCCAGTCTCTGCCTCAGTTCCAAGCTCCTCCTCAGATCAGGATCTTCTTTCTGCTGCTTTAACTTACACAATCCTTCAAGTACACTTAATCTTCGAACAAGAATTCCTAGTCACATATACCGATTTTTTCTAGAAACACCTGCATTTGAGAGCACCCGTGTATACAATTGATCATCTATTGTTTCTCTATTCTCCTACTAATTAACTTGACTAAGTTTTAAACCAGCCTTGGATTAGGGCTATACAAGGGACAAGGCCTGGTTCTGCCATTTAGCGGCTTCAGCACTTTAAATCTCTTAATTCAAAATACATTTTCTTTAACAACAGAAGTCAAATGAAAAAGGACTGCCCTCTCAATTTAAGCCCTGGGAAGTTAGTTACTTCCTTGACAAACTCTGAGAGAGAGAGAAAAAATAGAAAACCACAAGAAACTATCAAAAGATCTATGTAGCTCAAAAATTAAATACTGAGATTCGTTAAGTAAAAAAATAAATCCTTATAAACACATTCTGAATAAACTGCCACAAATTTCAGAAAGCTCCACATCTGTTGATCATGGATGATATTTTAGAAGATAGTTTCATGTGTTCATTTAGATGTAACAACCTTCTCCTTCTAATACTGCCTTTGGAGTTTAACTTCTATTTTTGTATGAACTTTGAAGAATAATCTTATTTTCACCAAGTATAACTGACAGCATTTTATATATTGTGCTTCAGTTGTACACAATACCATGAACCTGAAGTCCCTAGACTGTGTCCAAAGATCATGCGGTTTGCATTTTCCCCATGTGTTGGAGGTATCAATCAAGTCTCTTGTGGCAGAGATGACAGTAAACTTTGTAATCAACACAAAATCTACTGGTGATTTCTGGAAGCTGAGAAGTTATCTGACTAGATTCAGCCAGCTAAAAGAGAAAGCAAGCAACACAGATTTTTGACACATAAAACTTACTGCCTAACATGAAGCAAATCTAAGAATGCAAAAAGTGAGTTTACCAGTCTGTCTGCAATCTCCCTGTACACATTTTACAGCAATCCTTTCTGAAAAGTTTTGTCCATACTCCAAGATGGCTTCAGTATTCACACCTTCCCATTTCAGTCTGCCCAACTGCAATACAGCACTGACATAGTAGTTCCAAACCTGAACAAAACTGACTGAGCAATGGATACCCAGCTATTTAGGTGGACTTTGCTATTTAGGTGACAGGGAGATGACATAAAAGCTTATACTTAAGAGGAAATGATCAGCAATAGGTGAGATGGATTTCAGTCAAACTGTAATCTGTATCAACCACATTAAGAAAATTCAATCACAATCCCAGCTTCCTTAATTCATTTTAAACTCATAATGAAGGCAAACTTAATCCAGCAACGGCTCTGATCATATGGCCAGACACATGCTTCTTTTCCATGAACTCAGCTGCTCAAGGAAAAAGCTCCACTGGAGGTATGAGCTTAACAACCACAGTACAACTACTTTAAATCACCACAACAAGACTTGCTAGACATCATCTGTTATCACCCTATTCATGAAGATATTTGCATTCTTACTATGAGATCATGACATTTAGACTTCTCTAATAGTGAGAGCGCCTGTTGAAAAGGAAAACAAAGAACACACCTTTGTTGATGATGGTGGAGTAGGAAAATTAAGCCAGGCTGGAGCAAAGTCATGCTGCGCCATTTAGGTCCAGTCTCTCCGAATCAATGAAACAAGGCTTCAGCACCTCATGGCCAGTGCCTGTAATTGGAAAAACAAGAAAAAGGTACTTCTCAGATACTTATATTTCAAGAGGCCTACACTCATGGTGTTTTGATCATTATTTCCCTTCCGGTTTCTGGTATTATTTTCTCACGCAGATCTGGTTTAGAATACAATTGTCCACATCTCATTTACAGCATCACATTTGTGATTTTATTAGCGAAATGTCACACTACACGATACCTGCAGTATGTTTGAGAAGACACAACTGTAACGTTGCTTCCTTTATTTCCTCTTACAAATGGGGTGAAGCATGTGCAAGGTCTGATCCAGAAAGCTGTAGCAAAATTTGCTTGTTGAAATACTTTCTAGTACTATATAGAATGGATTTCAGGGGCTATTTCATTAGCTTCCTAGAAGCAGCCTTTTTTATTATTTTATTTATTATTTTAATTAATCCCTAAAACTTAAGTCTCAGAGGCCATATTAAGGTTCCCTATGAAAAAAACCCTAGATGCTCAGGGCCACCACAAATTCCACGTTGTCTCCAGACTTAATGGAAACAGAGCCTACATGTCCAGAAACAGTGTCAAAATCCAGTAACAGTCTCTCATTTGAAAATGGGCAAAAGAAAGTAATGGCTTAAGAATAAAACCCAAGAATACTTTTTCCTACCCCACGCTCTCCCCACAGGTAGAAAAATATCTCTCAATGAGCAACAGAATGCAAGATAATGTGAACTGTATTACCTGAAGCTAAACTATAGCACAGAAAGGAAAGAAATGGATGAAACAGTGCCTGAATTATATGGGTGTCTGAATCATGCTCTGCAGCTAGACACTGTAACATTGTCAATGATTCAAAAATATTTTAAGTATTATGTGCACACTATCAGAAATTCAGCTAGTGAAAACATAATAAACACCCACATGCATTTCATAGGGAAACCCAAATAAACATGTATTCCACACCGCTGCACAATGGAGTGCAGATCTCTTAGGCAATGAGCATAGAATTAGTTCACTTTAAGGCTGCTGTAATATGAGTATTATCATGAGCTGTGGAATCTGAACCTGGTAACTGATAATTACTGTTGTATTCTGGCCTGAACCAGGCAATTGCAGAATTCCAGGGACAGACAAGAATGTTCCAGCATCTAAAAGGAAGTCTTAATGGATTTGTAAGCATTAAAATGCCCTTAGTTAAGCTGCTGGTTCTCTTTTATGCTGCAAGCTCATACTTAGGTTTTTAGGTACCTCTGATACCAGAGATAAACTGTAAGGTAAGATGCACAAAATCTACTATCACTAAATAGAGTCAAGTTTTTAAAGCTTTGTCTCACCCAAATAACTTGTATAAATTACTCTGTTGAAGCTATCCAAAACTCTTTTCTAAATTAACCTATAAAAAATTTCCAAAGAAATTTTCTAAATAATCCAATTATGTCAAACTAGTAAAACACAAATGAAGGAAGTTCTAGAGTCACAGAACCATCACATAAATGGCTTCTTCCACCAGGAACCAGGTTAGCTTTACTGCTTAATCATGTTCAGCAATGATAGAGAAACAGAAGAGAATGTATGTTTACAGATGAACCAATACAAGAGATGTTATATTAAGAAACAGCAAGCTAAATGTTAAGCAAACTGCAGCAAGAAAAAAACTTTTCTCCTTCCTTGAGATACAATTCTCATTTCCAAGCAGGAGAATCAAGACAGGTATCAATACTGGAAGATCAGCACAACAGCAACAACAAAATCTTCAGACCAAGGCACTTACAGTCTGGAAAACAAAGGGAGAGGTTTACAGCTAGTAGGAACGTAACAAAGGACCCAAGAAGTATTACCAAGTTACTGGTGAATCAGCTATTAGGTACAGGACAACAAAGGCATTGACAATGTGATGTTTTAAAAAATTCTTACTGTTTTTAGAAAACTAGTCAGGCTTCCTAACACTACCTTTAACCAACTGCCATGAAAGAGCTGATTCTTAACTAACATCCTACCTTCTACTTTTTGCACATAAATCAAGGGCTTAAGCAAGATTTGGTGATCAAGTATCCAAGCACTGGAAATGCGTTTTTTACAGAGCTTTGTCCACAACTTGCTGATAATGGGTGTGTATTTCTTCCAGCAAAACTTATTCTAGAACCATATAAAAGTCTTCCTCATCTTCTCAATTCCTCAACTAAAAGCTCTAGAAAGGCTTTTTGCTCTGTCAGATGAGCCATTCCCTTTCCTACAAAGCAGTACAGTGAAGTGATAGAGGCCTGGGCCAAAACTACACAATATTCAGAGCGCAAAGTCAGCAGCGGAATATCTGTAGATTTCAATACGCCCATAAAAGGAAAACTCTTATAGGCCTAATTCTTCCAGCTAGTTTTGATAAAAGAACAACAGTAACAGAGATGCACTAGTTGCAGCCAGGATAGAGCAAATTTTTTCTCCCCAGCGGCTGGTACAGTGCTGTGTTCTGGATTTAGTGAGAACAATGTTGATAGCACACTGATGTTGCAGTGGTTACCCTAACTCAAGGACTTTTCAAATTTCCCATGTACTGCCAGTGCACAGGAAGCTGGGAGGGAGCAGAGCCAGGACAGCTGACCTGAACTGGCCAAAGGGACATTCCATACCACAGAACGTCATGCTCGGTATATGAACAGTGGTGGGGGAGCTGGCAGGAGGGGCCGATCGCTGCTTGCGGGGGGACTGGCTGGGCATCGGTCAGTGGGTACCCAGCAATTGTACTGTGCATCACTTGTTTTTCTGGAGTTTTATTCTTCTCTTCTTTGTTACCTCCCTTTTCATTACAATTAGTAGCAGCAGTAGATTTTACTTAAGAACAGTTCAATAACTGAAATAATCTCAACCAATGGGTTTTACCCGTTTCCAGTTCTCCTCCCCATCCTACCAGGGGGAGGGGGGCAAGTGAGCACACAGCTGAATGGTACTTAGCTGCTGGCTGGGGTTAAACCATGACATAAGCCAAAGAGGTAACACTGATCAGCAATCTGATTTAGAAGAATACCTCTGCCTTTCAGAAATACAGTATTTTAATAGAATGAAAGTCAGTTGTATGTGCTCATACAAGCACGCACATGAAACAGCTTTAATTATACTAGGAGACACGAAGAATCCATTCATCTGTTAGCAAGCCTTCTCTTATGTACACACCACACAACGGATCAACTGCTGTTCATTAATACTGAGAAAACAGCTGCTGTACTCCCAGAGTTAGTATGGCTATCAGAGGTAAGCTTACTGAGGTAAACACCACAGATCCAAACACTATTCCACCACTTTCAGAAGCTTTCTTCATAACAAAAGAATAGGCCCAAAACTTATCACTTAATGTTTTAGGTCACCATTTCCCAGCAGCGCAAACTCAAAATGTATCTGCCATTCTTTAACCAGTGCCATAAAAGCTAACTCAGCTCAGGCAGTCTACTACTGAAGCAGAGCTGAACAATTCTAGACAGGTGAGAAAAAGACACTGAAATACTGCTATCCTATACTATTAACAAAAAAATAATTTAAATTTCTTTAATCAGACTGGTCAAAACACTAAGTCTCCTCTCAGCAACTGCCTCTGGTATCTGACTCAAGCACTGTGGGGTGACATCAGAAAAGAAAGTTTTCCATAGCCCATAAATTTAGACAAAATTTATGGGTTTTGGTGTTGAGGATAGTAGAATAATTTAGAGCAAAGAAAAAATGTTGTTATTAAATGTTACTTCTTGTGGGGGATCTGAGAGAAGTCTGTAAAGCATTTTGTTTCAGGTAACACGCAACAATTATTCCAATATTCAATAAGATAAAATTTAATTCTGTAGTTTTGTGAAGTACGGTCTTCAATAATAAGGCAGTGGCTACCAAGGAATAATGAACAGCTTGTACCAAATGATGTACAATGAAGAGATTTGTCATAATTGTAACTCAGTCATCCACTCTGAGCCACGTCAGCAGCTGAAATGCACCAAGTATGCTTAACCAACATCCAAAAAAGTTGGCCAGGGTTTTTTTTATGGTTGACTCAATAAGGTCCTTCTGTGACAGAATTTTTTTCACCAGTTTTAAAGCAGCTGGAAACAGTACTTTTTAAACAAATTTGTATCATCTGAAGAGCATTTTGGAAAACTTAATATATTGCCTCTGGTTTAGAAAAATAAGGAACATGCCGGGAAAAGGGAAGCAGAAAGCCACTCTATGAATCAGGCGTCAAGACTTCTGTGAAAAGGCTAAGGAACAACATCTAGACTCAATTCGCAGAACTCTGCAAAAAACAACAACATAAAAACTGAACTAAAACAACTATCATTGGTTTAGCTTGTGCTTACCAAATTAAATTATGAAATTAAATATTAAATAGTACAGTTTTCCCTGCACTACCAAGTTTTTCTTTTTTAAATCACCACAGAAAAAAACCCATGTAAAATCATACTTCGAATAACAACACAAAGTTAAAATTTTACTTGATGCAATAATGAACTATTTCAGTGATCAAAGAGAAGAAAATTCTAATAATACTACTGTGTTTGCTTTGCCTCACAAAATAAGGCCCAAAGATGTATTTAAACATTGGTTATAAACATCTGAAGGAGTAAATTCCACCAAGGAAAGAGATGTCTTAATCCAAAACATCGTAAGAATCACAAGAAGATACCAACCATTGCAGATTTAGGCTAGATACACAGTCCTGAAGACAAGAACAAGATTCCAGAACAACTTTAAGACTTAAGAAAACATTTGAGCCTGCCAATTCCTATTATGCTTCAAAGTCAGAAACTAATAATTGTAACTAGAGTTGAATGGAGAATATTTACAAACATTTAAAGCTGAGCAATGCATGTACACAAAGAAACATTGTAACATGAGAATACTGTTTCCCCAGCAAATTTCCCCCTCTCCCCTACTACTTGAAATCAATATAGTATTTAAAAACAAAAGCATGATTTTGATTGTTTTAATTTAAGCATGAAGACCACCACTGCAATCAAAGTATAAATCAGTATTTTTTTCCTGCAGTAACACAGATAGAATTCAATATGGTACAAAAGCAGAAAATACCCAGTATTCATGAACTTTCAGATTAAATTACATTACAGATTACTGTAGCAAAGTGCTTCTTCAAGTTTCATCTTATGCTACAATTTTCACCTTATCTGCAACCTTGAAAACACTATTACTGGGACAAAATATGGAACAGCCAAAATGACTAACATTGAAGTTTTGCTTGCAAAGCTTGTTTGTAAAAACCTCTGTGCTATTGACACATAAAACAGGGGCATAAAATACATAGATCAAGGAGATCTGGTTGAACAAACTATCCAAAATAAGTTTACAGTATACATCTCATGTTTAACAAACAGTTCCTCACATTTTAATTAAATTTGGGTAATTTCTTGCAGTAAAAATAATTCTAAAAAAAAATACTTTTCCCTTCCCTACGTTCACCAGAAGGGGCAAGGGGGATGATGATGCTTTCTCATTCTTATACCATTTGTCCTAAATTCCTGAACTGGGGATTCCCGTCAGCACAAGTACATCAGTTATGGATTTAACCCTCCTTCACTCCTGAATTATTTCACCCAACAGGCTGACTGGAAATACATGGCAGTAGTTTCTAACCACTACTGAAGCACGAGCACATTACAGGCTAAGCATAGTGCAGAACCCTGGCAAGCATCTGTTAGCCCAGCTTATATGTCTGTGTAGCACACTAAAAAAATGGGAATACAGTGTAGTCACATACCAGACTCATTACAGACAAAGTAACTGTAGAGTCACTACAGAATCGGGTGCATTTATCAATTCGCTTAGCTGCAGCACTAAACCAGCAAGCAGTTGTGCTGCCAAAAGTTACAGAGCAAAAGGATAAGGCAAGAAGACAGACCTAGACTTTTTCCCCCTCCCCGCACGCCTGGCATCTATAAAATACAGGAAACAGTTAAGACCTGGCAAAGCTTTAAAGTTTAAAAAAAAAAAAAACTAAAAAAAAAAAACTAAAAAAAAAAACCACAAATGTCCAGCTCAAACACTGGGACACTTTAGGATCTAACCTGACCTTCATACACCAGAAATTCATACAACGCCTCCTACACTGCTCCTGCTAACATAGTGGAACAACAGTAATTTTCTCTACAAATGTCTTCATCCTGGCCTTAAAAATATCAAGAAAACAAAAGCTACTGAGGTCTCAAACTGGTTACACAAAAAAAATAATTTAATTGATCACTCCTGCTTCCTTACGAAAGTGATCCTTTATCCCAGAATTTCTTCTAGCTTCACTTCCATTCATCAGATCTTTCCAGCATTAAAAACCGCTCCCCCCCCCCCCCCCCCCCCCCAATTTCTCTATTTACACTAAGTAACTACAGCAATTTCTACTACAACACTAAGAATAGCCATACAGCACCTCTGGAAGCGCATAATGCTCTTCAGGAGTTGGAAAAAGTGACACCCATGAGAATTCATCTCAAGGGAATCTCTGCACTGGCTGCGGAAGTGGATATGAGAGCCTGCAGATAGGGGGCAGAAGAAATTATCTTCTGTGATACCGCAAGGGCAGACAGCAGAGCAAGCAGATGTAATCAAAGCATTCTGAGTTTTAGTTCCATGTTTTGTTCTCTATAAACCAGTCAAATAAGTAAAAAAATGAGCCTGATTATTAAAGTGCAGAATCCCGAAAGGACGATGGCATATAAAGTAATATGCATTTGCACTTAACTGCTGTGATTTTTTGAGACTATTTTCATTATTTGGTTTAAGTAGCTGTAACTAGAGGAAATGCATTTAGTATCACATTTTTATTACACTTAACCATAAACACTATAACAATTTTGCAGCTCGTAAGAATCAAGTGGAAAAACGGGTAACTACCTTCTGTTTTCCCACGTCCACACGAATTGTACATTATAGCAGGAATGCCTCAACAACACAATTCTTCAAGGTATCACAGACAAGGTCATGGAACTTTAAGCATCACCTTGTAACAAAGCATTGCTACTTGGTAACATCCTTCTGAGGGGATACTGGCTGTTTGTCCTCCCACCAAAAGCATTAACGAAGATGGTCTCCCTCATCATTTCTACCTTCACACAATTTTACATGAGAAAAATTAGTTTGATGTTCTATTAACTTTACATCTGGAATGCACTTTCTTAAAAAATAAAATATAACATCCAGAGTGTATTCTGAAAGACTGAGGAACAATTCATTCTTCCTTAGAAGATCAAAACCAGTATCAGCCTCTACCCATAGGAAAGATGCTCCAGTCCCTTAAGCATCTTTGCTGAACTCACTCCACTAAGTTCCTATTTTTCTTGCCGCAGGCAGCCTGTAACAGGACACAGCACTCCACATGTGGCCTCACCAGGGCTGAATAGAGGAGAAAGATGAGCTCCCCTCAACCTGCTAGCAACACTCTTCCTGACATAGCCCAGGGAGACGTTGGCCTTATTTGTTATGAGGATGTATTGCCGGCTCATAGTTGGCTTGTGGTCCAACAGGACCCCTAGGCCCTTCTCTGCAGAGCTGCTTACCAGCTAGTCAGCCCACAGCACGTACTGGCATACGCAGCTACTCCTCCTCAGAGGCAGGACTTCGCACTTTCACACTACTGAACTTCATGAGGATCCTCTGTCCAGTTCTCCAGCCTGTCCTGGTACCTCCGAGTTGCAGCACAAGCATCTAGTTATCATCCACAAACTTGCTGAGAGTGAACTCTGTCCCATTGTCCAGGTGTTTAATGGAGATGTTAAATAGTATGGGCTCCAGTGCTGAACCCTAGTGTACAACAGTAACTGCTTCCTCCAAATGGCCTTTGTGTCACTGATCACAACCCTGATAAGCTGGGCCTGGCTATTCAGCTGATGTTTGATACACCTTATCATTCACTTCACACATTTTGTCAGCTTCTCTACGAGGATGTGATGGAAGACAATGTCAAAAGCTTTACTGAAGTCAAGATGAACATCGTCCATGACACTCTATTCATCTACCAAGCTAGTCACTTCATTGTAGAGGGCTATTAGCTTGGTTAAGCATGACTTTCCCTTCATAAAGCTATTCTGACTGTTCCCACTCACCTTCCCGTCCTTCATTTACCTGGAAACCATTCCCAGGATTAGTTACTGTACCATCTTCCCATGGACTGAAGTGAGGCTGAGCAGCCTGTAGTTCCCTGGATCTTCCTTACCCTTCCTGATGATAGCATTGACGTTTGCTCTCTTCTAGTACTCAAGAACCCAGTAACTGTAAGATTTCTCAAAGATAATAAGGAATGGCCTTGCAATGACACCAGCTGGCTCCCTCTGCACTCATGGGAGCATCCTGTAAAGCCCCACAGATTTACATTTATCTTACTTAAGTGTTCCCCAGCCTGATCCTTTCTCCACCCACAGTGGAGAAAAAAGGCACAGCAGAATTTTAAGATGACAAGGACATGAGATCAGAGACCGTTCCCCACCCAGTTTTAAGGGCATGTTGTTTAACTTGTCTAACCAGTATTTAGGTGACAGAGGAAACAAGTCCCACTGGTACTGAAGAGATGTAACTTCAGGGAGGTCTCCTCAATTGTACAAAACAAAAGTATTTCCCTAGTCCAGAAAGTTGTCTCCAATATTTAAGAACAGGTTTCATTACTGTTAGCAAGATACATTTGGCAACACCATTTGTCTGAACTACCAGAATAAATTAAAACAGCTTTGCTTTTTAATGTCCTAGCATTAAGAAACAGATAAAAATGGTGACATCACTACAATAAGGAAAAGGCTGGTTAGTATAAAAGTAAAATAGCCAAGCCACCTTCAATCTAAAACTTTAATTTATTAGAAGACTGTATGCTTTTGGCTATCTTATGGATTTAGCATACTAATAAATACACCCAATTTAAATGGAGCTGACCAAAATTATATAGGGGAAAAGAAAAATTTAAAATAATGCTAAATTAAGAAAAAAAAAACAACCTTGGACAGCTAAACCCATCTCATCAGAAGCTAGAGACAAGGAAAAATAGATCTGCATTTTCAGCATCTATACTTCTCATGCTCTGTGGACAATCTGTATTATTTTACAAGAAGCAGTTTCTGTGACAACAGGTATTTCAGAGATCACTAGAAGACAAAATAAAAGGCAATATAAGCTCAAAGAGCTAGAAATACTGGAGGCTTGCGAGTGGAATAGCAAAGTTCTTAACATGGGGCGGGGGGGGGTGGGGTGGGGGCGCACGGGGGGAAGGAAGCTTCAAGCCATGAATTTCCAAAGTTAGAAGGGAGGTATGAATTCAAATGCTCCCTGAAGACCAGTTTAGAAATTCAGGCTACTGATTTGCATAGACACACCCATGAACAGAATAAATGTTAAAAGTGCATGGATATACATACATTCACAGTTCTCAGGAAAGTCTAAAATTATATGTACGCATATCTAAGTGGCACATACCTATGATCTGTTACCTAATGTCTCACAATTACTACATAAGTACAGCACACCTTGAACTACATGTGAGAACCTTAACTCCACACCTCAGCTAGAACTGTTTTGACAATCCACCCTCACTTTGTCCATCTGATTTTCAGTATAATATTTATAAACAGGGTGAGAGAACGTTTTAAGTTATCAGAATTAAAATATACACTAGTGTTGTTATCACAGTAGAAAAAATAAAAGATAAAAGACTAGGTATTATTCAGTGTCGCAGGTTTGCTGCTGCTGCTGCTTTGCTTCCTTGGTAATGAGCTACAGTCAAGTCTACCAAATCCTTTTTAAGTCAGGAAGATAAACAAAGCATATATATGAATTTCAGAGGGGTCCAATAAGCAAGTCTGCATGACTATCACAGAAAAGAGTGACTAACAAGAAGGGAAAGGAGGCACACAATTTTCTAGGAGGGAACTAAAACTGAATGTTTAGTTTCAGAGATATGCCAAATGCCAACTGTACTGCATTTCATGAGGACAAGAAAAAGCTATTTACCACGGTCAGAGGTTTCACTTCCTGAAGAAGCAGCAGGAGGAGGCAAAGTTCTCCCTAAAACAGAACAACTCTGGAATAACTGAACTACACAACAAATTGACCCATCCATTTTCCCATCTTGGACCAACCTCAAATATCTGTTTTGCCTATTTAGTATCAGCCATAAAAAAGCCTACAAAGCTTTCCTTTGAATTAGGAAAAAAACCTATATGCACAGGTTGTAGCCATCAGACTGAACAGTCTCTCTTCTTTGTAAACTGACATAATCACGATTTTTCTCAAACTAAGCAAGCCTTTAAAATAACCCACTCCTTTAAAAGTTTTTCCTTCTGTCACAAAACATATTTTCTTTGAAAAAAAAAAGAATCTTGTGGTAACAGATTCTTCCCTGCTATGTCTTGACTACAGTAGTGCTAATTTGAAGTTGCTATGTGTAACACTTGATTAAAACTATACATCTGAATTTTCATTCTCCTTTCCATTCTCCTTTTAAAGACACAGATTTTTAGAGATCTTCCTTGCTCTGTGATTCATTTAGTTTGAACAAAGCAAAATAAGCTAATTTCCAATTTACATTGCTATCCAAAATGTGCATGTTAATAGAACAAAAATATTCAAACCCTAACACAGGCTTTACAGAGTTGTTGAAAATAGAAGCATTTCTGCTGACCACAAATTGCTGCAAAAGCATGACAACTATTTGAACTAAAGATCATTTATTTCCTTTCTTTCCTCTCCATCTAAATGCACAGCCACAAGAACAGAATAAGCTTAAATATCTACGACCTTTTAACACTTTGAAGAGAAGTGTGCATGTTGACCCCCACCCCTGCTACACTTCAATGTAGAAGAAAGACTGTTTATGGACATTTAACTTACAACTAACAAGGTTAAGTTTCGGTATGGTAGTTCTCTGTAGGTTCTCTAAAATGTATTGTCAAAGACTCACAGCTCCAGCAAAAGGAAAGACAGCTGAAACTTTAAAGGTCTTCTTTGCACTGGTTCAGTAGATTAAACAAGTTCTGAACAATTCAGCTGAAGCCTCCTCTTTCCCAACTGTTCTACTGCAGAGTAAGTCAAGTCTCTGGTTTTAGTCTCCCTGTTCCCACCATTCCATATAGAACTGTTTTGATGAGTATTCTAGCACTGGACAATAAGGAAGAATAATAGAAAATATCTATAGACTTTTTTAAACTAACCTTCTTGCTTCATCTTTTAAAAAGAAGCATGATAACTAAGGCTCCCTGCAGAACACTTAGGAAGCAGGGAGGTCAGGTCCTCTACCAAATCTGAACACTTCTAAAAGTTTTACAACATACCTAGGTATGAGAAGTGTATGAAGTCGAACTGTAACAGTACATTTTTTAGCTAATTAAAGCCAACACATTCTCTAAAACAGCCATAGCCCTGAAACCTAGCTTTACAGTGACTTAGCAAAAAAACACCAGAAAAAGGAAAACCCGCCTTCATTTCTGCTTAAGGAACCTGAGGCTCACGTGAAGATGAATCAACTGAAGAACACTTTGTTTTGCATAAGGATCTAGAACATCAGCAAACTTCAGGGACACACTAGTGTTTTAAACATCCCAAACACTGCTCTTTAAAAAAGGGTCCCTTTTTTCTATATAGTTATGGTTCACAAGCAACAGGTTTTCCATCACTTCTGTGAATCAAATACTGCCACAACAACCTAAACATCTTTTAGGAAATGATTTAGAAACAGCCAAAGTTTAATGAGAGCTTTGAATAACTTAATCATCACTTTTATGAAAATAAGACTTTCCATCTTGCACTGCATCAAAACATAAATGAAAAAAACCACTGTTCTGTAATACAGAGAAGCTTCATATTTGAAGCTAAAATACAACCAGGTTCCTTCTGCTTGAAACCCTACACACTTGCATTACCAATTAGTGGAAAGGTAGACAAACACTAATCACTTGCCCTTTGCAAGGTTCAAAGTGCAAAAGCTAAAGTGTTAGCGCAATAACATCACCACCCCATTCAGCATACGTTATTTAACAAAATCACCAGGAATTCTGCACTTTGGAATCCTCACAAGGATCTGAAGAAGTAGTTGAAAGAGGTAGCAGATTTGACATATCCTGAGCACATAAAGCAGAAAAACCATTCGTGTTTTTCAGCTGTTTCTCTGACTGTGTTTACATTACCCAAAATACGAAAGGAAATGGTTGTGGAAGAGTTGATGGCACCACATAGTGCATTATCATCAGTTACTGCGTCATACCACTGCTCAAATATACACAATAATAAAAAGCAGAACAAAAAGCATACCAAGTCTGATTCAAGTTCATTTATAATAAGGTCTGCAAATGGTTCTCCTCGCAGGACAGAATTAATTCCTAGTGGTAAAAAATAAAGAAGAACAACTTCCCCAGAAGTTACTGATGAACTATCATTGTCACACTGTTTTAGCCACTCGTTTTAAACAGAAGAATCTCATTAGAACAGAAGAAGAAAAAAAGACCATAAAGTACATTGATTTGTGAAGTACCTAACAAAGCTAAATATCTACACAATTTCCCTGTATCATTTTACAGATGTAATTCCGCTTAAGCTTTGCTGCAAGTTTAAACTCTGCTTACTCTTAAGGGCTTCCATCAACAGTTTTTTCACACAGCAGATCAGCCTACATTATTCATGAGAATTTCTCAAAACAAATGTACCCATTTTAGGATTCTACCAGAATAAACATATCAGTAAAAGAGCCAAGCTGCTGACAGTTATTCCAGTAGAAAAGCTATGCTTACATCCAGGCTTAAAGTGTAAATTCTTGGGGGCAAGGACCTTATCTTCATAGTTGTCTGCAAACCACTTAACAGACTGTCAGCACTATACAAATGAAAACCTAAAGAAGGAATTAAAGTGGACCAGCATGCTCGGCATTTTCTCCTCCATGGGCCTCACCCAAGCATGGATTTTGCCTAGGTTACAAGGGCACAGCTGTGAAACACACCTAAATGATCCTTGTCAAATACACGTGCACACAAATAAGAAAAACTTCCCAAGAGCAAACCCCACCAGCCAACAGAGAGAAGACAGAGTTAATTTAATGAAGATAAAAAGCAAACTCTTCAAAGCATCCAAAAGTGAAACAGTCCAGATAAAGATGTAATCCGAAATGCCAAGTGGTGGATACAGTTTCTTGATTTCAGTGAGAGCCTCTTATCATAAGGTCCAAGTATCTCACAGCACTGAAAGTTAATAGCTTGGCAAAAAGTGTCACATCCTTTTTCTATGAAGTTAAGCAGCAAATACTTGCATTACTATTGTTTATGACCACAAAATAGACAAAAATCAAACGAAATGGCCACTCACACCTGAACTCTTCCCATTTACCAAACGCTTTCAAATGAAACAGATTAAGCCAACTAAAGAAATGAGGAAGATCATTCTTCTCTGTTGGTTTGGTTGCTTCACATGTGGCTCAGTTCATTCAATCCCCAAGACACACTGCGACTTGATGTAGGAGAGCCACAAGCCACAGCCACAAGAGATCACAAAAACAGCCTGCTACTCATGCTCCACAGCTTCCATGTTTTTAAAACAACAAAATTGAAATGGAAGTTAAAATAACAAAACAGCAAGGTCATCCAAAGAAAGCAAAACACTGAAGTTAGATCAGCTTTTAGATGCTGGCAAGACAACACACAGAACTGAATTACTTCAGTAACCCTGACAACTGAAAATAACTTTCTTAGACACAAGTCTTTCATTTATTGTCAAAATACCAAGCTACGGGGGGGGGGCAGGAACACAGTAGCAATTTTTATATAGTTTCACCTGGTTAACTTTACTTTTTCCACAAGGCTTTAAAACAGGCCACCTTCTGAAACATCTCTGCATTACCCTTAAGAGAAAACAGTACTTTTTTTTTTTTTTTGTTAGATCACTACTACTAATAGTTCAGTATTCCAGAAGCTTGGAAAATTTTTTTTAAAAGGTGGTGGCTAAGATAAATGTGTCACCTTTACCAGACACTCAGTTTAAAGTCTACCCAGTAATACTTTAATTATGTAAAGATATGAAAAAATCAAGGAGATGGCGGGGGGAATGAAAGTAAAATTACCACTGACTTTTGAATTAAGTTGTTCTGTCCGTCTTCATCTTCTTTGAGGCAGTGGCAATACAGCTAAATGCAAACCTACAAAAAAGTATTGCAAACATATGAATTTCAACATTTAAATTATATCTATCTTCAGAGATATTTAATCACTACAAGAGGAAGGGGACAGAAACACATCTAAAAATAACATGTAAAATCAGTTAGTTCACCACTGGGTTTTGGTTTGAATCCTTCCCAAAAGGTGGAAGATTTTTGTAATGTTATACTTGCAGTCCAGATTCACCCACTGCCATTACAGAACAGGAAATTACTCTGAATCCAACCTTACGATATTAACACACTGAAAAGCTAGTTTGCATGGGCAGTGAATTAATTTTTGGTAAAAAATATCTGGCTTCCATAAGTAACAAGGAATAGTGGAAGGAAGTAAATAATAACAGTAATTATAATAACAACAACAACAATCCTACATTATTGGTACCTTCATGATGCAAAAGCATCATACAAATGGAAAGACTGAGACGTGCAAGCCATCCAGCAGACCTGCTCAAGTGTAATAGCTCACTGTTGAGATTAACGAAGCCTAAGTTACCTACGGATTCAGTCTAGATGTACCTATTTTTTAATCTCACAAAAAAAAACCCATACTTCTACCTATACACTTCTCCTTGTACATGTATTCTTCAAATTCTTAAAGAATTATTCCATTAATTATTAAAAACAGCAAGTAAAAATTAGATTCTGAAAGCCTATTTCAACATTCTCAAAAGAGCCAACAACCTGTAGGCAGTAAACATTACTTGTTTAACCATTTTACTGATAAAATGTTTATGCAAGTGTAAATTGATTTATTAACACTACACCACTTACCTAATCCAAGAGGACTGCACAAGGTGTCAATACCGTGTGACTTATATTTTTCCAGTTTGTTGTCCTTGAGGGAGTATCCTGAGTTCTCGCTGATACTACATTCGTAGCTGTCTGACACAGACTTGGCCTCACAGAAATCAGCTACCCATCCTTGTTTACAGATTCCACAAGGCTATTTCCAAAATTTGAAAATTCTCTGTCTTAAAAAGCTTTTTTTTCCTCTGACAGCTTCTTCTCTTGGCTATTCCATGTATGTATCCCTATAAGCAGCATCAGGTCCAGGAGATCCAGGTGAAATAAATACAGTTGTCACACCACAAACCATGAAGCCAAAAAAACAAATTTCACATCTGAACTGTGGAACACCCCCTTGCTTCAGCTAACAGAGGCATCCGTAAACAACAGCTATCTGGATACCTCCATGCTGCTTATTGGCAACAACATTTTTCAACAAAAACAGTAACTAAATGATATAAATTTAAAATTATATAAAACTAAATAAAATAAAAAATGATAAACGAACGTCTATCAGATTCTTCATTTAGAAATTAGGTCTCATTGCAAAATGGCAGAAAGCTATGTCAGAAAATCTAAAAAATAAGACAAGGGGGAAAATATCTGCCATGAAACTTTTCAGCGATGTCGACACTGTGACTCAGGCTGCATTTAACCTGGAGCCAGACAACAAAGCTGGCTATGCCTGCAATTCAGATGGAATGATTCCTAGAAGAAAAACAGTATCTAAAAGTGAGAAAGCACTTTATTTTGGCAGCTGAAGTAGTCAGGACTTGATAAATTTAGCACGTATCCACGCCATGTGGACAAAAGCGTCCAAGAGCGAGGAGCCTGGTACTGCTAGAAAGAAAAAAACCCTCACGACTTCAAACTTTCCATTCACTTCTCAGATGCCGCCTGATTGTTTCAGAGTCTTTTCAGGACGAAGCACTTGGGCAAACAACCCCAGAATGGCGTCGGGTGTGCCTCCCCTTCCACAAGCAGCAGCTGCAGGTCGGTTTCCAGCTTTTTCCCTCCCTAGCAGCTGGAGCAGAAGGCTGCAAAGATCCAGGGCTCTCTCTGCAATCCAGACTGCCTACGGTGAAGAGAACCAGACAATCAGCTTCTCCCTCCCGAAACCTGCGCTGGCGATAGACAAACACAGAAGCCTGGGTCTGAAGAAGCAGCCGCCACCAGGGAGCCGGGGCGGGCGCGGAGCCGCGGCCAAGCCCTGGCTCACACGGCGGGGAGCGCAGCGGCGTGTGCACCGGGCGGCTGCCGCCGGCGGGGCCGCTCTGCTGCCGCGCACCCCGCGGGGCGGGCAGGCGGGGACGGGCACGGGAAGCGGCATTTCTCGCTTTACAGGGAAAGGCGGGCAGCTCTGCAGCGCGCACCCCGGCGGGCGGCGCTGAGCGGGGCCGGGGACACCGGGAGGAGGCGCGGAGCGAGCGCCGGGAAAGCCCCCCGCGCCCCCCGGGGAAGCCTTGGCTCCGGCCGCCTGCCGAGGGGGCGGGCAGACCGGCGGCCGCCGCCGGCACCGGGAGGGGGGCTCCGCCAGGCCGCGCCAGGTGCGGACCCCCCTGCCCGGGGAGCTGCGCCGCCCCCGCCCGCCCTGCCGTGAGCCCGGCGGCGGCTCCCCCGCCCCCCCGAGGGCGGGCCCGGCCGCGCGGCAGCGGGAGCGGGTCGGCCCGGCGCCTTGCTCGCCAGCGCCCGCCCCGGCCCCGCCGCCCGCGCGTCCTGCCGCGGCGGCCCCGGACCGCCCCCGGCGGCGAGGTGGGAGGCGCCCCGGGACCAGCGGCGGCGGCCGCCCCCCCGCGAACAGTGGGAGCCACGGGCGCGAGAGCGCCGCACGCTCACAGGCAAACCCCCCTCCCCCCCCCTCCCGCGCGCGCGCGCGCGCGCGCACACACACACACACACTTTCCCCAAACTCGCCTCGCTCTCAAAATGGCGCCACTCCGAGCCTCAACGGCCTGCGCGCGCAAGCCTCGCGAGAGGCGCCGCGCGACCCCGAAGGCGCCTGGGGCGGGGCCTCCCTGCCGCCACCGACGGTGCGACCCCGCCCCCGGCGGCGCCCCCCTGCCGTGACGTCACGGAACAGTCCCGAACGTTCCGCGCGGAGCGGCGGGGGAATCCCCCCCGCGCCCCGCCCCCGCCCCGCCCCGCGTGCGGGAGTCCCCGGCGCAGCCGTGACTCACCGTGCAGCGGCGCGGCCCGCGCGGCGCCATCCCCACCGGCACCGCGACCCTGGCCCGCAGAGCAGCCCCGGCCAGCGCCCCGCAGCCACCGTGACGCGGAGCGGAGGCGCGGGTCGCTGTCGGCTGCGGCGGGCGGAGCGGGGCCTGGGTCTGCACAGCCCGCTCGGGCAGCGGGTGGCGGCGCGGCGGGTGCAGGAGGTGCCCAGCGGAGCCCCCGCCGCCACCCGCGTCCGCGCTGCGCCGGCGGGAGCAGCCCCAGTGCGCGGGCACGGGTGTACCGTCACGAGCGGCTCCAAGGAGCCTTATCGGTGCGGTGATAGGCGCTTCACATTACGTGTATGTGCATATATATATATATATGAACACGCTGCACGCTTGGCGGACATGTGGCGCGCTCCTTGTCAAAAGGAACGGGAGGATTTTTGCAGCCCGGGAGCTGAATGTGCCAATTGACGTCCTGTGATTTTTGAAATTGCATTTCCAACGCGAGGCACGTTATTTCTCAATTCATTAGGTGAAAAAAAAATTATACAAAAGTGTGTTCCAACATCATCAGAAAGGGTGCTGGCAAGTGTTTCTTTTAAAGCCTGCCTTCAATTTTGGATTTTCTTTCAGTGTTAAGTTTCCCCTGTGAGATTGAAGTTGTTGCAGGAACTGAAATCACATGCTCATTTTTCCTACAAAAAAATGCCTCAAAGCCCTGACCAACAGCAGGATTTTGAAGATGTATTTTGCAGGCGTATATATGCTGTCAAAATAATCCATTTTCACCATCTGATAAAATTACTAGAAAGTACCAATTACTAGAAAAATTACTAAAAATCAACAAATGAGAGAATTAGGAGGTAGAAAAATAATACATAAGAGCAGTTCAGAAACTGGCAGAAGCTTTGCTATGGTCACATTTACCTTCAGCTCAATTCTGAGCAGTCAACCCTAGTTCTGATTTTTAGCAGCAACGGTGCTCTTCTAGGTACCGGTGACCACCTTGGCTGCACTGAAACCTCCTTTCTCTTAACTCTTCCTTGAAGTGGCTTGTCCTTTTTACGTACCTCGACCTGTGCTGCAGAAGTGAGGGTTCCCAGGCAGGGTGGCAGTGCATGCCCCTTGCCCAGCGGTTGTTTTCACAGCCTGTTGCCAAGCCTGGAGTCACAGCCACGCTGCCAAGTCTGATGCGCCCACACACGGTCACTTGGACCACAGTACAACTTGCCCACACTCCCAAGTTTCATTACCAAAACCTTTTTCAATACAGTAATTTATAACCTACATCAATTTAACTGGTATCAGAGAGATGCTGCAGGAGCAGCTAGAAGCTAACAGTCTGCTCAGTCAGGAAAAGTCACCCAAAAATCTCAGGACTCACTGTGCTGCACAGTTCAGACCTGTAATACCAAGAAAGCTCTGACCAAAGGGACCTCATACAAGTCCTGAATCAATGAATATGATCCTAAAATACGATGGGTAGCACTATCTAGGAAAACAATATAAAACTTGAGCCCAAAGCAACATGAAAACAAAGTGTATAGAGTCAATAAAGCATCTTCAGGCCACCTTGACAACATACGCTTAAGGCTGTATTAATGATCTGAAATGACCTTTTGATTCATTTGAGCAAGTTACAGCGAAACCCTCCATGCTGCACAGCTATTCTAGGCATCTTCTGCCTTTGCAACACGTTATATACTGTGGGTATCAAAAGAGAGACACAATAAGAAACATGAGATTATTGATTTATCCATATCAGTACTCCTAATAGCTTTCTGTTTGTGTCATTTCATACAAGATCCTTCTATCTCCTTCAGGTGACAATAACCACAGGAAAAGCTGTGATACCCATCGGGGAAACTGAAGTAGTAATGGAGCATGGGTTTGATTTATAACTCTAATTGTGTCATTAAAGAATGTATAATGCCATTTCCACTTCATGAAAACCAAGACTTTGACCCCATGAACAGCTGAAATGATGTCCTTACCTTACCAAGATCATTGGCAAACTTCACACTGAATTCAAATCGAGCTCTCCTCTCTTAACACACTTTACATGTCACAAGCATTCAAGCAGTTTCAGCAAAGTTAACAGGGCATTCTTAGCGTAAAAGGATTAGTTTAAAGGAATTAATTTGAAAGCCTGCTAGCACGTGGATTTGGTTTGTGAAGAGGTTTCTGCCATGCACAGCCTAACTATACCAGCTGGTTTTCCTCATATACACAGAGTTTACACCAGCAAAACAATGCTTCTACTAATTCAGGTTGTTTTGCTTGTGAGGGGAATAATTAAAGCACACTGATAAAACCATGTGTATTCCATTAGTGGTGAAGAAATCTTAGCATAAACGCAGTCACTGGTTGTCATGAAGAACAAGAGGAAAGACAGAAGATTGTCATTGTGGCAAATTCATAAGGCAATATTTTTAACATCTTTTGGTGGTAAAACATTTGGTCTTCTGAGCCCAAACTGTACCTGAATCTTCAGAACTATATAGAGCACAGAAAAGGGTAAGAGCATTGAAGTGATTGATATTTAACAGAAACAGCTTCTGAAACTTAGGCAGGCTGAGCAGAACATGTCTGTTCTGGAAAACTGCTGTGGGAGGTTATGATGACATTTACACTGAAAATTAAGTGAGGGGTGGGAGGTGGGGGAGATATAAGCATATGAACAGCTCTCTTTTGTTAAGCAAACTTGGAAAAGTAGGCCAACATTTTTGCCACAGATGCTCACACATGTTGCTAGAACTCTTTTCAATGAATCATGATAAAAGCAAAGGGTAGGTAACTCATGCAAAATTTAGACAGCACTTGAGATTTAATAACAAGCTAAGAATTACTGGTTTTGAATGACTGAGGTACCACTGGGTAGTTTGATGGAGAGAGAAGAAAATCACATTTAGCATTCCAAATTTAGTATTCTGAATATTATATGTAATTTAAGGTTCTGTTTGGTATAGATCAGACTACAGATGACAAGGTAACTGAAGAAAGATAGCTTATTCCATACTCAGGGACTGTCATATGCATCGGTATGTGAAAGCATTGAAAACATACAATGAAACAAAAATGTGTGGGAATGCTGAGGTATAAGAAATGAAACCTGAAACATTTAACTCCCACCAAATACTAACCATCCATATGTAAATAGAAGTCTTAGAACTCATTTTAATATGAAAAATGTATAATGAATTTAAAATTAAATTATTTACTGCACAAATCTGGATGATGGGATGAAGTACGAGACCAGAAGTTAAAGAAGTACTTCAGGAAGCTCTTGAAATGTGCTGAATTTCATTTGTTCTAGGAGTAGAATACAAGATACCTTACGCAAATATATTACACGCTCAGATTAATTAAGCAAATATTGAAGAAAACTATGGAAAAATACTTAATTCTTTACTATTACACATTTTTGTGTCACTCCATGAAGAGGTACAAAACACTTGACCTTGTACTAAAAACCCACTGCACCCAATATACAATCCATCTGAACCAAAGAATCAGGCAGAAGGCCAAAATCAAACTTTTCATATAACAGGTTTCAAACCTGATTAATACAGATTTGACCCAGAAAGCTTCTGATACAGTGAGCCCCATATTTAAAAACTAGAAATAAAATCACTGCCAAATATTAGTAATAACAATTCTACTGTATGTTCTTCTCAGAGGAGTATTTGTACAGTCAGATCCCAAACACAGGGAGAATTCCTCAGCACAAACACAGTTCTAATGAACCATCCTTACTGCAAAGTTTTAAATATCTTTCAACTGCACGTTCACAATATGAAACATTTAAAGTAGCAAATTTAACGATTGGAAGCATTATACAAAAGTGCGTAGCAATACCTAGTCATTACCACTTGCAGTAACAAGATGAACACTAGCACAAAGTATCTGGGCTTCTCTATTTCTATGTACTGTCCATTTCAGGAAAGGAAGGTAAGATGACTTGGTTCCAACTGCTTCAGGATTTCAGTGTGTACACCTGTGGAAATAAGACAATGGGATTCGACTGTCTTAAAGAATTGACGATTATTATTTGCATCGTAGGGTATATCACCTCTAGTTACTCCATTTTCAAGAGTTCTGAGCACCTCTGTGTCCAATGCACTTTAATACAATTAGCAAGTACTAAACATATCTGAAAATTAAAACATAACTGCTTGTTGACGCATTCTTTTCCAAAGAACTTTCAAATTAAAATTACCACTGACTTCGGCAGGAGCAGCATTCTGGGCAGAGATTTCAATAAAGCTGTAGGTAACAGTTCGTATTTTGCAGCAATACCT
This sequence comes from Falco peregrinus, assembly GCF_023634155.1. Taxonomy (NCBI): domain Eukaryota; kingdom Metazoa; phylum Chordata; class Aves; order Falconiformes; family Falconidae; genus Falco; species Falco peregrinus. The sequence continues at coordinate 65,367,550 of NC_073739.1, forward strand.
AGGTATTAATTTTGAATGACACATAAGTATAAATTTGACCTCTATTATCCAAATTAATTTACCGTTCTATGTCTCTCAAGACAATGACTGTTTCTACCTGAAAGAATCACTATCTTGGTGACCCTAGTGAAAAACTGGGATAAAACCTCAAAAGTTATTATTTTGTTTATACTAATTGGAGGTAAAAAAGATTATTAAGAACCAAGCTTTTCAAAGAGCAGCCTCTTTATTTCAAGTTTTTCACCTACATTGTAACTGAAAATAGCCTGACTAGTAGCTTTTCCCCCTTTAATGTAACAATAGAAACATCCATCTCAAAGAATGTATTTCAGAAACATTGGGCAGTATTAAACCAACAGTTATTTGAAACTGCTTTGACCATTAATCTCCATTAAGTAGTATTCCTTTCAGGTAAGTTATCCAGCTAATGAATTTATGTTAAAAGGGTGCAACTGTTCTTCAAATAGGTCCTGCATGAATGCTGTCTATGTGATATTTATTCTATGGAAGGATAAAGTCATGCTACACACCTTCCCTAAAATAACACTTAAGGAAATCCTAAATGTGCTCAACTTCTGCCCTGTTCCACCCAGGAAAGTGAAATAACAGCAAGTGAATACCCGCCATTCTAAATTTCATAAAGAACTCAATAACTGTTAATTATAAGAAACAGTTTAGGTGAAAAGGAATAGGTTGTAGGAATTACGAAGTGAACATACAATACCAGGTAAATAATTTTTAATAAGATGTTTGTCTTTACCCTACCCTTTTCTCTATAAAATGAAATTCCTGTATTTTCCCTAAAATGAACCTAGTTAATTTGTGAACTTAGAGCATGTTAATTTTGAAATAAGGAGACCAGATAACCAACATGATGATAGGGTCTTGCACATACTTAAATATGAGCAGATCTCATTTTAATGCAGGTTCATTTCATAGCAAAATCTATTTCCTTTATCTTTTTTTCTTTAAAAAAAATGTATTAATACCAACTTGACACTTTATTCCCCCGTTTTCTAATTATTAGATTAATCTAGAACCTTTTCACATCCAAGTAAAGTGAAGAAAATCGTTTTTGTAAGGCTCTTCTTCAACTTTTGCCTACTGTCAATGTTCATATTACCATGCATTTTAAAAGTATGTCTAGTTACTGCAGAGGCTTTCCTTAGGAAACCGGCCCAAGAAATGTGTTGTTTCTCTACACAGACAGACCTGATGAAGGAATTGCATGTAGAAAAGTCTGTCAGCATCTTCCCAGCTGTATTAACTGATCTAAGTAAGAGAATAATCTCTCCCTATCCCACACTACACCACCACCCTCCTAAAACAAAAGACACAAACTTATACCACTTCTTAGAGGCTTCTAGAACCATTAGAAGCCTAGATTTTTTCCATATGTAGTAAACACCATGGAATATAACTCACAGTTTAAAGATCTCCTGAGATTTGTGGCATGATCCCCAAAAAGAACTACTATCAAGGTTGACAAGGTGGGCTCAGTCGTTGCAGTTCCTTACCTTTACTACCAATCAGCCTTTGAAAGAAAACTAAAAAAATGCATCACATATGACCAAAAAGATTCACTTACAAGTATTTTCAAGAAAGACTAAAACCTGCTTTCTGACTAGAAGGTTTCTTCTTTAAACCAGACTGAAATTCTCCAGCAAAGCTTTAGTATTCTAAGAAGGTTAAATGCAAAAGGTTAAAGAGGGAAACAGACCTCTTCCACAGCTGATCGTCTTTCTCAGTTTTTCCCTTCATGGACAAAAACAGGCAGCAGAGGTTTCTACTATCTATTGTGCGGTTCTGTCATCTGAAACATTGACACCAAAAATAAAAGGCAACCCAAGGACGTTATTGGCATGAAAGGCTGTGAATAGGGTCAAAAGCAATTAAGTATTTTCTCAGACTCTCCTGGAGCTATGTTACACTGTTTTCCAGATCCCTCTAAACAAATTTCAGAGGCTTTTTTTTTTTTTTGGGGGGGGGGGGTCATTCAGAATTGCAAACTTAGAGATACAGTTCCTTCCTACTGGACACCCATGAAACGTAAGTGATGCTTATACTCTTACATAATGGCACTCTTATATGTTGCTATTGGAAACACCTCGTATTTGTAAATAAGTAAAAAATAACTCTAAATTTGACATCCCTGAAATACAAACTTTAATCTATGAAGATGATGCAATAGCTTCAAATCAGCATTGTTTTCTTTTGCACTTCATTTCTGCCAGAGATCCTGCATTAGGTTTTAGTATTTTTATAACTTTTCTGTGCCTTAGTTTTCACATCTGCAGAATAAAAATGATTGTGTATCTTTGTGAACTTTTTGAAAGACAAAGATGATACTTTCTGTAAACTTGCAATTATAAATTGGCTTAAAAGAAATAGGTAAAACACCCTCAAAATACAAGTACAGGGCTTCCTGTTTAGGAAACATTCCTTCTCAGTCCTTCCAACACAATGATATCCTATTACACCATACTAACTTTGCCAAAATGGCTAATAGCATTTCTTTACTAAGTAAAAGCAGGTTTCCTCTAAATATTTTTCAAATTATGATGGCTGTTGTGTATGTATTTAAAAATATTTTGAGACACACCAAAAAGCATGATGATTTTTTCCTTCATACAGGGTGACACATCTGCCAACGCTATAAAATGAAAATTAGCAAGGTGTAACACTATACTTAGAAGAAATTGTGCCTCGTCATGCTCTTAATTGCTTACAATTTAATCACACACCTACAGTTTCATTAAAAACTCCAACAGTCATCTTAGCCCAACAGTAAAGCATACAGGGAAGGTACTCAGTCATCTGTTTTTCAATGAATAGCTGCCTAACAGTTGTTTTCAGTTATATTGCAAGTGAAGCCACATTTTAGTACGAATACAATTAGAAAGCCAACTTTTCTAAGCAAGAAGCCCTTTCTGGAAAAACAGGGCCCTCAGGGGAGCACGGGGCTCATCCCCTTCACACCAGGATTATCACATCCCTTCAGTGGTAAAAACAGGAGGGCTGTAGGGTGCAGCCTAAGGTGGGACCCTGGCAACAAGCCCTCCTTGGACCACCTCTGTTAAAATGCCTGGGGAAGCTGCCATGGGCAGGAGCTTCACGGGGGTGAGTTCTTGCTAAGCAACAGGCAGGGAGATGCCACCTTGGAAGCGTGAGGATGCATTACACATGCTTGGAAAAGATGGGGAAGACTATAGAGTTGAAAAAGAGGAATAAACTCAACACAGGCTATGCATGCAACGTGTAAAAGAGGCTAGAGGGAAACTGACCAAGATACTGGCTAGCTAGAACCCCCTTGGTACTTTAAACCGAATGACAATCAACTGAAACTACAACAGTGATTCCAATTAATGATGGTCAGAAGGAAGCGCTCACTAAACAGCTGCTGCTTCTGATAGGGGGAAACTGAGGGGGTGAATTGGCCAAGAGAATCAGGCTGCCCAAGTTCCTGCTACAATAACTAACCTTTTGTTGAAAACTATTTGTGATTATATACAAATGAAATGGATTAAATTCACAAAAGAAACCACTAAAAAATTCCCTGAATTAAAATATCTGTTATGCTCACATTATACCGTCTCTTGCGTAAATTACCAGTGCTATTGTTACATGCATGTGCTGTATCTTTCTGTAAGTCTGGATGAAACATCTTGCTGTACATCTGCTGGCTGTTGGTAGGCTTCACCAAAAATAAGCTGGTTTTCTTATTTAAATTATTATTACTATGAAAAATAAACCACCTAGAACTTTTTATCCGTGTTCTTTAGAGATAAATTAAACTTTCTTTTTTTATAAAAATAGCAGAATACGAAAAGCTTGGGAAGGAGGTAAGGGAAACTAATCCTTTTGAAAATTTGGCATGAGAGGTAAGTGAACAGTACTATTTAAAAAATTCAGACTTCCTTACATTATATAGAAGTCCAGTTAGTACTGCAGAAAGCTGTGTTACTTGCACTCATGCAAATTAAAGTACTGGGAGACAGACAGAACTTGGGGATTTTAAAATTTACTTTGTGTATCCATTCTCTATTTGCAAATACGATCCTCAAAACCATGGCATCTGCACAGTAAGCAATGTAATTAGGAGTAGCAAGTGATGTGCCTAATACACAGATGGGGTTCCTTCCAGGCTCCAAAAGAACATAGATTTGTGGGAGATGGTGACTTGTATTTTTACCATTTTATCTTTTCCAGTAAATTAAATAGCTCTGGCACATGGTCATCCATAACATCAAACCATTAGGATGCTTCATGCTCTGCTCCACCAGCCTGCCTCCTCAGTACCCTTCAGGAGTTGTGATGTTCAATGACCTATCTGCAACAGGCAGTCTCTAAAGGAAACAAAGGGTTTGCTAACAGAGATGCAGGCAGTTCTGTGCTTTTTTTTTTTTTTTTTTTGGTGGTTTTAATGTCCAGGAAACATGCCTGAGCGTATTTCATTTATTAGTAGAGATACAGCCAAAGGATCTAAGACCAGCTCCATTTCCTGAACAAGCAGGCTTTACCTTTTGTCATTATGCCTACAGAAAGCGCTATTTGATGCCATTACTCTAGGACTTTGAGCAGCAGGTTTGCTGCAGAAGTACGGACCAAAGTGAAAAAGTATCACAACACTCACACCACACAGACACAGACCAAGCCTTCAAACATGGCTCTGGTATTCTCTGATTGCTGTGTATCTGTTGGATGTATCCATGACAGCATACACCTAAGACTGAGGAAAGAATACTTAAATTTATCATTCTTCAAGGGTAAGGGAGAAAAAAATACTAGAGATCACGAGATTTCCTTCTAGAGCTTCTGGATTCTTCATCCTACAACTCCTCATCTGTAACTGTTTAGCTTCATTGCATTATTTGGTTTGTTTTTTTAAAAAAAGTCTGGATTCTTCTCTTCTAATTTATTTTAATTCTTTCAGGTTTTTTTTTTCTGGTCCAATCAATTGAGCAAAACAATGAAAAAATAGTTTTTTTTCAATCTGAGATTAACTTGGACGATAAAATAATAGTCACAAATATGAACACAAAATGTATCTTCCTGCATTACAAAGAACAGTTTAGGCAAAGTATTGTCCCATTTCCTTGATTCCAATTCAGGAGAAAAAGATACCTTGAAATGCATAACTCCACATGGTCTTGTATGGCCAGCAGCTGTGGAAAAAAGCATTTGCATTGATGTAGCTGTTTTATTCACCATATATATGCATATACATATTTTGTTAGCCATCTCTAATTCTGAGTTCCTGTAGAACGGAAAGAGCAACCTCATATTGCCTTTCTGCTCAGGGAGATGAGGCAGAGAGCAGAAGCACACCCGTGAAAGCACTGGCTCTGGTGGAAGCTCCATACCAACACCATACCAGACTCCACAAAAGCACAAGGTAGTTTGGTTTCCAAGCTACACTTTAAGACCAAACCATGCTCCCACCCCTGTTTCTGGAGAAAAATGCTAATTGAGAAAGATATGGTGCAATTACATCCTTGTTCGTTTCCACCCCCTTCAAACAAGCTTACTCCAGTAACTTCACCACCCTTACTCTTCATTTTCATCTGTACTCAGGGAAAGCTTCTCGGAGGTAAAACACATTGTAACAGCACAGAACACAATTTCACTACAGATACTGCTATAAAATCCAGTCCCTACTCAGGTACAGAATCATAGCAGCCCATTTCTAACTTTTGGGATTCAGATTTTCACTTTTTTTTCTGTAGGTATTGGAATCTGCAAATATTTGTAAGCTTTTCTGTATAGCTGCAATTTCCAAGTGCAAAACTGAATCTCAGGGAAAGACAGGTAAAGAAAATGCTTGGGTTTTCCACTGTTACGCTTTAGAACCCAGTAAGTTTTACCTTTTTTTTTTTTTTTTTTTTTTCAATCCCTATCTAGCAGCCCCCTGTCCACAACTCTGAGCACTAGTTTTTCCAGAATTCTTGCTGCAGCTTACATGACAACTTTGGAATACACTTCATGACCTGCTGTGGTAGAGCTGAGTACACACTATTTTATCAAAGTGGCTTGAATTGTTCTTTAAAAACCTCAGTTCTAAATCTGATAAAAGATTTTAAATGGCAAATGAACAACAGAATATTTTTCTGTAAAATTGCAGACAACTGGAAAACTTTATCATGTGAAGCAGTTGAAAGACTGTGAAGTAAACTACTTCAGAATTTAGGAAAGAGCTTCTTGCATCCAACCTGGGGAGAATTCCTATTAGGAAAGTCTGTAAAAGTAGCAAATATGTACTTCCCTGAAGTGGGGATTCTTCTTGCTGCACTTTCTGTGCGATTTTGTTGATAACATAAACAGGCCTGTGTATGTTACATATTCTGTGTCCATGAGAAGCTGTTTTGCCTTACCTGAGCTGAGGCCTCAAGGGAACAAGAATAGGAACTGCATTTTGCATGTCCAGGGAGGGAATGAAACTAAAAAAAGGCTAAGGAGCATTATTGGGTTAGAATGGCATTCCAGACAAGTCAAAGATAGAAATAATTAAATCTTCCTTCTTGATGACATGCAGCGTGGTCTGACATAGCCTATTTTTCTGTTGCTGATCATTTTTACCAAATAACTCCCTGATGCGTTTCTACAGCTTTGGAAAAAGGCAAAGACTGCTCAAGGGTTCACAGGATGAGGTACTGCTGGAGCTGCTTGTGACTGTGAGAACTTTCCTAAAAAATGCATTCCTGCAAAGCCCTGGGATTTTTATGTTGTCGGTCTCTTACCCTATGTACATCAACAGCAGGTATGCCTACATGTTAGGTTGCTGTGTTTGTATAAACACTAACAGTTTATATATTGGGATTAGACTAGATTCAGCAGTGCAGCAAGTAACAGAAGTTAATTCACTGTGTTCCTCAGAGCAACAGGTTCCAGCAGAATACACAGTATAGAGCTCCCCTGCTTAAGTACTTGAACCAGCTTGGGATCTTTACACTGTCTGTCATGGTTTAGCCCCGGCTGGTGGCTAAGTACCACGCAGCCGGTCACCCACTCCCCCCGCAGTGACATGGGGAGAGGACTGGAAGAGTAAAAGTTAGAAAACTCGTGAGTTGAGATAAAGACAGTTGAATAGGGAAAGCCAAAGCTGCACATGCAAGCAAAGCAAAGCAAGAATTAATTCACTGCTTCCCATGGGCAGGCAAGTGTTCAGCCATCCCCGGGAAAGCAGGGCTCCGTCACATGTAATGGTTACTTGGGAAGACAAATGCCATGACTCCGAATGTCCCCCCTTCCTCATTCTTCCCCCAGTTTATATACTCAGCATGATGTCGTATGGCATGGAATATCCCTTGGCCAGTTTGGGTCACCTGTCCTGGCTGTGCCCCCTCCCAGTTTCCCGTGCCCCTCCAGTCCTCTGGCTGGCAGGACCTGAGAAACCAGTAAGTCCTTGACTTTATATAAACATCACCCAGCAACAACTAAAATCATCAGCGTGTCATCAGCATTGTTCTCACATCAAACCCAAAACAGCACTGCACCAGCTACTGAGAAGAAAATTAGCTCTGTCCCAGCTGAAACGAGGACAGTCTGTGAACCCAACTTAGGACACATCCAAAGCTGTTCACTTTGTGGTACAGCCTTGGGCCTCCAGAATCCCACGGTTGGGATGCAGCTGGGGCACTATTGCACCGGAGCGTTGCCGTGATGCCCACCACCCGCCAGCAGAGCAGTATCCGACACACCTGTACGGCAGGGGCTATCCCGGCCAGAAGTGGGAACGTGTGACTCCAAAACTGAAATTGTGAGTCCTTACAGCCTGGGATGAAGGAACCAAGCTGAAAATGGGGCAATTCCCACTTGATGTGTACCAGGACAAAAAATACCACTGAAAAAAATTGGAACAAATATTACTTGCATGTGAAACGCCTGAACTTTTAGACAGAACCCCCCACTGCAAAGTAAATTTCGCTTTCTCCCTGTAAGCCAGAGCAGGCAACCCAAAGCAGGCAGGTCTGACGGCCCCGACGCTGTGCCTCCTGCTCCAGCCGCGGCGGCGGCCGGGTGCCGGTGTAACTGCCAGCGCTGCTCCGCGCCACCACCGGGAAGGGGCCCGACGCCGAGGGGAGTGCGGCTGGCCCGGCAGGTACCGGCGCGGCCCGGCACCCCCGGCCCCGGGGCAGGGCGGCAGAGCTGCCGCCGCCGGAGCCGCGCTGGCCCTGACGGGAGGTGACCGAGTCACCCGGGCTCCAGCCGGCCTCGGGGCCCCGCAGGCGGCACGGCGGGGGCCTCCGCTGGCCACGCCGCGGGGCGAGCGCATCCACCGGCCCATGCCCCCCGAGTGAGCCGGGTGGCGGCCGGCGCCGCGCCCCCTCTCTGGCCCGGGCTGGGCGGCGGGCAGAGCGCCCTCTCCGGCCGGGGCGGGGCCGGGGCGCGGCCGGGGCGCGGCGGCCCGGGGCGGGCAGAGCGCCCTCGCCGGCCGGGGCGGGGCCGGGGCGCGGCGGGCCGGGGCGGGCAAAGCGCCCTACCCCGGCGCCGCCTCCTCCTCCCTAGCCCGGTCCCGCCGGCCCCTCCGCTCCTCGGCCGGCTCCGGCTGGGGCTCGGCGGCTGCCATTGGCTTAGCGGCCCCATCCGGGCACTCGGCGCAGCGCTGTTCCTCAGCCCAATCGTCCCAATATGGCGGAGGTGAGCGGGGAAAGCGGGCTGGGGCGCCGGGTGTTCGGCCGGCTCCCCGCGGGGCCCCGTCGCCGGCAGGCCCCCCGCGCCCGCCTCGACATCCCCGTAAGGCGCCTCTGGGGCGGTTCGGCGGTGCAGGGAGGCCGGCGGGGCGGCGGGGCGGCCGGCGGAGCTCCCGGCGCCGGGGCAGCGGGAGCCTGCGCGACTAGGCCGCACGGCGGGCGCCGCGCTGCGCGGGTGCCGAGTTCGCAGCCCGCGGGCGGCCGACAGGCCGCGGCCGGGCGCGGAGGGGGGCGCGGCCGGCGCGGCGCGGCCCCGGGGGGAGCGGGACGGGCCGGCGGAGCCGCCGCCGCAGCGCGGGCGATAGAGAAACGCCCGGCGGGAGGGAGGAGGAGCGAGCCCGGGGCTGGGAGCGGGGAAGAGGCGGTGGCCGGTCCGGCAGCCTCCGCCGCTGCCGGCCCCTGTCATGTCCCGGCTGGGGCCGGGCCCGGAGAGAGCGGGAGCGTCGGCCCGGCCGGGCGCGGCGCCTCGGGGGGCTTGTGCCGCCGGAGGAGGAGGGAAGGAGAGGGGCTGGCGGCGAGCGAGCGAGACGAGGAGGGGTGGGAGAGGGTGAACGGGATGGAGGGGACAGCGGGGCGGGACGCCGGGGCCGAGGCCGGTGGGGAGCGGCGGAAGGGGGCAGCCTCGGAGGCGGGGGGAAGGAGCGTGAACGAAGACCCCTGCCTGCTGCCGGGCCGGAGGGAGCCCGCCCTCACCTCGCTCTCTCTTCTCCCCGCAGGCTTCCTTTGGGAGTTCGAGCCCAGGTTCGTCCTCGCCCGGCTCCGGCACCCGGCCTGCCGTCCGCACACCACTCTCTTTCCTGCTCCTTCCCAAATTTATCTCCTCGTAGCTTTCCTAATGCCTGCCAGATTTTTAAGAAACGGAGATGTGCGCTGTGGAGTCCTTCCTTTAACTCCGGTTGCAGTTAGTAATTGGCTGCTCAGAACCCAAAATGAAAACAAAGTTTTGTAGCAATCTTAAGTCAGCATCTCAGTAAAGCCGTGTAACCTGGAGAAAGACTGTCTTGTTGCTGATAACTACAGGCTTGTGTAAATTTTTGACTTCTTGGTACTAACAGGAAATGTATAAAATCATAATCATAAGTAATTTTTAAGTCTTTAACTGCAGTTAAAGTTCTTTGGAATACTTTACACAAGCAAGCATAGTTAACATCAGCAGGGCTACCGCTGAAGAAGTTGTCTTTTTTTCTGTGTAACTGCCTTCCGCACTGGCTGTTTTTCATCTTTTTTAACTATTCTTATGAAATTTATTGAGCTTGTGTTTTTTAGTATGGTTTTGAATATCTTAAACGGGATGTTGAGCATTCAGAGGTACTAAAGAAGCGGGACTTTTTTTATCTGAAGTCTTGTGAGTGAAATAGGACTTCCACTTCAGTTACTTACATATAATGAGTTACAACGGTAATAAGGAGCAATAATCTTGAGCACAAATACATATAAATACATATTAGATTAAGGCAGTTGACACTTCCTTAAAATTGGATAAGGATGTGATGGCCAACAGCAGGAAAATCGGATGTGTAATGTCATTATTGTAATTGGAGTAGTGTTATCAGCTGTACTGAAAGGTCTGTGAGACCATAATATGAATAGTACATGAATAAAAAATGGTTTGGGCCTCAATATTTCTCAACATATATTAGGAACTTTAACAGTAAAGCCTTGAGTGAGCTAAACAGATAAAAGTGTACTGTAATTACGTGCATATAAGGAATTAACTCTTAGCATAATTGCTGAAAAATTAGTTAGAAGCATTAAGACTGAGAAGTGTTAGTATATACAACGGTCTCTTTTCAAGGCTGGAAGCAGTGCAAGGACGGATACTGCTTTATTTTTCTGAAGAGGATTTAAAATTTGTAGCTGTTAACTTCCAAAGTTCTGAAGAAGTTCTTCCATGGAAACAATTCTTACTAAACATTTTCTTTGCTGCTTGTAAGTCAACGATTGCAACAGAGCACTAGTATGTGAGAACTAGAAGGGGAAACAAGAAGTGAAAGAGAAATATCCTAATCTGTTTGTTTTCTCCTTCCTGGAAGCTGAAAAAAGTGAACGTTAAAGAAGAAAACAACTTTCTTATTCAGTGATTTTCGTTGTAGAACAGTGACTTTGAGGTGCAGAATATTTGCATCTTTAAAACTTGTTGAATCTACTGCTAACCTTTCTAACACTTGACAAAATGCACTTAACAGGACTTTTTTGATGACTTATCAGTGTCCTCTTGAGTAGGGAAAAAGCTTCTGTTAGACCATAGAGGTGTCACAATGGCTTGTTAATTAATGTGGTCCATTAGAAGCTTTTTGTTATTTCTGGTATGTTTTCCTCAGTGTTTCTTGGAACTCTGCTATGTTTATTCTTCCTTTCTAGATCAAGTGCTAAGAATTAAATTAGTTTTAATAAAAGATCCATCTGTGAGGCTAAAGTAATCTGAAGTGAGTCTCACTTTATTTTGCTGTTAGTAGGAAGCTGATTCACAACCTAAGTTAGCTGTTTACCAGTGGAAAAACTATGCTTATTACCATATAAGTCATGTAAATAGAATCGGAGTCTATAAATCAGGCTTGCAGCATCTGAAGTCTTGTTATGTGTGTGCTTTGTGCCTTCATGATGATTTCAAGATGTTTTGAACAATCTTTTATTTAGTGAAGTGTTAATTTGGGATTGTACTTTCTGAAACTCCGTTTTAGTAGTTGATGTAGCTCTCTCAAGTAGTTATACTGCAAGAGAAAAAACTGCACCTATTACTCAGATTATACAGAAAGGGAACATCAGATAAAACTGCTGAATGTGAAGTGGTTAGGAATTTGTTCCATTTATTCCACTGAGAGTTCTGAGCCTGTGTGTTAAAAAAAAACCAAACAAAACACATGCAACCATCATTTTTTCTGTCTTGTAGTTTCATATGTTGGCGTAAAAAAAAAAAAAAAAAATTACTCAGATTGTTTTTTTTTTTTTACAGTTGGCTCTTTATCATCTGAGGATCATGACTTTGACCCGTCTGCTGAAATGTTGGTACATGATTATGATGATGAGCGAACTCTTGAAGAAGAGGAAATGATGGAAGAAAGTAAGAATTTCGGCTCTGAAATTGAAGATTTAGAAAAGGTAAGAGTGTCTCTATCTCTCATAAATGTCCGTACATGTTGTAACTTCTCTAGGGAAAAGGATACTCAACCTTTTCCTCAGTTTGTATTGTATAATGCAGTTTCCTACAACATGCCTTTGCAGCTTGTTTAAAAACAGAAAAGAAAATCAGGTTTGGTTAAGATACAGCACTGCATTCCCACAAAAAGCCTGAACTTAGCTTCTCAAAGGAATTAGTGTTATGTTAAGTTCATATTCTTCCTTTTCATTTAGTAGTTCTTTCACTTAGCTAAAGAAACCACTGAGGCAGATTTTTGAGTCCTATCATCTAATATAGCTTATCACTTCTGATTTTTGTAAGTTCCTTAAGTTGAAACTGTATGTTTTGCATACTGTTGAGTGACAGCTAGCTGTATTTCATTCTGTTGGTCAGGTTTTGCTTTTCCAATATGCACACACAGTCCTGTTTTTTAGGCATGATGGATCACATTCGTTTACTATGTAAATGGTAGTTCTCTGTCATAGTTTCATCAGTTTGGCATTTGGTGGGTGTACAGAATGACCAGCATGCTCCTTGGCTTTTCCTATTCCATTTTACACTCTATAATTACATGTTTCTCCTGTTTACACTTCTTGTTCATCTGTGACAGTGCATCACCATTTTTTTAAACACCTGCTGAATGCTGAACACCCACAAACTGATGCTGCTTGCATTACTGTTTGGTGACCTGCTTACACCACTCAGCATAACTGCAGATCTTGGTCAACAGAGTTCCAGGAAAATGTAATTTTTAGCATTATATGTGAGGCTGTGTTTTTTGTAGTCCATGTAAAAACAAATTTTCTAAGTGTGGAGTTGACAGTATTCATACTCCTGTGTTTTTGGGTTTTGGTTTTTTTATTTGGTCCTGTTACCACTCCACAAAATTATCTTATTGCTTCTATAATAAAAGGAAGAAGAACTGAGAGCCACTCATCTGAAACACTTTATTACTTTAGGTCCCGATCCTGGAAAGACTTGGATATGAGTTTGTGTTTACCCATTGTGAAAAGTCTTTGCAGGACTAAGACCTTAGCTGACTAAAGAAAACAAGTAATTTAATCAGTGTATGAATTCAACAAGAAATTTTTAAAGGTAATATAACTTTTAAAGGTATAAATATTAGAAAATATTTTTAATATTGAATCAGGTAACTAAAAAAATCTCCACTGTTTATTGTTTTATTAATTGTATTAGGATGCAAGTATGATGAGACTAAAATCACTTAATCAGAAGCTGTTGAAAAAACAGGTTATAAATCAAGTGTTTGTCTTGATTTTTGCTTTCTGTCTTTCTCCTATTACCTTCTCAACAGTCATTATAAAATACATTGTGCAGGAGATGGAGGGGGGGGGCTTAAAAGTTGCTGTATTGATTTACTTTTCTGGGTTTTTGCACACTTGGAGCTGTAACTATGTAGGACTAAAGTCTTGGAAGGTTTTCTGCATTTCTCTCTTGTAGGGCAGTTGGTAATGTTTCTAGATTATCTTCTTTCTTGAAGAAATACAGGCAAATCATGCTCTAGAGTATGAATAAGATAAGGAGAATATTTTTAAGAATTACTCCTTAGTTTCATGCAGTAAACAGTTTTCTTCAATAGTTTGATGAGACTTCACTATATGCCGAGACATGGTTATGAATTATTTTCAATCCCGTGCCTGAAAATAGTGTTTATAATATTTATAATCAAGATTCCTGCTTTCAATTAAGTTTTTCTTTGTTTGTTTGTCAATTTTGGTCTTCAAAATATGTCTTATCCTTTTAAGCCTGAACTGTTTACAAGTATTTGGTAACTTGTTGAAATGTTTGTAAATCCTCTTGTATTAGGAAGGAAACATGCCATTGGAAGATTTACTGGCATTCTATGGCTATGAACCCACGATTCCAGTTATGGCAGGTTCCAGTGCAGATAGCTCTCCAAGTGAACTTGCAGATGAACTTCCAGATATGACTCTAGATAAAGTAAGTCGGAACTGTTTTCACCTTAATATGGTTTAAAAGCAGAAATCCAGGTGACCTTAAATTATATTTCACTATCTCTTGGTGTTAAAAAATACATACTTTTGTTAAATTCATTATACAATACTACTCTGAATTCACCCTTTTGCAAGGATATAGAGGATCTGATTCTAATTATAGTTATTGCACTTAAAAATGGATAGCAACTTTAGTGGCGCTATATTACCAGAAATGAGAAATGAAAAAGTGTTCTTCTAAAACACATCCAAAACCCTTTGAATAGGTGCAGTTTTTTGATTATGTCCAGAAGTCTTTATTCTGGCTTCCAACACACATCAAAACATTTGTGAATATCTTGAAAATGCACTCCTGAATGGTTTGGTGGTTTGCTTTCAAACATGTATCATTTGGAAAGGTTACAACTTTGTGGAGTGAGAGAGGGGTTTTATGTGCAGTGACTTGTGTTGCGTTGCTGATGTAAAAACCTGAAAGTTCAAGTTTTGTGATTTGCAAGCTAACTTTTGAGTTCTGAGATTTTAGTATGATTTGTTGTTACAAAGCATATGCAGCTAGTAGTTTGGATTCTAAGTATGTAGGTAGTAAGTATATGCCTTTTTTTTTTCTCTGAGTATGAGCTCCACAAAAAGTAGTGTATGATGATGGCTCTGCACATCTGATTCTCATTAGGATTCATGATTGTGTTGAGACTACGAAAGTGTAGTCAGCTTGTTGTCTAATACAGTTCTTTCCCTTCCTAACTCCTTTATGCGGAAGAGTTCAAATATGTCTGCTACTTGAAGGAAGTGTGCTTCTTCTTTCTTAATATCTTTGGTTTAAACTTACAGAAATACCATGTTTTTTGTGGTCTGGGAAGATAACAGGTTGTCTGTTATCTGTAACTGTCCTCTCAGCAAAAGTCTACAAAAGTGCCTGGCTGTTTGATTTTATTATTTAAAAAAAACAACCACAAACCCACCCCAAGTTTAAGAGGTAATAGCTTTTTAAAGCTTTTGTATAACTGTGATAGAAAGGAATGACGGAATTCTAAAGATTTGAGGCAGTTTTTACTGGCATTTTTCTTTGGAAGCAGTTGGAGGAACATCTGACATTGATGATTGCTGAAGTTACTTCTTGTGTGTTTATTTTAACAGAAGACAAACGGGAAATGAACCCCTGTGTTCAGCTCTGAAGTAAATGCTTATATTTGCTCTTAGATTTAGGAAGAGCAAACTTGCTTTTTAATTAAGGGAGTATGGTCTGCTAAATTCATTTGTGGTGAAGTAACTGATTTTAATTAATGGGACTTACAGTTTGCTGAATCTAAATGCTCACCAGTCTACTTAATAGTCAATCTGAGGTTTTATTTTTTTATTTTAATAATACAGGAGGAAATCGCTAAAGACCTCTTGTCAGGTGATGATGAAGAAACACAGTCCTCTGCTGATGACTTGACACCATCAGTTACTTCACATGAGGCTACTGACTTCTTTCCGCGGCCATTAAGATGTAGGAAACCTCCTTTTATAATAGTACTCAAAAAGTCTTAGCATTGTATATAGCTTCCGAGTTTAAAGTGTGAAAATTGAAGAGTAGTGCTGACTTTACCAGGAATTGAAAAACAGTGCTTTGCAGGATGCTGTACCATGAATATTGTCTTTGATTGGTATTGCTGATTACCTAAAATTTGGTACTATGCTCAAAGCATAAGTAAAAGTATTTTCTCGACAAATACTACATCAACTATTAATTATAAAGTTACTGTATTGGTGTCACCCTTAATGGTTTTCAATATGTTAGTGAATTACATGAATATGTAACTCATTCTCTGAAAGTAGTGTTACTCTACTGAAATACTTGCTGCTGTTTTTAAGCCAGTGACTCTTCCATGCAGCCTGTGGTTGTATATTGGGATGCAGTTTGCTTAAGATTATTTCCCTTCACACATTCAACACTTTTCTGTAGGACTTCATAGGGTGAGCCAAAGTGATTTTATATGGGATGGGACCTATAAACCCATGACCACCAAAAATCACTACCCATGGAGCTATGTTGGGAAAGACTTGAGAACCAGTGGTTCACTTACCCAACCTGGAGAAGATATTTCTCATTGCCTGTTGCAGCTTATTTGTTCACTGGTGTACTAGAGTTCGAGCAGTGTGGAGGACTTTTGTCACAGTTTTAATTTGGCAAGTATCTTAAGCTATTCCTGGGGGGTTTCATTCCTCTAGAGAAGGGGGACGATAAAGTGGGTCTGCTGCCTCAGTCATCAGCAATCAAAGCCCTGTGTGCATCATGGTGATTGTGTAATAGACATTTGTATGGAAGAGATACAAAACCCTTAAAAACTGTTACGCCCTTTTTTCAGTTAATTAACTTAACTAAGTAACTGAAACTTAAGCCCAAACTTGCTGGCACTTAAGTTAATGAATATGACACTGAAAGTGTGGCAGCTTTACAGAAAAAATGGTTAGCCTCTCATCTTAATAAGGGTTAAGAAACAGTCATGTTTGTTTTCAGCTATCATGGTTTTCTATCAGAATGGTACTTTCTCTATTAGAACTCTTGGCTGGACATCTTAGAATCAAATGTCCACCATTTCAGGGAGGGAGATGTCAGTTCTCTGTGCCGTTGGCAGTTTAATCTTCTTTTCTGGTCTCTGTCCATTTCTCAGATACTAAGATAACAAAAAGTTTTGAGATAAACGTGTCTAATGTATAACACAGGCTTTTTTATTAAATTTGCATCAATTGGAAAAAACAACTGGCTGTGATTATATAGGCATATTGTTATTTCATGCATTCAGGTTAGCTTCCTGCTTGCTACTTCTGGTTGTAGTAATGACTACAGAAGAAGAGCCCCAGCTCATACAGTCTTCTTGCATGCTGTCTCTGATGTTGACGATTCTGTTTAGTTGTGATGAAGCTACAGTTGCAACCCTATTTATGTTGTCTCTGAAGTTTAGGAATACGAAGTAGCTTCAGTTGTATCAGAACTGTAGATTCCATTCTGTTGGGGGATTATACAGCTATAAAAATAGAGTTACTTCAGAGCCTTGTACTACTGCATTCCAGATTCTGAAATGAGTTCTTATATAGAGTACTGTATTTGAATTGCTTGGAATGCTCTGCTGTAGTTCTTCCTACAGAAAGAAAGGTTAAAGAGGAACAAGCAGTCTTTTGCTGTCTTCTGCTTATTCCATTTTGTGTCTCTCATCTGTCTTCACTCCATGCTGAGGCAGCCTTGTTCAAGGAATGTTTTGAATGCCCATTAAAACTTCTGATGAAAGGTTTTAGTAGGCAATAAAGACATGCCTTCAAGTTTACTTTCTTTGTGATTAACCTGAGGCTAAGTCACAACCCTGAAAGTTTCTGAGTTTCTCGTACCTTTTCTGTAAGGTATAAGCTTTTATTGAAAGAATTGATGAAAAATTATCTCATTTCCTTTTGCCTGTTAGAAATATAGTAGGTGGTCTCAGCTGCTGTGTTGATAAATGTTTCACTTCAGCAGTATAAAAGTACCAGTGCCTTCTGACTTTGTGCTAGTTTGATAGAAGTATAGATTAACAGAATTCTGATAGAAATGTGAATCAACAGACTCATGATAAGTGTTTTCCAGAACAAAAGCAGGTTCTCATTTGAAAAGTAAATGATATTTTGTAGTTCTGTGTTTGAACTGAAAATTCTTCCTAGCTAAAAACAAACTTCTTTCATGTCTGAAGCAAACACTACGTGTGATGGAGATAAGGAATCAGAGGGCGAAGATGTAGAGGCAGACAATGGTAATTCATCTGAAGATTTGAGAAAGGTAATAATTATATCTTTTTAAAAAAATGTTAAAATTTTACTGTTAAGAAAAATGCAGTAAGATTTATAGCACATACCTACAATAGTACTGTAATTGTGGAATACTCTGTCAAATGCCAGGTTAAGGCATTTTTCGTCCTTCCATACACAAAATATTAAGTTAATACCTTTCTCTTTTCATTTTTTTTCCATCTTCAGGAGATAATGGTTGGTTCACAGTACCAGGCTGAAATTCCACCTTACGTTGGCAGATACAGTGATGATGAAAAGGGTAAGTTGTTCTCACTGTTTTGCTTTTTATTTTGCTTATACATAGCACTTGATTGATAAATATTACTTAAATTTCTAAGGTAAGTTCAGTGGCTTAGTTGAAGTCTCAGAGACCTTAAAAAAAAAAAAAAAAAGGGCACTAGAATATTGAAGTAGCACACCACATAATTATATCTCAGAAATATGATTCTTCAACTTTGAGAGGACATTCTCAAGAAAATGTTGGAGGGTGGGTTACAGTGTTAGTTCTGAAGTATCTAGTAATATTAGGAGGCCACAGACTATGAGTCAAGGAGTAAATACTTTCATCAGAGTATCATAATTGGGCTGTGAGCATGTAACTTAGTTTACACTGAAGATCTTCAAAATTGTATTTTTCTTTGCTTGTTTTTTAGATAGCACAACAATGTGGGTTACAAAATGGTTATGGAAAAGAAAGCAATAAACTATTTTAAATTGCCATAGCATGAGTAGATGATGTAGGTCCTGATACACTGTCTTTTAAAAAGATGTTTTCAGTATGATGTTATTCCAGTGTAAAATTAGGTTAAAATCTGCAGTTGTGCTAGAGTGAAAAAAACCCTATTTAACAGAGTTTTATTTTGTATCTTCAGAAACGTGTGCTGTGAGAAAAGTGTAGTACATACAGCTGTGGAATTCAAAAAGCAAATAAATTTGCTCGTGGGTGGCACATTTCACGGGGATTTTATTCTAATGAAGTATATAAAGTCATTTTATCATTACCAACTGCATACCAAACATTCTTCTCCACATTCAAAAATGGATGGAGCTGGAAGCATTAGCAAATGAACATCTCCTGTGTTGCTTAAGACACCTAGGGAAGTCTCCTGTTTTCTAAGAATCAAGCATGATGCTTACTGGTTGTAAGAAATGGAGGAGTAAGAATCAGATCTATCTGGATAGTCCTTTCACTGTTTACACATCTTGACTTCTCCTCAGCCAAGAACTAGAGAAGTGTAAGCATGTAAGCACATGCTTAAAATTACAAGATTGTTGGCAGCATTGTGATCTGTGATGTTTCTGATTGCCATGCTGTTGACAAATCCAGCTTTTTTAATTGCTTATCATGATGCCAATAACCAGAGGATGACTAGGATGGGGTTAGTCTGACAGTTTTCTCTGAAGTGAGCTGGTGCTAGAGAGAACCAGTGATGTGGCCAAGAGAAAAGAGGTACCTCTGGGATCAGAGAGCCTGAGGAGCTCCTCTTGAGATTATCAGTCATCCACTCCAGCAAGAAGTGCTGGGTTGCCTTGATTGATAAAGGAGGTTGAAACTGAGCATCAGCAGTGCTTGGAGAGGTTGGATGTGACTGTAAGGATGAAGGATTTTGCGAAGACTTTTCTGTACTCCCTAAAGAGTTTGTGATGGCAACCAGGGGCTTATGTTTCTGCTACACAGTCCCAGCTACCAGGATTGTGCTAGAAGGCAGTTCTGCACTGCTATAAGCTTTACACTTGTAATATGTCTGTTAGGAAGCTTTTTGTGTTCTTCAGCTATAGCAGAACTTTCAGAGAAGATGTAATTTTATTCCTCACCTTAGTTTAATGTTGTTTCATGTAGTTCTATGAGAGATTTGAGAATCATCTCTTCTACTGTAACAGCTACTGTGCTCACATGTTTGAATTGAGTAACTCTTAATTCTGTATTGCCAAGAGAGTACATGAAACATTATGTGCAGTGTTAATCACATCTATTGATCAGAGCAAAGGGTTTATAGTTTAATTTATAATTAAAACAAGTACAGACCGACAAAGGTGCAGGCCAACTCCTGCGTATTTCCAGTGTATTTCCAGTATATTTTCTTTCAAATAAGCTACTTAAGGGGAGCATACATGATTTTAGTGGACTATGAAGGAGGACTAGACATCCTGATTGCTTGTAAAGTATACAACATACAAGTTCTTAACAGTATTACCACATTGAGAGTTAGATTTGCATTCTGTTGAGTAATTTTTGGCAAGTTTTAGTTGAAAATTACCAACTAGTCACCACCTCTTCTTTTTGGGGGGGTGGGGCTTGTAACATTTGGAATATTAAAGTAATATCTTACACTTTTTTTACTGTAAACTAGTTTGTTTTTAAAACAGCTGAGTAAAACTGAATGGGTTTGCTAGTTTTTTTATATTAAGATGATAAATACATATGCGTAATTTTACTTGAATCATCTAGCTGTCAACAAGCTCCTCTGTAAAGACTCTTTGTCATAGAGTTCAGTCAGTTATCCTCATGGAACCTGAATCTCTTTACCATGTCACGCTGCAGAGTCTGTCTCTTAACTGAAGCTTTTGGGGAAAAAGTGAGCTGCAGCTTAAAATTGGTGTGATGGTGCTTGATTTGATTACTTCTGTGTTCACGTTCTTCGTCTTTCTGAAATAGCTTGTAATATTACAGCCTTAAAAATGGCCCACCTGGTGTTAATGGGTTTCTGTTTTAACAGCTTATGAAAATGAAGACCATTTACTTTGGAAACCTGACGTGATCTCAGAAAGTAAAGTTAAAGAATACCTTTTTGAAACCTCCTTAAGAACAGGAAATGAAAAAATGATTGGCAGAATTCCTGAAGGACTACATACACGGGACAATGAACAAGTATGTTTTATATCCTGTTCCATTTGTGACACATTGCTTTGCAATTAACATGTGTTCTCTTTGCCTTGTATTACAAAGGCAGAAATACTAAATTTCTTTATTTTTTTTTAATTAGGTGTTATTGGGGTGAGGATCTTATTTGTAGTTGTAAGCACATGCTTAAAATTACAAGATTGTTGGCAGCGTTGTGATCTGTGATGTTTCTGATTGCCATGCTGTTGACAAATCCAGCTTTTTTAATTGCTTATCATGATTTAATTTTTTTTTAATTAAGCGTTGCCTCAACTTTTGGATGTTTTTGCTTTTGGTTGTTACTTTAATATTTGTGTCATGTATGAAGAGAAATCCTCTTTTTACATTAGATATGCTTACTGAAAGGCTACCTCTAGAGGTCTAGATCAGATATTTACAAATTTGGACTCTTTCTAAAGACTTTTCTATTTTATAGGCGCTGTATGAACTTCTTAAAAGTAGCCATAATATTAAAGAAGCAATTGAGAGATACTGCTCAAATGGAAAGGCATCTCAGGGTAAGAGAGGGTACCTGTTTTTTCAGAGATGTGTGTTTGGGACAGGGAGTGGGGGAAAGAGTGGAAAAAGTTATGTGGAAAAACCTTGACTAAGAATCAGATTGATGAACACATCCCTTTCTATGAAGTCTTTATCACAGATTAGATATCATCTGGCTGTTGACCTGTTGGAAATTCCTGCTAGAGAAGTTTGCAACTTGTGTAATGATTGAAGGAAGCTTTTGACCTTACCTTCTTTCCTCCATTGCTGTGTTAATAATAGCACAGACTGAGGAGAGGGGTGGGGGGAGCGATAATTTTGCTCCCATAAGACAGTTCTCACCCATATTACAGTATCTTTTTGAGATCACAATCAGTTATAATTTGATGACATTTATACCAAAATCAGGATAACATAGCTGGCTGTATAAATAAGCCCCATTCTCTTCCTCACTTGCTAATGTTGTGCTCTACCAACCTTCTCATTCTACCATATTGTTTCATAGGTCTTTGTTAGAGTGTGGAGATCTTTGCTTAAGTTTACAGTGGAAAATGAGCTTCCATCTTGTTTGTTCCTAACTTTGTTACTCCCTTAAATAAAAATCAGAGTTTATCATTTAGGAAAGACAGTTCTTTGTCCTGTATTTTAACATACATGTTGCATAAAGCAGAAATGGAGTTTGAGCAGATATTCCCTACTCAGAATTGGATCCAAAGGGAGCTTGAGTGTTTATGAGTTAGGTGCTATGAAAGCTAAGCGTCTGAGGTAAAGCTGAAGGACTGTCAGAGCAGTGCTTCAGGGAGCTCAGGTACAAGAAGAGATTGTGTAGACCTAACCAATACGGAAGTATCAATTGTAGAGCTGTATCCTAAAACCCACACCTCTCTGGGATTCAGCCATCTGTTTGGGGTTTGAAAAATATCTCTGCCCATTCATGGTTCAGAGCCCAAAATTCTATCCGAAGGACTAGTACTCATGCTCCTCTGCTGCCGCAAGTCAGGTGGAACTTCTTACATACTCATTAAGGATCATAAAGGATGATAACACTCAGTGCCTGTCTCTTAGAGTAACCATTATGCTATGATCCACCCTACCTGCTGAAGTTCACTGCTATTTTCCAAGATGAGAATTAAAAATGCCTGAAGGAGGCTGTGACCAATGGGAAGCCTGTGCTGGAGCAGGTTCTTGGCAGGACGTGTGGCCCTGTGGGGGACCCATGTGGGAGCAGTCTATTCCTGAAGGACTGCACCCTGTGGAAGGGACACACACGGGAACTGTATGAGAAGAACCGCAGCGTGTGGGAAGGACTCACACTGGAGAAGTTCATGGAGAACTGTCTCCAGTGGGAGGGACCCCACACTGGAGCAGGGGAAGAGTGTGAGGAGGAAGAAGCAGCAGAAACAACATGTGATGAACTGACCGTAACCCCCAGTCCCCGTACCCCTGCGTCACTTGGGAGGTGGTAGAGAAATCAGGAATTGTTAAGCCTGGGAAGAAGAAAGGGGTGGGGGGAAGGTGTTTTTCTGATTTGAATGGTAGTAAATTAAATTTCCCCAAGTTGAATCTGTTTTGCCGGTGACAATAACTGCTGAGTGATCGCTCCCTGTCCTTATCTCGGTGCATGAGCCTTTTGTTACATTTTCTTTCCCCCGTCTGGTTGAGGAGGGGTGTAATAGAGTGGTTTTGGTGGGCACCTGGCGTCGAGCCAGGGTCACATCACCACAGGGGCTACATTGAATTCTGATTCATCTAGTTCACTCTTACTGCTAAATTCTTCACTGGGGTCCTGCCAAATATCTCTGTCCCTGTCTTCCAGGGAAATCATTGGCTTACAAGTTTTTACAGGATCTGGAGGGATTTGGAACCATGAGTTTATCATCTACCTTCCTGCGTTTTTCTGTTTCCTCCCCCAGTTGTTTAAGCAATTAGTCTATTCACAGAGGTAGCAGCATTTCTTATCTTTTTCTTTGTTTCTTTGTTCAACCTCATCTTGTAACATTCTCATTTCTTGTTCTTCGCAGTCCTTATACTGATATGCAGCTCCTAAACACCTCTTCAATATCTTGTATGTTATTATTACTTCAGTTTCCCTCTCACAAGGTTCAACTGTTCTTTTATCTTATTCCAATTATCCTGTTTTTCATGCACCCAGTCATCTGAAAATTTCAGTGAAGGGTTAACTCTGTGTCTCCGTAAGGAGTCAGTGATTGAATCTGCCATCCTGCCAACTTCTCCAATTGTTGTCGCAGGTGAATTATTAAGAAAAGCCATTGTTATGGTGTTAATGAAAAGGTTTTATTAACAATTAAATGATCAAATTATAGTTAATTTATTATTGGTAATTAAATTTTAATTAATAATGGAATAGCAATTAAACAGTGCTTTAACAGTGATTAACAATAATTAATAATTAGGTGGTGGTCAAACACATACTACTTACTGCTGTTCTAATAATTAAACTATAGCTTGATACATACAGATATTGCTAGCATAGAATATACTTTTAGGCTTAATGTAAAATGCCACTTACCTTTTTAATAGCCATCAGGTGCCAGGTGAGGGATGTCTCAGCCCTGAAGGGTAGCCCTGAGACGTGTCCCTTCCCTGCTCAAGGGCAGATCACATCTGTTCAGCCTGCTTCTGTACAGGAGAACTCAATGGGCTTGAGGGTGGCTACAGGTATTTGTAGTGTAAAGTGACTGATTTGTAGTCAACTCCCACTGTGGTGTACGTGCAGGTGTGCAGCTGTAGCAGTTTTGTGTGGTCCCTGCTCAGGCCGGTACTGTTAGCTCCTGATAAGACATGGCCTAGTAGGCTTCGTAACTCCTGAGAAGATACGGCCTAGCACAGTTCTCTCTGTTTGCACAGCAGAGCTGATCTCAGCCAGGCCTTCTTTTTGGTGATGGCTGAATTGAAGTACTGCTCACTTGGTCAAACCTGGGACATCTGTCATAACAGATTTTTCCTTCACTCTTTTTCTGACAACTACTGTTCTTTGTATCCTATGTGAGAAGAAATACTCAGAAAAATTATCTCACTTTATACTTCAGTGACGTTATCATACCTTGCTTTTTGATGACAAACTTCTCCAGAAATAATAGACCTTTTTAATGTCCTTTGCCCTCAAGGATGAAAGATTTCAGAAATCAAACTCTTGTATCATTTGTTATGAAGAAAAGTGTTAGATTTTGGGTAGGATATCTATACAGTAAAGGAAATAACATGGATATAAATAATTATTTTTTTAGAATGCATTCGAATTTTCATCCATTAGCAACAAATACTTTAATTCTTTGTAAAAGGTTAGTGAGTGAAATCAAGTTTATTGTGCTACTTTTGTAATTCTCTAGAAGAGATGACAGCATGGACAGAAGAAGAATGCAGAAGCTTTGAACATGCACTTCTGATTTATGGAAAAGACTTCCATCTCATACAGAAAAACAAGGTTAGTATTTTACAGTTAAGAAGAAGAATTGGTAGATGATATGATGCTGAAAATTGTTAAAGCAATACATTTGTCATAAGCTATGCAGAAGAGTAAAGTAAGGACCAACATACTAAAAACCACCTTGGCATTTTTGTGCTCATTTGTCCTCAGATGTCACTGGAAAAGCTAGGCATTGTGAGATGTGTCAATGTATTCTCTCTGAAATCAACTTACGTTGACATTACTCCCAGTTATGCATTTATATTATAATTCAGTTTAAATGTGTGCTTCTCCTAGAACTACAGTATTTCCATACCATGGCTGTGGGAGGGGAAAATATGTATTTACTTAACTTATTTTTGTCACCAGGAAGGTGTAAGTTTACAGGAACAGGCTTAGTTTGTTGTGTTTTCAGAAGTGTAGTTATCCATCAGTACTCAGTTTTCTGGCCAGTGGAGGAGTTCTAATCTTGATCTGGATTGTTTCTGATTGACTCCTCTGTGCCTGAAGATTAGTGATTTTTTTAATTTTTTTTTTTTAAATCAAAAAGCAACAGTTGACAAATATGGATGTTTCCAGATTTCCTGCATATCTCCTTTTTGCTTTAATACCACCTTGGAGGTTTTTTCTTCAGGAGTCCGGTGTTTTTATTGTATTTCTGCTAAACTTCATAGAGTTATGGTTGCTGTTCAAAAACAGTCAGCTAGTCCTGCTCAGTACCTGCTTTTAACCTGTCCTAAACAATGTTTGGGTTCTTCAGATTTTAAATGGACCTTACCAATAAACAGTAAGTCGTCGGAGATGCAAAGAAATAATTTAAAAATATTTTTTCCAACACACAACAAAGTATGTGGGTTGTTGTATTTGTTGCTACGGACCAGCATCTGTCTAAGAAGTCCACTGGGTTTTTTTTCCAGATAATGGCAGAAAGTCTAGGGAAAGTTTTGGGACCCAGCATAAGCTGATGTCACTTGTATATGGAAAGTGTCAGCTAGACATGATTTAGTGCATGGAGAAATTTAGCAAGAGATGTTTCCTTATCACTGTACTGCAAAGGGTTGTTAACTGGGACTTTATATACTAGCATATGGACATCCATTCATTTCTTCACCTGCTTGGTATGTTTGTGTCTACTACACCTAAGGCACTTTGGATTTGCCTCTGATCTTGCTATAAGTTTTATTAAGCTTAACTATAGTTTACTGCCAGACTGTATCTGGATAGATTTGTATATGATAGTTGTAAAACTTAAACTGGAACTGTGGGCTGATGATTATGTGAAATGTTTCTGCATCTAAAAACAGATACAGTCTATTGTGAGTATAGGTAGAAGTAATTACTTTTTCTCCAAGAATCTGACTTCACATAGCAACCTCCATTTTGGGGGAAGAGACAAAGACTTAACATAGATCAGAATGGGTCTTTTGAGTCCTTTATACCTTCTCAATAAGACTATAATTTTATTTTGATCTTTAAGCATTTACTGTTGTGATTATCTGTTGTCAAAGCCTCCACAGTTCTGGACTACCCAAAAGTACCCAAGGTCTTTTCTGTTTTGCTTCTTATAGGTCATTGATTTGCTCAGCTTTCTCCATCTTAAGAGAGAGTCTATTGCGTAGTTTAAAAAATTGATATATATAATTATATATATATATATAAATGCTTCAACGTAGGTACGGTTTCAGTCTAGTTTTACAAAAGCCAGTAAAGCATACAGTAGAACAAATTTAATACTTACTTGAAACTATAGATCTGTTTGAAGTCTCCTAATTTAATTGCCTGGTGCCAGATACTACTAGAATGCAGGAATGGGAGCTGGGCAGATGACAAAACATAAGGGTTTACACTGATACTGTCAGTTCTTCTTGCCATCTTTTAGGTAAGAACCAGAACAGTTCCTGAGTGTGTGGCTTTCTATTACATGTGGAAAAAGTCAGAACGTTATGATTACTTTGCTCAGCAAACAAGATTTGGAAAGAAGAGATACAACCATCATCCAGGAGTTACGTAAGTAAAACATTCTTGGAATATGTTTTCTGTTGCAAATCATAAATGTGGAAGATACTTCTCTTCCTTTTCCTTTTCCTTCTATCATTGCAGCATAATGCTGCAGTGGCTATGGCAACTAAAATTAAATCCATCATAATTTTTAGGCCTTCTTTTCAGTTAAATAATATTTATGGATGCAATATTCTTTTAGGGACTACATGGATCGTTTGGTAGATGAAGCAGAAGCCCTTGGGGGAGCAGTGCATTCTTCAGCCTTAACATCTAATAGTCGAACAGAAACCATTCCTGATCAACAGCTAAGCATTCTGAACTCTATCACTGCCAATGAGTTGACAGGTAAATCAAGAAAAAAAACCCACCTTTTTGTTGTAACTATGTAAACAGCTATTTCATTTGCATTTGTCTTCATCTTTTTTTCAGCATTGACAAACAGTGTAGCTACAGTCTGCCACACTTCAGATGTGAACTGCCTCGATGACGCCTTTCCCTCTATGGACAGCTTACCCCGAGCACCAGTTAATCACGTGCCTGTTGGAACAGAAGAATTGCTTAACTTACCTAGCAATGGTGAAAGTGATTGTTTTAATTTATTTGAGACCGGCTTTTATCATTCAGAGCTAAACCCAATAAACATGTGCAGTGAGGAGACAGAAAGACCTGCAAAGAGATTGAAAATGGGAATTGCTGTCCCAGAATCTTTCATGAATGATGTCTCTGTAAATAACCTTGGTGTGGACTTTGAGAACCACACACACCATATTACCAGTGCCAAAATGGCTGTTTCAGTGGCTGACTTCAGCAGTCTATCTGCAAATGAGACAAATGGTTTTATCAATACCCACACTCTTCACCAACATGCAGCCCTTCACTCAGAATGACTGTGGAAAACAAACAATGGGTACTTTATGCAGTAGTAGTAAACTTGATGGGAGCTATCAGGTTTGCTTAGTCTTTCACTGGAAGTTTGAACTTTATGACATCAGTGATGTCTTTGTATGTATAGAACTGTATCTTGATTTATCAAGAGTAATTTCGTTTTTCAGTCCATAAATGTGGAAATGTCATAGGTTATTTGGCAGAGTTTGGGACTAAGAGAACTCTGTGGTGCAGCTTTAAGCTCTGCTTCCATGTTTTTTTAAAGCCTGTAGACGGAGGCCACCATTTCAAAACCAGCACAGAAGTTCTGAACGGATTGGAGTGACTTTAGTCTAAGTTACTTTTGCCGTAACAGATGCAGTGGAATAACAATGTTTACAGGTACCGATCCCGATCCCTGCTCAATGTAGCATTTGTTTTGTTTTGTTTTTCTTTCTTATAAAGGCAGGGATGGATTTCTTTAATTTAAACTGCACAAACATACAAGGATGTTTTTTAAATGGAACCTTCTCTCATGTGATACTAAACTAGAGCACTTCAGTTTACAAAACAGCAAGTTCATCTTGGCGGAAGCTAGCACAAGGGACTTAACATGAGCAAAGTGTGAAGACCTACACTTCGATGCTGTTGCAAAATTACAGGCCATGGCTACCTTATACAGAAGTAATTATGCTGCCATAGGTGTCTGTGTACTTCAAACTTCCTTACCGGCTTAAGCAGATACGTTTTAGGCTATATTGTGTTTGGATGGGTTTTGTCCACAACTTGGAAGACTAATGTAATCATGTACCTTAACTTTCCTAAGGCAGGTGGTGTTTTATAAAGCTACAGTCTGCACAGCTTAGGATTTACTGCTAAACAGACAGTCTACTTTTGGAAGACATCTTAAATTGTTTGGAGCACTGCAGTTCAAAGTGTTACAGTTTGAGGGATGATCTAGTTTATATAGGAATAGTAGAACCTTGAAGTATGTATTTGAAACTTTTTCTTTAGTGTGGATGGCATTTTTTTGTTTTGGCAAGTAATTGGCTCAAAAATAGGACATCACTACCTTGGTTAAATAGGAAAAGATGAGTAAAAATGTTTCCCATAAAAGGAACTTTTTGACTTCAGTGATTTTTTTTTTTTTTATTTTATTTTGAACATTGAGTGCAATTTAGCCATCCAGGAAGTTTGTCTTGCAAATGTTTATTCTTAAATTCTTACAGGAGAGTCAAACCAAACATATATTGGCTTGTAACATAGTGTAGTATACAACTTGTAGGGTTTTTTGATGAGAATCTGGATCTTACTTCAGTAGGATTACCCCTTTTCCTCCATGCTTTTTTCTTTGCACTGTTTGTATTACAAATTTAATTGCCACTAGTTTGTTTTCATTATTCAAGTGATTAAGCTTGCGTTGTTGATATTTGTAATAGTTGCTTCAAGGTTATGTTGAGTAATTAGAAAGTAGTGACTTTAATATTTGAAAGGGAAGAGGGTATTTATTATGCATACTGTGAACTGCATTGATATCCTGAGTTTCGGATATCCTGAGTTTCGGATGCAGCGTATGGAGTTTTCTTTACAGCATTGTGATGAAGATTGCTTTGAGGTGTTTATGCAATAGCACATTTACCATATTAAAAACAAATAGTTTAGCACAGTGGACAAAAGTAGAAGTAATTTTGTAATCAGTTCTTAACTTGCACATCTGAAATATGTAACTTTAGTAAGTACACAGTAAATAACGGGTAGCCGTGGCCCTGTGTTGTACGCTGACATTTTTAGCCAAGTTGTCAGCTTCTTGTTGCTGTGTTTTGTGCTGAACTTTGTACCTTGTTTTTTTGTTTATGAATCAACACATTTTATGTAATTTTGTAAAATACTGGCCATAATTCTCCATTGTTATGCATTCAAGTTTATCTATGGGTTTACAGTGAGTGGCTGGTCTGTATAAAAATCGTTATACAAAGATGACTGAATGCTTATACCAGTTGCACTTAAATGAACATGCCCATTCTTATTAGCTGATGCAGTAATATATTCAGTTTATCTATGCATTGCTGGGCTCGTAATGTAGACAGAGACTTGTCTAAGGTTTGGGTTGTCAGCAAGTTGAATGGACACTTTAGTTATTTAATAAAGACTTTTGACCAAAATTCAGAAAATGATATGAGAGAAAAATGAATTCCAGCTAGTCTAATAGATTTTTAAATGCTGATCTTATTTAGCCGGTTGGCTAGCTAGCTGGTATCGTTTACTTTTAATTCCTTGTTAAAATGAGGCAATAATTTGCAAGATTTTGTAAATATGTAAATTCTTCATATCTTTTTAGATATCTATTTCAATATTTTCTGACTACTTCTGTGTATAGTAACATTTTTGTGCATGCTTGATGTGACATTCATAAATTTGTACCACTATGACTTTATCCATGTAAAATAGCTTATTTATTGAACTTTCTTTTGAAAGCTGGACTTACTTATTTTTCTCTCAGTTTAAACATTTAAATGGAGAACTTGTTACTGTTTATTAAAAGAATTGCGTTTTGAAAGTCAGCATGAAGATAACTGAATTGCAGCCATATGAAGAAATTACATTGCCTTGATTCTTAGATGGTGAAGCACAATTCTTGTAACAAACTGTGATGAATTCTTTGTTCTTTGCCATGCTTTTTCTTCATACAAAACAAACCAAAAAATCCATAATGGGCAATTGCAGTGTTGGGTAAATGTATCCTTTTTATGTACAGGGAATCTAAAGAGGGTAGCCAATTCATTTAGAAGTGTAACTGGTGCTGTGATTATAGCAATACTTTTACTTTGATTAGTCATACATCATCTTCTCATGCTAGTTTTTTAAATGTTTAGTTTTCCTCTTGTCATGGTCAAACTGCGGAATTTACTTGAAGGGTGTACAATACTGTTTGAAGAATACTAAATTGTATACAATTAGGTCAATGAATTGTGCAATTTTTTTGATTTCTAAAATTGAGGGTCAAAAGTATAGGAAAACTTCAGATCAAGTAGGACATAGTGATGCTACTTAATTTAACCAAAGTCTCTAGTGGATATTTCAGCTTTGAATGTAAACTAATGGATAAACTGACCAACGGGGACACTATTTGCCCAGTATTACAAGCACATTTGTCTACAGACAGGGAAACTAAATACAGTAATTTATAAAATAATGACAAGGTTACTATTTTTTTTATTCCTGTTTTTCATTGAAAGAAGGAGGAAGATAATATCAATTGTAAAATACAGTAGGAATGGTTATAGTCCTCCTAATAAAATGGAGATTCCAGTTGTTCTCAGTTCAAAGTAAGTACCCTGTGCATAACAACAAATCTAGTGACAATCGGAACATGTTTTAGTATCAGATGTTCAAGAGGAAGTCGCTATTGTTGCATTTGATTTAATATTTGTACATAAACACTGATTTTACTGAGCATTATTTTGTATTTGTTGTACTTTAATACCTGGTGTACAGTTCCAGAAATAAATGTCTGGAAACCTTTCTTTACTTGTAAAGCTTTTCATGCATCTACAGTATTTTTGCTACATCAGTTTCTGAAATATTAGCTGTAACTGAACACAGTTTAAGAACTTCGGGTGCCACTAAAGTGCATGCTACCACATTACCTAATGTTGCATAAGTTGAGTGAAAAATGCAGCATGCAGCAATGCAGGTAAAATAGTAATAATTTCCGTCAACATTAAAACACTATGGCTTAAGTATAGCAAAGTCTTAGACGGGATGTAGAACTTAGCTTTGGAGTAACGCATCACAGCAGTATAACCCAGTATTCGAACTGCATGGTGAGCTGTGGGCAACACATTCCTGTTTTGTGGTGTAAGAAAATGCCCAGATCCTTAAATCCATGTCAGGCTAGATTACAGGTGTGAATACAGAAATTTTATTTGGCTTAGGCCTTAATGCTGAAGATAAACTATTTGAAAGGCTTTTTGTCTTGATTTTTCTTTCCCTCAAAAAATGAGCACTGATCTTGGACCCTGAAAAGCATTGCATTGCTTCTAAGATCTTATGTACTAATTCTGTCAAAGGCCATGTTTAGTTAGTGCTGTGCTTCCCTAGGCGCAGCGTGCTTGGTTTTGCACAATAAAACTTTGGGTAAATAAATTATTTTTTAATGAGGAAGGAGAGCAAGCTGATACAATTCTGAACAGCAAAGTGGTAATTTTCCAAGTAATGTAATGAGCTTTGCTTCCCCTGATGAGAGATGCAGATTAAGTGTCTTTGTAATGACGTTTGATACAAGGTGCAAGATGGTACCTATCTAAAACTCTTGTGACAAGCTGCACCAACCTTTTCCTAGTTGTTTATAGCATAAAGATCAATGTTGGAACAAATCATAATGACTGATCCCATCTACTCCTTTCTTGGTTTGACACAATCATTAGCCTTATGATGCTGGAGACTTAAGAATAGTTTTACTTAGTGTATGTATGATGCGAACCTCTCCCAGCAACTCAGTAGTTACTCATATTTCCATTAAAGCGATCTCAGGACACAACTGCTTCTGCCACAAAAAGATAGGCAGCCCCTGAGGGCCTTATGGTGCTTGGCTATTCAGTGCCAAAGTCCTTGGTCTGCCCACACAATGGGAGGCAGCAAAGACCGGGAGACTAAAACTGGTCTTCAGATCAGTTTACTAAAACACTTCTTAGTAGTACTTGGATTTCCCTTCATGCACTGTAGGGAACAGCAGTTCAGAACTCTGTCCTGGTTTCAGCTGGGGTGCAGTGCTGTGTGTTGGATCTGGTGTGAGTGATGCTTTTAGTTTTTGCTAAAGTAGTGTTTATGTGAAGTCAAGGGCTTTTCACTTTCTCAGGCCCTGCCAGCGGAAGGGCTGGAGGGCTGTAAGAAGCTGGGAGGAGACATGGCCAGGACAGGTGACCCAAACTGACAGCAGGGATATTCCATACCATATGACATCATTTCAGTATATAAAGCCGGGGGAAGAAGGAGGAAGGGGGCATGTTTGGAGTGCTGGTGTTTGTTTTCACTGTTGCCCGTGATGGAGCCCTGCTACACTGGGGGTGGCTGAACCCCTGCCTGCCCATGGGAAGCGGTGAATGAATTCCGTGCTTTGCCTTGCTTGTGTGCGTGCCTTTTGCTTTACCCATTGAACTGTCTTTATCTCAACCCACGAGTTTTCTCGCTTTCACCCTTCTGATTCTCTCCCTCCATCCCACGGCGAGAGGCAGTGAGCAGCTGTGTGGGGCTTAGTTGCCGGCCAGAGTTAAACCATGACAAGCTCCCAGCAGATCTTGGCCCTCCGATATGAAGGCGCTGTCCTGGCAGCCTTTGAGCAGTGGCGAAGCTGTGGGCTGCCCGTCCCTGCCTGCTCCCTTGCCTTCGTGCTGGCCCATGTCCGCCTGCTGCGCAAACAGATCTGGTGCAGCTCATTGCCTTGGCAGAAGAACATTGCTCCTTTTTTCTGCAGTTATTGACTCTGTTTTCTGCGTTGCCAGGTGAGCTCTGGAACTAGCACGAAGGAGGAGCACGTAGCCACGGAGCAGAGCAGCCCAGCAGGCAATGAGGAGCTGTTGGGTGAGCACAGATCACCTTCATTCACAAAATAAGTGTCTTAAAGCATGGCTTCATAAGGTTCAGCAAGTCAAATTAGCAACTTGCGGTGACCCTCTGTGAACTGTTTCAGCTCGCTGCAACAGCAGAAAATGAGCGAGAAAGCTTGGGGTTGTTGTTGGTGGTGTTGCCATGCTTTAGCAAGTCCGATCAGCTCGTGATAGGGTCTGAGGAGCAGTGGCCAGGAAGGAGTGGTGGCTCTAGAGCAAGGGAGGAGGGATGGAGGAGCAGCAGCATTTACCATACTCACACCTTTCCCTCTCCTCCTACTGGAGTGCCAAGGGAGCTGCCTGGGGAGCTGTAGTCCCTACACCAGTCCCACTTAGATCTATGTATGCCTGTATAGAAACATACCTGTGTATGAACGTATATATACATACATGCATATGAATATATATACACACAAGCATACCCTTCAGTAGTTGAACAGATCATATTTTTTTCAGTGCCTGACAAACTCATTCTCAGTCTTTCCAAATCAGAAGTACCACAGCAGGGAGAGGTGGTCTGCCTTGATCACGTTCTCCATGGCCACACGCAGTGGTGATGGGTAAAACAGCTCCAAAACCCTGAGGGAAGAGTGGCCTCTGAGCTGCCACCAGCTGCCCTGAGCCCAGCCCTTCAGGGTGGACTCCCCAGGTGGACAGGCAAGTGTGCTAACCAGGAAGGCTGACACGGGCTATTTCATGTCCATCTAGTCTAAGATACTTAAGAGTCTTGATTACTGAGTACTTCAGCAGCTTGATTACGAATTGCTTTTTTCAAGTGAGTTTCCAATTCTTGTGCTGACCCCTTGCGGCTTCTTCCCCCAGCAGACACATCCATCTCCTGCTGTGGGCCGTATCTCTATTCTTGCTGGGAGCCTGCAACATGCCTGTAAAGTTCGTTAGCTCAGCTCTTCATCTTTTAAGCACCTCTCTTCTCCTGCCATGCTGCATCAACAGGGATTCCAGCTGACAACTCAGTCTCCTGGAGAACTGCACTCAGCTGTTACCACCAGCTTCACCTTTTGAGCTAAGCAGTCAAAAGTCAGAGCCTTGCAGACCAGTTTTCTTCAGAAGAGCCTGGTGAGACCAGCTGGGTGTCTCTTGATGCAATCACATTTATTCCAAAATCTGATTTCACCATCTAAAGAGCAGCAGTTGACCCTCAGCATTTCCGCATCAATACTGTAGTGTCAAGGGCCCCATCCTCATGCCTCTGCTGAGGAGGCACACGGGTTCAGCCCAACCTGCTAAGCTTCTCAGCCCTTCAGGCTCCCAGGACTACCAGGACATTTACCACAGGGGTAAGGAGTTTGGGTGAATCCAAGAAAAATAAGCCTAAAACTTTCTGTGCAGTGGTGAACCATTCAATTTCCCCCGTGTAGTCTTGGTTTTGTTCGTATGTTGGTGTGGTGGGTTGACCCTGGCTGAATGCCATGTGCCCACCAAGCTGCTCCATCACTCCTCTCCTCAGCAGGATGGGGGGGGGGGGGGGAAAAATAACATTTAGAACTTGTGGGTCGAGATAAATGCAGTTTAATAAAACAAAAGCAAAGGCCATGCAGAAGGAAAAGGAAACAAAAATATTTATTCTCTACTTCCCATCAGCAGGATGTCCAGCCATTGCCTGGGAGGCCTCAGTAAAGTGTAGCAAGTGGACTAGAAGACAAATGCCTTAATAATGAATGTCCCCTTCCTTCCTCCCTTCTCTTAGCTTTTATTGCTGGGCATGACATCATATGGTATGGAGTATCTCTTCGGTCATCTTGGGACAGCTGTTCTGGCTGTGTCCCCTCCTACCCTCTTTCCTACTCCCAGCCTAGTGGCCTTTGTGGGTTAGGGGAATGGTGGAGAGACATCCAGGATGCTGTGAGGGCTGCTGGGGGGAAGTTAGCTCCACCCCAGCCAGGCTCAAGGCAGTTGGTGATCCTCACTGAAGATCACAGCCAGCGCATCACAGCTGGTAACATTTACACAAATTTTCTCTTAAATGGGTACAGCGACACAGATTCTTTCCTAAATGTGCACAGCATTTTAACACCTGCGGACTATGGGTCTCATGTGGGAGAAGGACTTTGCAGATCTGCCCAGTTTAACTACCTTAAATCTTAGTGTGATTTTCCCTTCCTTCTACCACTAATTGTACAGGCATGTAGAGGCAGAACTAGCCAAGTCAGTCCCTATTTTTAGCAAATTCTAATTAAAATAACCCAGGCAAATAATCTCTCAAGAGAGACATTGTACTTACTGTAATGAATAATTTATTAACAAACAATAAATAGATTGCATAGAGAATTTTACTGAGTTATTATTAAATCATACATTGTCTTAAATAATGTCAGAGTGTATCCTACTCTCTGCACTGCGCTGGTGGTGTTGGTTTGGTGGTAATGAATGGGCACACAGGGAATGAGGACATTCACCTTCATTGAATAGACAGGAATCTAAGGTGACAAGGAAAAGTCTGATACACCTGAAGCCCTTTCAGAAGCTGTAGCACTTCATGGACCGTTATTTCTACTTTTCCATTTTCCTTTCTCCTGCCTAGTCCCCATGTTGTGCTGCTTCTTGCCCGGTAGCACCACCTGACTGTACCTCCTGCTCCTCCTGCCACTTTTTGGCTTTCTCTAGCCACCAGCAGACAGAAATCAATTGTTGCTGCTAGTTACAGGCCAGGTCCTGCTTTCCCTCACATACGAGCAGCCCCTGAAGCAGGCTGCCAGGTTCCAGTATTTCAGCAAGGAGAAGCCAGTCCCACGTATGTCAGCGGTGACAGGCAGCCTGCACTTCAGCACTGCGATCCTCCGCTACCGCGGCATCCGGGAGGCAACAAGTGCAGTAAAGCAAACCTTTCTCAATGAATGAGTTGTAGACCTAAGGTCCACAGTCAGCAAACAGGTGTGTACTTTCAAATCCGGTCATTTAAAAAGTATTAACAAGTGTATAATGAAACAGCTGAAGTAATCTACGCCCTCGCACGACAGCATCTCAGCATGGAGAACATGAACAGCGCTTGCCTCCTCTGGCAGGCTGAGACTAGTATTCCCCGAACTGTCCATAAACCCTGCTGAGCTAAGCAATACTGCAGGCAGCCTGACAACCAGCCTCCCCTTCAGAGATCAACAGATGCCCAGTGACCTCCTCCCAGAGCGAGCTGCAGAGAAGGGATCCTCAGAGTGATGGAGGATGAGCATACCCTTCAGTAGACTGGAGATTGCTGCCTGCTCTGATCTGTTACCACACAGTGAAGACACAAGGACTGTCACTAGAAGTTGTCCACGGCATCTTTGGCAAACTTGCGCAAGCCATGCTGAACCATGTGCCACTCTCTTGTAGCTCTGCTATTTAAATCTTCCTGAAAAAGCCAGCCCTCTCTGACTGAGAAGGACTTCCAGATGAATATGACAGACAACGTTCAGGCTTGGAAGGAGGCCAAGTGTTCCAGTCCAGGAAGGCCCAATTTGGTCCCATGGGATTGATCTGTAAAAAGAGAAGAGACTCTGCCTGGTTCTAAATGAACCGTGTCAAACCAGTGTTAGTAGGTTAGCTGGGAAAATCCATCAGATATTCATTCTGTGCTCCTTCCTGTGGGCATCTTTCACCTTCTAGGCGTACCTGTTCATGGGGGTTTCAAGTACCAGTGGTGCAGTCCCAATGGTGGGTAATTTCACCTACACCGGTTGGACTGGGAAGTGGGAGGGATTCTGGGGGTGGTCAGGGCCACTGAGATTCAGGATTAGGCTTGGGGCCTTTGGGCAAAAAGCTGTGATCTTAAGGCATCCATTTACCCCACTTCGGTTGTTCACATGAGTGACTGCGTCTCATATCACTCCAACCACCGCATTCATAGGGTTTCAGGAAGCACTTAAGAAGACCGTTTGTCCTTTCCACTATCCCATTTGCTTGCGGATAATAGGGAGTGTAGAAAACCCATACAACCCCTTCTCCAGCAGCCCAGTCCTGGACCACCTTGGCTGCGAAGTGGGAGCCGTTAGCCAGTTGAATGGGCTGTGGTTTGGGGATGAAGCTAAACCATGTTCAAGGCTTTCACTGTGTTCTCCTCTGTAGCTCGAACTAGGCCCGATACCACCTCTACCCCTACCATGACATAGTGTTTTCCCTCAGATTTTTGAAAAGAACCAGTATAATCTACCTGCCGGGCCTCCAAGAGCCCTTTCCCCTGTCTCAAATGTAGAGGGGGCTCTTCCAAAGGGCGTTTGTCCAAGCAGCCATGGCACTGCTCACAGGCAAGAGATATAGGTATGATAATTTTCTTGAGAAGCCGCCAGCCTCTAGTCTGAGCTTCTTGATAAAAGATCTTTAGCTCCAGTCCCC
The DNA here is from genome assembly GCF_023634155.1 of Falco peregrinus. Classification (NCBI taxonomy): domain Eukaryota; kingdom Metazoa; phylum Chordata; class Aves; order Falconiformes; family Falconidae; genus Falco; species Falco peregrinus. Next base: position 65,404,738 of record NC_073739.1, read on the forward strand.
TTTTAAGGTGTAATCATTCTAACAGCCTTTCCCAGTCTTCCAATTCAGTGTCGCTTCATAGGGGAGCAAGCCTGGATAACTCGTCTGCCCCACTGTTCCCCTGACGGGCTGTAGTTTCATCCTTTTGGTGGGAAGCTACCCACACCATTGCAAAATTTCCCTGTTTCGCCATGGTTAATGTATCTTGCCATTTTTCCTTTTGCAACACAGGTACTTGATTGACTTTCCACCCATTCTGTTCCCAAAATGGAAGCCATTCAGTACATCCCTTAAAGACAGCGAAAAAGTCAGTATAGATATGGATGGGAGAAGGAGAGTGTGCCTCATGTTGGAAAACACTCCACACTGCTACCAGGTCTCCTGCTTGGGCACTATCATCCCCTTCAGGGATTATTTTTTGTTCAGTTTTTATGTCCAAGGCAACGGCTCAATATTTCCGTATCTTACCCTCTTGTTTAGCAGAGGCATCTGTAAACCAAACATTCTGTAAGTGTCCTGAAAACTGGGGGGCAACTTGCACCACAGGGGAAATTGTACCATTTTCAGTTTTCAAAGCAGCTTCTTCCTGAATAGCCAAGGTCTTGGCAGCACCCTCTGAAACATCAGAAATATTGCAGCAATGTTCTGTCTGAGCATACCATTTCCGCACCGAGGCTCATTGTGCCACCCTGTCAGTGGGTTGTGTCCCAGTCAACACGGGTTTTGTCACCTTAAAAGGACCTGTGAGCCCTATCGGTTGTTTACACCTGGTGCGTTCAGCCTCTCGCAGGGCTAACTGACGACAAATAAACCCTTTTCCCAGGGGGACTACCATTTCTCAGCATCCTTAAAGCTGTGAGAGTAGAACCCAATAGGTCGAGTGGGTTTCAGGACTGTTTTGCCAGTAGTGTTGATAAGCCTGACTGGGCAAATCCCCGTTCAATATGGACTGGGTCAGAAGGGCGTGTTGGGCCAAAAGCCTGATGGTTGGCAGCCTCAGATACCTAATAGCTGCAGGACTTCATGGCACAGGGTCCAGTCCCACTACACTCCTTTTCCTAACAGGTCATATAAAGGCCTTGCAATGATAGAAAAATCATGAATATACTTTCTCTAGAATATAAGCAATCACTATGTATGCTGTAACTCTTCCTTTGTTTCATGCATTTTAATCTGGTCTAGGGTGGAAAGAGTATCTTGAGGAATGCATGTCCTCCTTTCCACCAAATTCCCAAAAACTTTACTTCATTTGCTGGTACCTGGATTTTCTTGAGTGGGATTTTTAACCCCAGGCTTTCCAGGTGTTTAAGAATTTTATCCTGCATTGTTTGAACCCTATCTACCTGGCTTCCTCCTATAAGCAAATCATCAATATATTAGTAAATTTTAGCCCCTTCCTCCAAAGGAATTAATCCTAATTCTCACACTCAGGTGTGGTGAGCTAGGGTAGGAGAATGCTTATATCTTTGAGGAAGCTGGGTGAAGGTAAACTGTTGTCCTCCCCAAGTAAATGGGAAGCATTCCTGGTCCTCAGATTGCAAGGGGACCACAAAAAACAAGTCTTTGACATCAAGAGTTGCTATAATGGGATGAGCTTGTTCCTGGATAGCTGCTGTAAGCTCGGCGATGTTTGGCACAGCTGTTAAGGGGCCTGAGTTAGCATTAAGCCTTCAATAGTCTACAGTTAGTCTCCATTTCCCATTTGGCTTACCAACTGGCCATACCAGGAGTTAAAAGGAGAGTGGGCTGGCACTACAATTCCCTGTTCCTTTAACTCCTCCAGTACTGCGGTTATCCCTTCCCGTGCCCCTAAGAGTAGCAGACAGGGTTTGACATTTGTCAGTGGTGAGGGAGAGAGCAAAGGTGCAGTGTGTATGAGCCGTCTACCTATAGATGGGCTGCCAAATGTCCAATTCCTCCCCTTATCATCAATCTACACCTTACTTTTCAGAATATCGAGTCCTAAAAGATTAAGTAGGAAAGGCCCCTCAACCATCATTACCGAAGTGGCTGTGTTCTCCCCTTCTCCCTGGCTAACAGCAAACCAACAGTAGCCAGTGTCTGTGCTTAAACAGTACCAAAAGCATCTGCAACGAATGTACACCACTTAGACAAGCTTATGCCACTTTGTACTGCATTTTCAGTTTTAATAGCTGAAATTTGGGCTTCACTATCTACCAGGAACGTTACTGGTACTAGCTTAGGCTCCACAAAGCAAAAAACCTTGGTGATTTTCAGTGAGCCACCTAAGGTATACCCACCCTTCGCTCCCCTGCTCGCTGCAAGGGGGCAAAGGAGTTAGTTTTCTGTCCTTTGCTCCAGTAAGGGGGCACTAGGAACAGGATTCTCATCCTTAATTGGTGGACTTTCTGGCCATCCTAACACCAACTTCTCCAGTTTATCAGTTGGCAACCCATTCGTAAGATCTCGGGGGATACCCTTCCGCCACCCCATAGTCCACAGACTTAGGTGTGTGTCCTGTATCTCTCTCACTCGGTGGTGCTACAAGAGACACCCTTTTACTGTTAGCTGGGTGTGGGGGAGGTTTTGGTTCTGTGTGCCTTAACCCTTTAGGGTCCATTTTAGTAGGTGGAGCGGTAACGGTTGTATTTTCACCCGTAAGTAATTAATTCCTGAGAAACTTTTCCCCAAGTCCACAGTTTCTTTGGGTTTTACAATTAGGGGTTGTTATTACTTCTAATGCAGCAACAGCCCTTTCACCCTGGGACACTACCTGTATTTTCCCTTGTAACTGGATACCAATAGCTTTTAGGGAATCGGGGAGGCCCCTTATGAGAGAGGTCTTCCGTTTGGGGTCGACCAGCATCATCACTGGAGATTCCTGTTCGAGTCTAAGCTTCTGGTTTTACGTTGTTTGCAGGCATGCCGCCTTCTGTACATTTTCTACTAGCTGGTTGACTGTCCCCACAAGAGCAAAGGGATCCCTGCTTTCCAGAGGGTTAAGACCTCCTGACCAAAAAGCTGCTCTTTGGCTTACGGACCAGGGTGCACAGCTGTTAGAACCACTCCTGGCCCCCAGTAGCCCTTGGCTTCTTTTTCACTTAACAATATCTGATCCCCCTCCAACAATGACACTCTCCAAACATACTTTGCCTTTGACTCCTTAGGAGCACGGCCAAAATCCTTTTTCAGTTTAGCCAGCTCAGTAGCAGAATATGGACTTTAGTAGTAATTTGAGGGAATTTGTCCTTGTCATCCTCTTATTTAAATTCAGTTTTGATCAAGGACCTCAGAGAACAAGTGGGGACATCCAGTTTGTCCAACCCTAATTTTGCTTCCTCTAGCTCATTATTAGGGTATTCAATCTTATTTACAGGTTTTGGAGAGCTGTCCTTGCCAGCAAGGAGTTGCTCTTTTAAAGTGGATTGTAAATAACTCACCTAGGTTTTCTCCTCTTCTAATTGCTCCTTTAAGCTCTCTACTTGCCCTTGCAAGGACTGGACCAGACCCTGTAAAGATTGTATGACTTGGGATTCTACTGTGCACTGCTGTTCCTTGGCTTCCACAGCTGCGACTAGGCTAGTGCCCAATAGGGTACAAAGAATTGGTTTTCCTTTTCCAGGCCAAAGTTTTCCATCCTTTTATAAGGCGCTAATTCAGTCCGTTACTCTCTGCAAATTAGGCCATTTTTTTCTGTGCCCAGTTCATGCCTGGTACTGAGGCACAACCATCATATTTCTCTAAGAAGTTATACAAAACATCTCTGCCTTCAGGGATGGTTTTATTGTCACTCGTATCTGAAAGGCAGAGTGATTGTCTCGGGCAGACAACCCGTTTGTTTCTACAAATCCACCCGTTCCATCCCCGAGAGGTACTCATGTAATACTAAGCCAGTGAAATGTGGCTGTCTCACTTCAGCGTACCCTGTCCGTGACGCCAATTTAATGTTCCAGTCCAGGAAGACCCAAGCCAGGAAGATTCATTGTTACACCCAGAGTGAGATTTAGACACAAACGAGGTCAAATGCCACTAATCAAGAAAATGTATTGTGTGCTTATATAAACAAAACGTTCACATGTTATGGTAAGAAAATAGCAATAGGAAAGAGAGGGAAGGATAGGAAAGGAGGAAATCTAGCGAGCAGTCAGGATAGAATTGCAAGATATGCACCATGCACCACCATGGATCCAGCGGCATCCCGTTGGTCTGCAGCCTCCGTTCACGTTGTTGTTGTTGGGTCTCTGGATTGCCATTTACTGTTTGGTGGCACAGACTCTCACAGGGAGTTCAGGGGGGCCATTTCCCAGACAAGGGCACATACCTTGTCCTTACAAGACATGTACCACGTTCCTCCATGGGGCACATGCAATTACTGCACAGGTAGGGGTGATCATCCATGCCTATAGGCACATCCCTCACAGCAGCGTGGCCCTTCCTTGCCCCTGGCTGAAAACTGATGTCAGGCAGCTGTTGGCTCCTTCTCTGTTCACAACTGTTAAGTCTTGCAGGAGCCCAGCTAACAAGCTTTGAGACAGTTTGAGATACAGTCTCTCACACCAAGTTAACACAAGCACCAAAAAGCTGTGAATTCTGGAAAGGAGAATAGATGCTTCTGCAGCTCGGCAGGGCACCCTGGCTGCCCCAGCCACTACCAGATTCACCACAGCACGCCACTTCCTGACTCCTTTCTCATAAGCTTATGCTAACTAAAAATTCACTGGGAGGCTTGCTTGGACTTTCGCAGTAAATACTACGTTGAATTTCCCAAGCTGTTAGGCCAGACTGAAAGGCTGAAAAGCTGTCTCTTGTTGCACTTTCTGAAGGCAGTTAGCAGACAGTAGAAGAATTCACGCAGGAATGGCTGGCTTTGCTTATGCCAGTAACTCACTCATGAAAAAAAGTACACAGCACACTTGGCATTACTTCCTCCAGCTACACTGCAACATGAAGTTGTCTCTGCAAGTAAAAGCCATGGAAGTTGCTACATGCCAGGGAACCTCCACTGAACCAGTGGAACTAGGATTGGACAGGGCTTCAAGACACATACTGTCTTTCCTCCTACCCCAAGACAGGCATAGCTAAAGCCAGTGGCTCAAGCTGACCTCCTGATGACAGCACACCATGCAGGCACATATGAAGTGGCTATGAGCACTGCTCCAAAACTGTCTTCATAAAAGATCTGGACAACTTGCTACACTGAAATACTTTCTAAAAGGAGGCAGATACGAAAGGGACCAACTCCAAGAAAACCAGAACAAGAACAGTTGTTTACCATGAACTATGACGATTATCCAAAGAATAGTTCCTGAGAGGGAAGTAATTTTTACAAATTGTGTCCATTATAAGCACTAGAAGTGAAATGGCAAAATCTACAGCTGATCCACAGTTACAGACAAATGTCCAAACCAGAAGACCAGATGACATGTACAGAACTTAGGTTTTTATTTTACAAGCTACTGTACGGACAGCTGAGCACCAATAAGCAGTAATATCAACTACAGCAGACAGCTGAGGACCTGATGATGTAAATGGTTAAACCTTCACCTCTGCATCAAATGTGGAGTTTTTTCAGGGAAATACAAGCCTGCAGCTGGCTTTCTAAATGATAAAGCCATGTCCCTCCATTATGTAAAAATGCTCGTGAAGCTTGAAGTACACACACACATTACTTCAGTCTTGAATCTATTAATTCAGCTGACAACAGTGTAGTAATTTGAAAAAAGTTCTTCTCCTTCCTTGATGTCTCTGAGAGTGACAAGCACTACACACCTCAGGTGACTGTAAAAAAAGGAAAAGCAAAACATGTGGATGTGAATAATTATAATTCCCTTTGAATTTTTTAAATTCTTCATGGCAAGGAGCTGAAACAATGGCTCTGTCTAGATTAGTTTTGAGAGTAACATGCATAATGCAGGCCAGAGAGCCTGGAAAAACAACACTGAAATACAGATAGCAAATATAAGCAAAGCCAATATAATTACCAAAAAAAGCAAAGCCTATGTGGGTATGCAAATAATGTTTCCACTCATACAATTACTCAGAAATTAATTAGTTGGGATAGAGGAAAAGACACACAGACAGGAGGAGAAGCTACAGCAAAGTTCATAGAGCACAAATCATTCCTGTAGACTTGCCTACCCACAGGTGCTAGGCTGGCTAAACCCACTCCCAGCCAAACAACATCCAGAAGGACAGCTCTGAACTGCATCAGAGACCTGCTGCAATCTACAACGATGGGTGAATTCTCCATAAACCCCAAGCAGAAATCACTGGCTGGTAAAGAGTTTTCTTACAGAGATATTTAGGAACCTACCCCCCTAAACTTCCTTTAAGTAAATGACCATGCCCTAAAGCGGAAGTATTTATTCTAGGAAGGACAGCACATTCTTCTGATGCTGAGGAACATGAGAGTCAAGAACAGCATCAATGCAAACAGTGACCACTACTAAGAAATTTACTGTGAGGCCATACTGAAACAAATCAAGCAACAACAACAAAAAGGTAAACAAGCACTAACAACTTTTACAAGACAGAAAAAGATTTAGAAACCGGATTACCTATGTTGTCAGCACAGTAAATATCAATACCAAAGCAGGCAGCTAGAAGCAGATGGAATCTTTTCTCTAGTGGCTGTAACTCTGTAACACTGGGAGAACTAACGACTGAAAGACGGTATTACCTTGGACAGATTCCAAGCAAGAGAGCAAAATTGCCCCTTCCTGAAATGGTGCCCTAACTTGGCTCTGCTCACTACACTTTCACACTTCAAGTAGAGCATCCAGGCTTCCTGAAAGTTCAGTCTTACTGCTTCTTTTATTAGCATTTATTTATCTATCTATCCACAGATTACAAGTGCATCTTAAACCTTGCCTCAACAAAGTCTAAGTTGAATCAGAAAAGCCATTTTACCAATATCCACTGTAACTTTCACCAACCAAATTTCAGTTTTAAACTAGCTCCAAAATTACATTAAAAGTCTAGATGATCTGCCCTAAAACCTTTATACATCGTCTAGATTAACAGGATTATTTAGTTCCTGAAGGTAGCAACTGGACCAGAAGAACAATTTCTTGGGTGTGTTAAATTCAGGACCAACATTACATCTTTCTTACAGCTTCAAAGTTATTCTTGACTACATCCCAGTACAGGACACTCACTTCCAGACATACTGTCTGTCCTTGTTGTCCATATTGCTCCTTGTGTATGTTCATCTAATTGTCAAAAATTGTCACTTTTCACCATTTCCAAACAAAAATCTGAGAAAGATTTCTAAGTGTTTTATTTTCTCAGAGAGCTGGATTTTCAAGTCATAATGAGAATGTTGTAATTGTGTCTACCTAAAAGTCACATGCCTTTATACTCCGCAGTATTTCACTTGTCTCAATACAAATTAATTTTAGGTTTTTTCTTGCAAATTCATCTGCTTATTCCTCACATAAGCAGAAGGCATGGAGAACAGGAGAGTAAGACGACTAAATCTAAGCTACCTTAGAAGGTCTTTGACTGGTTAAGGGTTGCTAAATACATATTTGAAATACACGCTGAAAAACCTCAGTACTGTAATACAAGCAAATACAAGCAAAATATAACTAGTGCTTTATGGAATTCAGAAGAATCACACTATCATGCAACCACTGCCTCTAAAACCATTGTCTTCAGAGCTATGCTGATCTCATTTGCAAAGACGTGGAAAAAGGAATAAAATGAACAGAAATAGTTCCATAAATCACTTAAAATTAGTCTACTCAAAGTGCTAACTCTTCTATACAGGTGCACGCTTTTGTGTCATTCATCTTCATATGGAATATATTGTTCTTCAACCATGTTTCTTTTTTTACACACACAGTATACATTATATCATACAAATATATGAGCTCTTAGATGTGCTGCTAACCTCTCTATGTCATGGCTGTAGACGATGTTTGGAAGATACTGTTTCAGTTCTATTGGAAAATACCGCGGCACATCAAACTCCTGATAACACACGTTGGCTGCTTTTTCTAGAAGTAAAAAAAAGGGGGGGGGGGGGGGGGGGGGAAGGTCTCTATGAGATTGAGAAAATCTTAAGTAGGGTTTAGAGATGTGTAAAAATATCAAACGTACTGCTGCAAAAGTACCAGACGCTTCATCAAGCCTGAAAACCATGCCTCTGTTGGTAGCTACTACACTCTTCTGAAGTCCTATTTTGAATTTATGCAAGAGATACATAACGAACTATAGAAGCTTAAATCCATCCTTACTGCATTAAACAGGATGACCTGCTTATGAACATTTATATGAAGGGGCACAACTTGCATAGTACCAGGGGCAGGTTACAGCATTGCTCAAATGTTGTTAATATATAACATTTGCTTTTACAGTTAAAAAATACGTCTTGAAAAAATTTTCCTGGTGGCAAAGTAAGTCCTAAATATCCCACAGAGAAAAGAAGGGAATCTTCTTTAGAAGGACACTGGACCTGGAAGAAGCAGTTTCACAGGACAGCCCTTTGTCTCCATGTCAATCAATACCTGGTTCACTTCTCTAGCAACCTTTCTGGATGCTACTTGGAGGCTGAGTATCTTTAGTGCAATGCATGCTCTGAAAGCTACTTAGAAGCCAGGTAAGGTAGCAAATCAACTTTCTGTACCTCACAACCATTTCCCAGAGTTATTTATTCTCCCAGACCTTAAGAGCAACATATACTGTGTGAGACAAAATAAATAGTTCCTTTCCTCATGTCCAACAGCTAGATCATACCAAGTTTTCTAGATTTTGCACAGAAACATAAGGAAGTCTAAAAAAAGTATTATAGTTCAAACCAAGCAGTGATGGATTCCTACTGCATGTCACTGTGCGTATGGTTTTCTCATGAAGCCTTCTGGAATCATACTGGGGAACTTGATCTGCAATTTTGTGTACTGCCTGAGCACAGTGGTCCTTTGCCAGATACCCTTTCCCACCATCACACTTTGGGATGTATGCCTTTCATTCTACGAAATGAAGGAGGGAGAGTGGGGAAATCAATGAAAGAAGCACGAGGATATATGAAGCATTGCTGTGCTAGCGGATTCTAACACCCAGCTGTCACAAAAGGCCTCGGAAGCAATCCTGTAAGTCCTTACCTTGTTTTAAGCAGCACTATTACCCCCAAGATCAGTATCTGATTCTCTGTGTCACCTCCAAAATGATTTATATCCAAAAAGACAAACTCAAGCCTGGAAAATTTACCTGGCAACTTACCATGTGTACAGTTGTTGACGTACTGTCCCACAGCCAGTGGGTTTTGCAAGGCAGCTGTAAGCCAGCTCTCATCGCTCATTTGGAATGGGCCAAGTTGATCTCTCCTGCTGCAAGACCTGAAACAACCGACAGTGGTAACATGAATCACTGCTCCTTGACAGGTTATCTGTAATTCCTCCTGTAGAAATGGACACAGTTGCTGGGCAAAGTTGCAACTGTCCAGCCCGCCTGGGAGATGGGACAACACTGGGGTGGGGCTGAATGCGCACAGACCAACACCTGGAAGACACTTTAAAAAAAATACACTTAAACCTCCCACTAGTGTGTGTTGTGTTTCAGACTCTGGTGGAAGAACCCGCACAAAACCACCGCTTATCATTCCAGAGATCAACAGCAAGTGTTACAATTACAGAAATGTCAACCCATCTCATTCACCTCTAAAGATGTGAAGGCTCATTACAGGATCAACTTCAAACTCATTCCCAGAATTGAAATCTGGTATTAGTATTCAAAGTAGGTATTATTTTGCTTGTTATTAGTTTTATTCTCATGTCATATTTAAACGCAAATTGTGACAAATTATATTTTAAGGTAAGCTAAAACAGTCCAGGCTAGCTGCAGCAAGGGAAGTTCAGACTGGACATTAAATGGTAAAGCATCTTCACCAAGAAGGCGGTCAGAGTTCAAGGAGCATCTCAACTATGCTCTTTGTCATATGGTTTAGTTGTAGGTAGTCCTGGGAGCAGCAGGGAGTTGGACTTGATCATCCTTACGGATCCCTTCCAATGTGAGTTGACAATAGTAATAATGGTTACTGCTCCCTTCCTAAGTGCTGCTCATCTATAGACCAGAGCCAGAGCCACCAGATTGACCCTTCTGGTATCAGCCAAGCCCACACAGAGGCTTGTTCTCAGGTCTGCCTAATGGATTGGAAAAAAAAAGAAAAAAATTCAGAAGCATTTTAAAAATTTTATGCTACATCCTGCTTCTATTAAAACTATTTTTTTTTTACAGGGAACAGTCTCTACATCAAAAGACGTCTCACTGGCATTACAGATGAAGACACAAGTACATAACAGATCACATCCAGCAGCCTTACCCTTGTGTTGTGTTAGGAGATACACATAGGCGAATGGTACTGAAATATAATTCAACTTAGGGTAAGACAACAGGGAACTGAGACTATTACCACCACTGTTTTAGATCTGTTGAGTGATGATCCCCTACTTCTTTTTGACTGCTTACCTGTACACTGATCTTGATAGTCCTTTATCATTCCCATCAATAAGGACGCCATCTATGCACCTAAAAATAAAGGGATTGCCAAGGGACTGGAAAAAGATGGGCTCATGCTTTCTGTATACTGTACCTGTTGCAAGACAGATATGATTACTTCAGAAGAAAAGTAATGTCAGAATGGGCTTATGATATCATCCAGTCCTCTCCACACAGAAACTCAAAGGGAGATGGGGTAGTACAGAACACCCCTCTCAATTAATGACCATCAACACTTGTAAACCTACAAGTTTTTAGACGCATCTTTGTGGGATGCAAAAAGAATCTATGTGAGCTGAGACATTCCAGAGAGAGAAGCCATGGAAGGAAATCATTAAAGAGGCAGCCTGTGACCAATATCCGTGGAAGACTTCGATAAAGCATCGTAAAATGCTAGGCAAAGGCCACTCCGACGGACTGCACTCACTGCCAAACAACAGGCAGGACAGCACTGACCTGTGCACTCCCCACAGAGACCCCTCCCCAGCCAGCAGCCCTGCAGTTTCCTTCACACCCCTGAAAAAGGAAGGCATTTCAACAGCTTATCCTCTTGTGTCACTAGATGAGCTGCTAAAGGAGACCCTCCATAAGCCTACATTTACAATATGTGCCAGAAATTTCAAGCAAGTAGCAAGGTCACAGGCTCATTCCCTGTGATTCTGATTTGAGAATTAGCGAGTTTACCAGGCAATGGTAACAGCCAGACACTCCTGCTTTGGCATGGCAAAACATGCTCCACTGCTCAGTGCTTGGCCTGGTCCCAATCCTGCAATGGTGGCAGAAGCTGCAGACCGCATGCAGGGGACGATTGTCAGGTTAAACAGAAAAATCGAAAGCATTTCAGCAGAGCTGTCCTAGCTTGGCCATACTCACAGAACTACTAATCTTTTTAAGAAATGTAAGCAAATACAGTTCCAAGAAACAAGGAAGAATAACAGAAAAATGCTGATTTTCCAAACATACTTTACAGAAGAGAGTTCCACTAAATAAAGATTTTATTTCCATTCTCTAGTTTGTATTTTGGTGCTTTGAAAAAGTTCATAGTCTTGTCTGCTGACCTGTGTGCAGATCTCTAAAACTAATTTTTCAGATCCTTATCCAAAACACAACCCCTCAAAAATTAAACTGTGTTGTTCATCTACTTGAAATTGCTCTCATACATCTGTGTTTAAAGAATTTGGAAGAACTTTCCCAGCAGCCGAAAAATCATACTTCAATTATTATTTTTTTTTATAAACAAACCCCCCACAACATTGGTTTGCTTATTTCCAAAAGAACTCTAGCCAGCTTATACAGAAATAGTCCCATTCACCATAATTTGTGTTTTTGTTAAGGAATGACAGAAATTAAAACCCATAAATTAAAAATTAGTGCAGTACTTTGTCATTCTATATTTAGATGGTTAGAAATCACACCTAACTTAACCAGAAATAGGAACATTCCATTACCGGGATACATAGATACAACCGTCCCTTTTGGTACAAAACCTTTGCTAACAAAGACTCCAGTTCCAGCAGACATCAGGGAACTTTGGTCTCGACTAACAGTGAATCCTAATGTATTAAACAGAACTTCCTCTGGACTAAAAACACGTTGGCTCTGATGGTCACGTGAATTCACTTTTGATGGCTTCTGCTGAGAATTCAGTAATTCCAGATATTTGCATTTGATTTCTGGAAGTAAGGCCAAAATACGTGCTTGTCTACTGAAGTCATTTACGAACAGAGCTCTAAATATTTTCAGCAGTGTTTCAAAGACATCTTCATCAGAGATAATTTTGTCTTGGGAGCTTTTAGGAACATATCGGAGGGTCCTGTAAAGTAAAAAAAATAATAATAGTAGTATTTTAATTTTTTTTTCCTAAATGAAACAGAGAAGAGCCATTTTACAGCAGTGACTTACATGCACTGATGTTTCAAACCAACCCAAACTCTACAGAATATCCTTTCACACCTGTCCTACTATAAAACCATCGTCTGTGTATTTACAGCAGGTTAAACCCCGCTGAGTTCTTGGTGACAAACGTATCAAAAATCAAACACACGTTATTATCAAAGTACATAAAAACCATCTACATAGCTCGTTACACTTTAAACGAGGCGAGGACAAGTATTTCACCGACTGGGGAGATTTTTAGTTTGTGCTACTTGTAACAACGTCGTACTCCTTTAAACGAGTTCAACTACCACCTGTACGTTTCAGGGGAGGGCTCGCACTGCCCCCCGCACCAACACAACAAGGAACCCCCACCGGCTTTCGCGTTAAACCCCTATTTACAGCACCCCAGGAGCGCCGCTCTCGTGCAGCGAGGCGGCACCCGCCCCCGCCGGCGCTACGGCCCCTCCCGCGCGGGGAGGGGGGGGGGGGGGGGCGGGGTCTCGCCCGCGCGCGCCCTGCTCCGCCACGTGCTCGAGGCCCACACGCCCCGCGGGCGGCGCCTCACGCCGCCGGAGGGCTGACGGGGCGGCGGGGCGGGCCTCCCTCCGACGGGCGGCCTCGGCGGCGCCCCGGGGCTGCCCCGCTGCTCACCTGCGCTTGCGGCGGAGGTTGAGGGCCACCCAGGGCACGAAGCGGTACTTGTAGGCGTCCCAGCGCCGCCGCAGGGCCCGCAGCATGGCGCCGGGCTGCCCGCGCCCGCTCCTCACGGCGGCCCCACCCGCCGCCCTCGCTGGAGCCGCGCCCGCGCAGCCGGGCCAGCCAATCCCCGCTCCGGACGCGCGGCCGCAATTGCGTACGGGGCTGCTATTGGCCGCCGTGAGGCGCGCCGCGGGGCGCCGTGACGAGTGGCGCCCCGCCCCTGAGAGCCGCCCCGGCCGGGGGGCGGGGCCGGGGAGCCACAAGTTCGGGCGCGGCGGAGGCGCGCGCCGAGCGCACGGCGGGGCGTGGATGCCGTCCGCATTTTTCAGCATTAGTTTTTCTTCCTTCAAACTTATGTTTAAGAAGTTGATTTGTAAACCGGCAGTTGACACAGGTAATTGTTTGAACACATGTTTAAATAATTATTTAACTAAAAATTATTTAAGTGAAAAAAAAAATAAACCCAGTGTTTCAATAATAAATACATGATAATAAAAAAAATAATTGAATCACGGTACGAGTCCGCCCTTACAGCTGACTGACCTGAGGCGCCCTCCAGCGGCGCCCTCTGGTGCCTCCCGGGGGAGGGTGTCCTGTCCCGGGCCGGGAGCGGCTCTCACGGCGCCCGCAGCCCGCCGCCGGCGGGAGGCACTTCGAAACGCAAACGCACGGAGCTGGTCACCGGTGAACGGGGACTCCGTCGGCGCTGGGCCCTGCTGCCGCGGTGGCGGACCGCGCGTGCGGATCCGGTTCGCCGTAGGTACGGGAGGTACACACGTAGGTGTGGGAGAGCTGAGGGCACTGGAAATACCCTCCTGCCCCGCGGGTGCGTGCTTACGTTGTAAATACACACAGATCTCTCTCTGTGTAAATAATGTTGCACGCCCCTTCGGTATTTTATTAAACAATCCCATAAGGCCAGACCCGATTCCCAAAGGAGATTTATAAATGACCTAGAAGCAGGAGCTGAACCGCACCACCCGGACAGCTCTGCGTGCAGGAGCAATCCCAGCACTGTCACTTTCCCAAATTCATCCTGTGCCTGCCTCCAGCGATGCTGTTGGTGCCTTGGTCGGTTCGCATTGTCAAACACACGCATCAATGGCCCGGAGCTGGAACACATTACGCTTCCGTCCGTGCTTTTGGCTGGTCTTTGGCCCTGGCGACCAGGGGCGCGGGTGGTGTGCGGTAGCATCGCAGGTGACTGCGGCCCACTCACTGGCGTGAAGCAGCTGCAGCACCTACTGCAAACCTAACACGCCAGGCAGAAGGGATGTTACAAACCACGGGCACTAACAACTCCAGTGCACATCGGGTCAGGGCACAAGCTCTTTTGGTGCCACACACTACCATCAATTTTCTGAAAAATAAACAAACAAAAAAAATCTAGTGATGTAAACAATCACCCAGCAATTGATCTTCAAAAAAATTAACAAAGCCCTCTTAATCATTCGTTACAAATCGTTAAGAGGTATCAAGATAAGGATAACATTATCATCTCCTTGACCATTGTTATTCCTTCTCTGGGTACCTACTTTCATAAAGCTTGTATCTTTGGATGCTGCTCCTTATCTGCGGTTCTAGTTCAAACCTTCCAGTGCAGTCTAAGGCTGTTTGGAAAATGTGACAGAACAGGACAGCACACATCTCACTTTCTTAGGAAACTAGGTTTTTTTAAAAAAAATATGAGACTGAGCAAGTGTTTGAGAATTGGTTGTGGGGCAAACAGAGAAATCAAGCCTCAGACCGCTGCCAAGGCTTATACTCCTATGTCTGGACCCGAACTCTTGCCAAGAATTTGGCATTTTGTGAGGCAGGCCTACCAAAGCAATGAAACAAGCAAAATTAACTCCCCCTCCCAAAGCCTTGCAAATATTTATAAATTGCCTCTTGATCTGCTCCATATTAACTTTATTTCTGTTGTTGGCCTTGCACATCTTCTCCAAGAAGAGGCACCCAGCCATGTACATTGCAAACTGAATTAACTGAGGGAAATAAAAGGAAATGCCACAGTGGCCGCCTCAGCATGCTTTCTTGCCATCTTCTGGCATTTCTTGGTAACGACAGGGAAGGAAGGTCCCGGTCCCCAACCTGAATTCAACATTTCAGCAGCTGTGTGCCGTAACAAGAAAACAACATGCACGTCAGCCACAGTAGATGCATATTTCAATGAGAACTTGCAATGACAGAACACTGTCAGCCTTCAACCGTCACGTAGAAAACAAACTGTAACTTGCCTACCAGAGAAATCAAAACGGGCAGAGTTTACTATCTGCCTGTGGAAGAACCGAACGTGCCCTTTGCAAACGAAGACATTTGGTTCTGTAAGTAGGTGTCTGACATTTACTGTCCGCTGCCAGGGACAGGTGGTCTCTGCCATGCCTTGTTCCTAGAAAGGAGTTGGCAACAGCGCTGCAAGATTCAGTTCTATAGTAAATCAAATAAAGGAAGATACACTGTTTATCTTTTATTTAATCCTTGTCATAAAGGAAAATTGACAGCATTTCTGTTAGTACATTTTTCTGATTTTAAAAATCAGATATTGGAATTAATCTGAAAATTTCTGCTGCCAATTGGCACGTCCATCTATCTGAAGAAAGTCACATAAGCAACGGAAACTATGAAGTGGTGATCCTTAAAAACACAGAATTTAGTAGACAAAGGCTACAGAACACCTGAACTTAATTTTCAGCTATGAAAAAATGGCTTAATTTTAAAAATATAAAAAAAAATATTAAAATATATTTAAAAATATAAAAAACCCCCATGAACAAGACAAGCAACTGCTTGAAAGTCCTAGCTTTGCAGTATGTATTCAGATTGTCTGAAAAAGCAAAGGCTTACGTTTGCTACTTGAATCACAAGCAACAATAATTTCAGTGAAAACATCAAGTAGCAGATTAACTTCCAAGATACACCTCCAATGGCACCAGAACTGGTGTAACCAAACTGGCTCACCTAACCTGGTAATTAAGTTACATTTGTAGCAATGCAAATATGAGACATTTAGTGTTTGATCCAAGGGCATAAATGAGGTTCACAGATACAGTATTATTGTAAGGGAAGTTCCTACCTTTATTAGTAATTAAAAAAAAAAAAATAGCGTTTGTTGCTGCCCTTTAGCTAAGCACTCTTTATGGATACACCCAAGATATAAGTCTATCAGCCAATACCCATTCATGTGTGTCATTTAATATTAGAAACTGCTTCATATATTGAATGTTGCATCGGAAATTGTGAATAAAGTATTTCTGGTACACTTCACTGTTTATACGCAGTAAATGAATGTGTTTACATAACAAAAGCAAAGGACACTATTTGTTCAAAAACTTTTATTTACTATAAAGACAAACCACCAAAATACGTACAAATTATACTATATAAAATTGGTTCAATGGGGTAAAAACTTTTAATTAAAATATCTTGATATATTTAAAATAACAAAGGATACAATGAAGCCAAATTTCTTAACCCAGAGATTTCTGTAAAATTTGCTTGCACAGTAAGGTGCTAATAGAAGTTAGCCCTTAAGCCCTGGAAGTCTTAGGAATCAGTCACATAGCAAATATAATTTCATTGTGAAAGTGAACTTTGGTAGAAGAAACTCTATAGGACACCTGAGGTAGTAGAAACTGGAATAAACAGCAGTAGACATTATTTACAACTTAAGTACCAAATAACATTAAGAACACAAAAAAATAATTACACAATACAATTTTCAGTCCAGCTTTGATCCAAAGAAAATAAGAATATTACATCACATCTGCATTTTAAAAACACCACAATTACCAGCAAGCCAAGGGAAACACAAACAAACTCAAACAAATGCATTTGGACACCTAGAGGCAGTTTGAGTTTGAAATGTGGTAGGCATGGTGATCTACAAAGTAATACTGATTAGCTGAGGTTCATCAGTTTATACAGTTTACATTTCTGCCAGAAACAGTATTAATCTGACAACTGATCTTCCAGTACATGAATTGGCAAGAGTGCATCCTTTAAAGCTTGCACATAAGAAAGACTTGGAAACAATCTTATTAGAATGAGAAATTCTAAAGTGGTCAAAAAAAAAAAAAAAGAGTCAAGTACAAAATACAAAACAGAGCTACCAAACTTCACATTTCGGTATTATCTTTTTAACTCTTCAAAGTCTGCCAATCTTCCAAAACAAAGGAATGTAAAATTTCCAAAAGAAACATTCACAACTAATGACACTGCTTTTTTTATTAGTATGAGCACTATCATTCCTGTAAACTTATCTTTAAGATGTTTTAATTCCAATTTGTATTGTATATTTTTAAGGTACTATAGCTTATTTAGTTTGTCCTGAGTCTTTGAAAATAACCAATTCTATTTCAGTCCAACAATCCAACTGGCTTCTGAAGAGTTAAAACACAAACAGTATTTATTTTCCAAAAAGATTAAACACAATCAATATTCGATTTAAAAAGATCCCCCTTTTAAAAAAGCAAAAGAAAAGCTGCCATTTTCCTTCAGGATTACATGCATCAGAATCTAAAAACCTGCCTTTAAAATAATTTTAAAAACATGTTTTTTTAAAAAAACACACACACCTGCTAAAAAACCACAAGTTTTGCACTACAGGTGAAGCTTTACTTCACATTTTACTTTATCTTGCTTTTCAAGTCCAAGTTTGTTTCTTGTTAAAATAAATACCTTTCTTATGGTAATATTTTTAACATTTTCAAATAATATTATCACTAAATGGCTACAGTAAATCGATGATGTATGGCAGAAGGAAAACAGCAGGTAAAACTTAGTTATCAGTAGAGAACATGACCTCAGTTTTGTTACACAAAGGATGAGATTTTCTCATAGTTGGCACGTGCTCCCACTAAGTACAGGTCAGTCTCCCCAAAAATTTAATGGGAGCTTGGTTTCGAGCCTTTGACATGAAACCTCTCTACATGATTTGCCAGAAGAAAATGCTATATGAAAAGAAGGCTCAACAATTTAGGATGATTCAGACTAGGTTGTTTTATGCAGAACAATCTTGTTTTTCCTGGTTTATCTTTTAAATAACCTATACTATCAGAGCCTTCAACACTGCCTTGTTGAAGGCAGCATTTTATTTTTTCCAGATTTCCAGCAAATCTGTTTTAAAAAAAATCTTGTGTCAGCAAGATATTTCATGACACAGCTTGCATCTTTTTCTAAAGACTATTTTAAAAGATCCCCTTTCCCTCAAAGTTAAAAAAAAACAACAAACAAACACTAACAAAACAATGAAAGCAAACTTTTAATTTCAAAAGAAATTACATGGCCAGCAGTAAACGCACAGTGAACCATAACTGCCTGCTCTTACTTTAAGGAAGGCAAAAAGTCTTTTTTATGAAGTATTCATTAATGTTTGGATTTGTTACTCAGAGAACTTTGTGTGCTTAAAAGGAACAGATACAGAACTTCCTTTTACTAGTCCTGAAAACTGATTTATTGCAGAACTCTGCTTACATCTACATGTCGTGAACTGGAACTGATTGCTATATCAAAAAAGATCTTGAGCCCCTCAGCTCCTAACATTGCTGAAAAAGTGCTCCAAATAAAATAAAAATCATTTATCTGCTAAATAATCATGCCGATTTAAGGACAAATGCTTTTGTGTTCACATAGAGCCAGATGTTTGAAAAGGCACAGTTTACAAATCTCTGCACAAGTTCTGAAACGTTGCATACTAAGCTTAGGTAAAGATCTCGATTTGTCAATCACATACTTAGGTAGGGTCCTCCACTTGCCTTAAGTCCTTGATGTATCTGTCATTAAGGCCAGCAGAATATAATTGCTGTGCTTAACTGCACTGCAGGACAGTTATTGTATATTCAGTAGCATCTTCTTCAGTATATTAGCCTTATACATAAGTAGCTACCATGTAGTACGGAAGACTGGGTGTTTCAGCAGTTCCCTTGATGGGGGTCTGTCCTGAGGTTGAAGTTCCAAACACCGAAGAGTCACGTCTTTCAAGCCAGGAGACAGATGCGTTGGGATTGATGGAGCAGTAGTTGCACTAGCAATCTGAACAAAGGGAAAAAAAATTTTAGAGGCCAGTAAATTCTTAAGCCCCCTTTCCTACTCCAAAAGCCTTCCACAAGCTGATCATTTTTGGCTAACAAGTTATATTTATGAGTTTTTGCTCCACTTAGCATATTTCCTACGGCAGTTTCAAGATTACATTACTGCTTCCATTTTATAAAATGGATCTTAACTTGCCCTTATGCCTACTGCCTTTCACAGTCTGCCTCTCTCACTTTTTCTCTAAATTTTCTTCTCACAGCAAGATTCTGCAGCGACCATCTGCTGAGCAGGCCATAAGAAAAGCTCTCATGCTATACATATGGATATTCTTTACTAGTTGCTACCACTGTCAACTGGCCTAAGCCAACATGGAGATTTATTAAGCTGAGCAATGTTACATTATGATACATTAAGCTGGGTATGTTCTCTTGCACTGCCTTTACCACATTTCTGCTACCACCCCAGGACGCAGATCACTCGCAACCAAATTAATTTTGGTTAATTAAGTTAAGCAAGGCGATTGAGAGGCACCACCAGATTCACACAGACACAAGACAATTACAAACTCCTATCACAGTGATATGTACTTAATTAGAATACATCTCAATACTGCTGTGCTAGTTCTGTTTTGTGGGAACACTTTCTTCACCCATGCTAGTGAAAATGCTAATAATCCCCTTCTCCACTTGCAGCAGTATTTTCTACAGTCATACCTTATTCAAATCAGTCAGGAGATGAACTGTAGAAACATGAATGCCAACATGGATGACTAGAAAAGGGAGCAGCAACATTCATACAGAGCGTGGCATAATAGTAAAAATCTTTCAGCAAAATCTGAACGTGGAACATCAGGTTTTTACCGAAGGACATTCCCCACTATGAAGTATGAATACATACATACATGTTTTATGGTGGAAAAACTCCTTTTTCTCCTGTATTTTACAGGATTGTAAGAAAGAGTTCAAATCCTCGTGTGCTGTCTAGAGTCAAGGTCAACTCATCCCCAGTTATTTTTTTAGCCTGTTACACTACGGTTTTATATCTTACAACAGGGCTTTTCCTGCATATTATTGTGTTGGAAGCCTTTTTTTTTTTTTTTGAACAAGCAAGTATAATTATGTTGGTATCAGTATTGATTTTGTACTAACAGCTCCAGTATTAAGAAGAGCTACTGGAACAACCCCTACTAGTATACTTTTCTAAAATTCACATTACTGTATATGAAATTAGGCAGCACCTCTTGCGGCATGATGGCAGCAACAAAATACCTCACCTTAAATATCAGAGCAAGATGATTGGAGTGTTTCTCTGCATTCCAGGGAGGTTTAGCACAAGCCATTTCTATAACAACACAGCCAACGCTCCACACATCACAGCTCCTACCATACTGCTGACCTCTCAGAACCTGGACAGACAAACAGACCAAAGCTTAGATTATCTGCTTCAGCGTCTCTTAACTGTAAATACTTTAGATGCAAAAAAATATTATTAACCAAGTGCATTCTGATTAACGTTTCAGGTTGAGAATGTGATCAGTGATGTAAATGGCACAAGATTTACACAGCTGTAGAGAGCTAGTAAATAAAATGCCTGATAAGGGACAAAGACAAGTTAGCTTCTGACCAAATGGTCATTTGGGTTCTCATAACAATATTCATGATAAGTACATCTTGTAACAAACTACTTAAAACAACTTCGACAGAGAGAAATAAGTGTCATCATGTCGGAATCATTCCTATTCTTTATAAAAAGCACATTTAAAACATGTTTGAAGCATTTACAGCAATTTTCTGTTATTTAGAATTAGCTTAAAGAGTGCAAACAAACTTTTGGAAGTAACTTCCCAAACTGGTTTCTTACCTCTGGTGCCATAAATGCAATAGTTCCCAACAACTGTCCCTGAAACTCCCCAGCACCAGTTCCTTTTGATGCCAACCTGGCTGCAGCTCCAAAATCAGCAATTCTTAATCTATGACCTGTGCTGTCAATTAGCAAATTGGCACCTGTCAACAGCACAATAAAAATACTGCTAGTTGGCTTTCTATTAAAGGCAAAAGGGTGAACATTTCAGAACTATAAATAGGCTGACATTCCCCACCCCCAATATCATGGAAATAAAATCAAGGACACTGTCTACTAATGTCACTTTTCTGTTATGCCTGAATGATACTGCACACAGCTTGGGGCTGTCAGAGATTTAGAGAAGCAATCAAACTTTCAAAGTAGGGCAAACACAGGATTCTGGAACAACGCCTGGATATGGAATAATGAAAGGAAACAGTGACCTAAAACCCTGGAGGTTTTCATTGCCTGCAGCTCCCTATGAAATTTAAACTTACTTCAGCCTTAAGCAACTTTGAATTGTCTTAGAGAGAATTACAGAGCAATCGAAGTTTTCCTATTTTAAGATGACTATTAAAGACAAATATTTGTCATTACTATGCTGCTACTTATATGGATATCTCTCCAGTTCATGGACAGCTATAGTGACATTAAAGGGAAAAGTTCATTAAGACAGGTATTCCCCAATAAAGTCCACATATTCCCCAAACACAGTACAACTATATTTATGTTCAATTAGGATGAAGGAAGAAAACTCATCACAGTATTCCTATATACTAGAAACCTGACCTCTATCTTGGCTTGTTCACAGATTTTAGCATCAATTCAGTGTAAACATCTACATTAAATTAACTAGCAATCTTTAAAACTATATGGCAACTTCATATTTTGAATAAATTGACAAAAACAATTTTTCTAAACTATTGGCATGGGTAGCAAATATCCCCAAGCATGCTATGAACGTTCTGATTAATTTTAGCAACTAAAGGTTCTTAAGAATGATCAGACAAGCCCAACAGAAATACCACTCTTGAGATGGTGTCTGAAAGAAGCAATAGGTCTCAAGCCAAAATAGATGCTGCTTTCTGAATATTCTTTCTTAAAAGATATTCTAAGTAATTCTCACCTTTAACATCTCTATGGATTATCTGATTCTCATGGAGGTAAGAAAGGCCACGTAACAGTTGTTCTATGTAATTAATAATAACAGATTCTTTGAAGGCTCCATATTTACTTAACAAATGAGCAACTGAACCCCCTAGAAGATAAAAAAATACATTGTATAAACACTTATATTTTGTACTAGTAGAATGCAACACTGCCCACTAAAATTGGAACTTGGTATTGGTGTTCCTAATTTGTAAGTACATTTCTCCCCTGCCAAAAAAAAACCAAAACAAAAGTTTCACAGGCAAAAGGTAATAAACTTGGTTACTTCATTACTTTCTACCTGGAACTGTATACATTAAAGACTTAAGTCTTCATGCTTCCTAATGGTTTCATACTTCCTTAAAAGAATGTACAAATCCTTTTGTGTACAAAGAAAGTACTCTTGCTAGTAAAAACTTACACATTTATTCACATTTTGCATTTACATTTATGCTGCAGAACACTAGCTTTCTTTGGGGCAATAGACAGGTGCAGTTTCCAGGAAGTGTTCCCTTTAAGGATCTTAATTTACTTTTGTTACCACCCAAGTACCAATATATACAAGCAATGAGCAAACAAGGAAAAGCAGTATCTTCCTCTGTTTTCCAAAATTGGTATATAGAGCCTCAAGATTTTGGATTTCCATTGTGTCTGTCAAACTATACTAATCTAACTTTGGCTTGAATGAGGTAAAGACAAATCCTGACATTTACTTATTTGAATAGTATTATCTTGGAAAAAATGTTCTTTAAAAAGTTAAGTACTCTTAGTTTCGAGAAAATATTTTCTGCACTACTTCTTGTAGTAACACATACTTGGGCTTTGCTTGTTAGCACTCTGGTATTGCTAAGTGGTTTCTGCCAAAGAACTTAAGTCAAGGTACAAAGCTGTCTTTTCTGAAGACTGAGGATGTATCCAAATCTAGTCTTGGTAAGTGGACAACAACAATATATAATCCCATTCATAAAAATCAATAAAGCTCCTTCTTAACAAAAAGATACATATTTTCTTGTCCCTGCTCTATACAATAATGAGAAATTTCACTAAATTAGCACTTAAAATACATTTGAAATTTGAACAAGTTTTTCCCAAAGCATCCTGCTTACTACCTATTATTAGAAATTTACTTTAAGGTCTAAAATGCCTTTGCATGTCACCTCACACAATTTTTATGAAAATGCGTGAGACAAAAACAAATGACAGGTATTCCAAATTTTCTAGGAAAGTTACTAAATATAACTTAGCTGCAGGTACACTGAAAATGTAACTGTTTGATGTACTTCCAGGTGAAGTGCCTGTCTCTCAAAATTTCTAACCCCTCCTTTAGATTCAGAAATTGAGAAAAAAAACCCGAATTTTTGTTCGGGGCTTCCAATTGCTTTAATTTTATGACAGATTAGGTATGGAACATTCCACATCAAAAAAAGTATGCACCAGTAAGAATTTTGCTACAACCACTTAAACTGTTCTGTAAGTAGACGTTTATACTGGATACCAACAGCAATGAAAACATGAATTTGCAAACCGAAGCGATGCAAGGTGCAGTATGAAAGTACTTAGTTCAAGACTCAACTGATATTTCAATTTTCTTTGGCATAGTAGTTGTTTACCTGCCATCCATTCAATAAAGAGGTTATAGTTGCTCTTCTCACATGTAGCACCCAGCATTCGAATAATGTTAGGATGGTTCAGATGACTCATCATCCTTATTTCTTCTCTCAGCGCTTCAACTACCTCTTCTTGCTCAGATGATGTGTTCCTGACATATGTTACCTGTTTTGAAATATTGTATTTAGAATTACCTGACATAATAATCAGTCCTGTACCACCTGCTTCAGTAGTGTAACAAGAATGCATGGTTTTCCACCCTTGCTGGAAATAGCAAGTATTCTTTTATCTCAAGCCCCTTTGGTTGAGAATGTATCTCTATGTGAGTTAATCATAGAAAGTTAAGAGTGACCTTCAGGGGAAATACCAATAAAAAAATCTCTTCAAGCATGGAGTGAGGAAACTTCCTTCTTGACTCTCCTCTGCTTAAAGCAGGAATTTTTTTTTTCCAGATGTTGAAGAAAAGGAGGAAAGATAAGGCCTCAAACAGGATTCTGACAGCATTGTTATTGATAAGGCTTTTACCAGTTTAACCATACCACCTGTTTTATAACTAAACCACTTATCCCAGAAATTCAGTTGCAGGAGCATGGGGAAGGAGCAGATCAGAAGTAATTTAATGGAACTGGAGCCAATTCCAGCTCTGATCCATACTAAGTCTGAAATAACGGTATGCTGCAGAGAATTTTACTTGGGCATGAGAATCAACTCTGCAGAAGCAGCCTCAACTAACAGGTGTAAGGTAATTCTAGAATTAATAAGAAAATGTTAGGACTAAGATTCTCCCTATGTTGGTATCACTGATTCAGGCCTATGGCACCACAACATGTAAAAGATGTAATCACATCTGGAACCTTGAAAAAAAAAATATTGAGTGAAGCGTGTGCATTTAGGCCTCTTTTCTCAGTCACACTACGTTATCTGTTGATTTAAATGCTAAAAATACTTGCCTCAAAGTTGGCTGCTGGATCAGAGAAAGTCAGCATTAAACTACATTTCCTCTGCTTAAACTGTTTTAGGAAAAAAAAAAGTCTTGACAGGTATGGGGAAACTACTTTTAATAGCTACCTTGCAAATAGGGCATTAATTTGGAATCATGTTATCTGGACTCCATTCCTAACTCTGTCACTGAATTATGAACCTGGTTATAGAAAAAAATGCACTTGAACTGTGAAGGAAAATGAGCATATAGGTGAAAAAACCTGAAAATATTAAGCTAATACCATGCACGTAAAGACTTTTTATTATGTGTTTTGTGAGAACACATGACAGGGAGCAGAGGAAGCAAGGAATACAAGAAGTGTGTGAAAGCAGAGAGCTTTTATATTTGCTATTCCAAAGAAATATACAACAAGCACAATATATTCAAGAAAGTGAAGTATTTGAAGTATTTACCTGTTTTACAGCCATTAATGTCCCCGTTCCTACATCTTGAGCTTGGTAACAGGAAGAAAAGGCTCCAAGACCGATCTGCTGACCTTTAAGCCATTCTGCATCTTCTCTGTAATGGTGTTTTGCTTTGGTATGTCCAGGCAGGGTTTCTGGTGTCTGCAAATTAAATTCCAAGTCAATTCCATACTTACTGGCACGCATCTAAAATGAAGACATTCTGGAAGGTTACAAAATATCCAAGCTTATATGTCTCTTCTCTCCCTTACAGTTCTTTATACTGCACATTATACATTTTCCAGGTGAGACCAAACATCAGTGTATTTTGTAATCCACATACTCCTACTATATGTAAGAACACAGAGCCTCCTCTGTATTACTACCTGAAGGTGAAAGGCAAGATTTAAGGACACAAAGAGGAACAAGACTTTTTTCTTTTCCTAATCTCACACGTTGTTAAGGTTTTAGTTAGCACCTATATTAAACACATTAAAATCATGTTGTTTTCTATGCTTCACATGTTACCCTATGCAAAGGATCACAAATAAAATACTCCTTTCTCTGTTCTTATTTCTTGTGCTTTTATCTATTTGCAAAAAAATATTTTTTTTCTGACTTCTGAGGTACATTACATCTTCTATTTCAAGATGTGCCGACAAGATCTCCACCCTTTCTTTCCGACACTGGTTTGGTTTTATACAATTGCCTCCAAAGTCAGGGAGCATTAAGACTCAGTACTGTTCTACTTCTGCTTAAAACCTTTGCTCTCATTTCCTGGTTTCCCCACTTCTAGGCTACCTTCTTTGCCATCTGGTACATGACATGGTGTTTCTCTTCCAAATACCTTCTCTATACTAATTAATAACCATGGAAATGTTCTGTTAGCACCCTCAACTGGCAGACTTTATACTCCAACTCCTAGGAGAGTGTACTGAGTACCTTTCTGTTTTACATAGCTTCAGAAATACATAAACAGCACTGCTTTATAAGGTCAGTGAACCTAGGCTAAATTCCCATATGTATACTTACATCCTGCTGAATGATTATAATATCTTCACCATTTTCGACCTGTAGCTGGGGAATAATTGGCAGGGCATCTTGAGACGCTGACATTGCCATTGCAATAGCTAAAGCTTCCTCCTCTTCAGCTTCCATCTTTTCCTTGCATTTTTGATTATGATTTACATCATCTTTGTAAGTATCATCGTTTTCTGCCCGCTCTGGAGAAAGAACCGCAACTTCAGACTTGAACGTAACTGTGCCATCACCCGTTGGCATGGATGCCTCCAGCAGGTCCTCGATACTGGAATTGAGCTCTGCATTAACATCCAAACGACATCTTTCATCTACGGGTGTGAACACCGTCTCCTCACTTGGTATAACCGCACTGCTACTGCTACTACTACTATTGCCATCACACTGTGAAATACCATTCAGGTCAAGTGTCATGCTATTTTTTAAGGTTTCTCCCTGCTTGTTCACATCACTTGGGGTGGGTCGTGATGGCTTTGGCCTGTGTATGTGACTGGATGGCAATGGCCTGGCTTGAGTAAAAACTGGAGAAAGCTTCTCTGGTTCTTTATTTTCAGAACAGTTTCTCTGAAACTGGAGAGAAAGTTTCCGCTGTGTTTGAGGAGAAAGTGAGGGGATTTTACAGGGAACGAATCCCTGAGGTCTGAGTTTAGAGACATCTGCTACAGTGCCAGCTGGTACAGATGGGTTTGAAGGAGACAGAAGCATTGGGAATAGTGACTGGGAATGACTGGATGAGGCATAAGAGTTCAAACACTGACTGTGGGGTTTTCCTTTTGTTTGAATGGCTGGCTTTGGTTGCTCTGTGGTTACTGATGAAACAGGAAGGCCCACAGTAAGGCCAGCCAGTGTCTCAGCAATGTCCTCTGGACTGGCGCTCATTTTTTTATCACTTAAACCTTTCCCACTTTTCCCTGAAAACTGGACAGTATTGTTAGGGGTATTACTTTCTGTAGCTTCTGGAGAGTTATCTGGTACGGGTAGGGGCAAGAAGTCTTCACGTTGACATTCCCCAGAGTGTATTTCTTCCATGCCTAGCTGGATGGCTTCTGCAATTTCCATTTCATCTGCTATCGCCATCAGACGTCGACGCATTCTTGCATAATGAGTTGAGCTTGTCACACTCAACATTTCTAACAGCTTTACAAAAACATGGGGCACTCTTGCCACCATTCTTGCTGCACTCAAAAATACTCTCCGCGATAGTTTACCAACCATTGAGTGTGAATTGTCAATTGACTGCAAGGCGAAAGTTAGGAGGGAAAGAAGTTTCTTATACCTAACAAAACAAACAAACAAAAAAAGAAAAAAAAGGTGTTTTATATGCTGATATGCTCTAGTTAACTAGTGCTAAGAGAGACATTTCAAGATAATGTATTTAGCCATCAGTTCTGCAGTAGAAAGGCGATTTATTGCTGTGCTGGTACTTCAAAACTGATTCACAGGTCAGAAGTTTTTAAAAAGACAGCCATTTACTTAATGAAGTAAGCGCACTTCTGCCTATAAATACATACTATTCGTTTACAGGAATTACAATATTTTTTTTAAGAAATCAATACTGCAAATACAACCATGAAGAGTAATAGTTTCATAATGTAAGAAAGTACCTGTCTACTACAGTATCAGCCTGTAAAACATCTCCACAGACAATGTGGGGGTAAAAGTCACCAGGAAATTCCAACAGAAGTCTGTCTATTAGACAAAGTCGCCCCAGTAGCGCTTGCCAGTTGCTAGATTCAGTTTGTGTTCCAAGAATACAATTTAAGACATAATCAACACCACCAATACCAATGGACCCTATAAAAAAAAGTTGATAAAGACAGGGATTAGGTATGTTCACTATCTAAACTAATATCTAAATAAAGGTCAGGATTGTATCATACAGAAATACACATTGTGTGCCCAAATTACTCCCCCTGCCAAACTGCTCAGAGAAATACTGTTCTTTTTGCCATACTGATATTGGATAAGTCCAGTATTAAATTTAAAACACTTCAGTATATTTGCTTGTAACTGTAGATCAATCATATATGAAGAGCTATTATTACCAGATTTAAGGATCTCTCTCCCGACTGCCAGCTCGCCTGCTTGGCCTTTACACATCTCCAATAATGTTGAGACTGAAAGTTGACTTGTTCGACTAGAAGAAATTAAAACAAAAAAATAACACTTTTAGCAAACGCTTTCAAGGAAAAAACATTCTGATCATTTTATTTCAATAATCATTAGCTTAGAATTGTGCATGAGAAGTTTTATTTATTCCACAACATTTCTATATCCTCTGTCCAATCAATTTATTCCACAACATTTCTATAAACCTCTATCTGTAAGCTACCAATAGTTGTGATTTTTTTTTTTTTTTTTTTTTTTTTTTTTTTTTTTTTTTTACAAGGATACTTCCAGGAAAGTAATGCCTATCACTAACAAACAAAAACCCAAATAGGACCTTATCCTATAGCAAAAAGAGGCCAAGTCCAGAAAGCCAGCAACACAAGGAACAGTTCTATTCCACTTAACTTTAGACTATTCCACTTTTGCTGGGGCATCTCTAGTTTCAGAAGAAATGCTGCATAGAAACTAAACCTAGAGACAAAAGTCAAGCTAGTGGACTTCTGCATCAAGTTTACAGTACAGATGAAGAAACTGTTGGTCTGGCAGAACAGATATGGGTAGCTTGGGATAGGAAGACAAGGCCTACTCAAGCTAGAAATGTCAAGAACATTCACTCAGAATAGCCATCTCCTAACAGTCCACTGAAATAAAATGTAATGTTAATGCTTCATGGCACAGATGTACAACAGCTTTTGTTGAAGTAGGAAACATACAAAACTGCCAACTGCTGAGGGTACTTGCTGACTACTTAAAAGGTGAGCCTTGAGAATTCAAACAAAGCAGTGTCAATTGAGATGGAACAGATGGTTCATGACTGCACCTAACATCTTCCTTTATTTTAGGGGGGAGGGGAAAAAGGGCCTTATGAAAGCAAAGTATCATTTAAATTCTGTAAGTATTGGAAAAATAAAACCAGGTGCCTTCAAAACTTACATCTTTCAAGCCAGAAGTTTTTTGGTAGTAATCAGACTTTGACAAAAACATGACATACATTTACATATATGACCCACACATTTTATTTCACCACCAACTATAAGTGGTCTCATAGTTCCACATAAATAGCAACTAACGAAGCTTCAAGACATTTCAGTAACAATCCAAAAATGAATCTGATGTTCATAGACACCATACCTGTTGGCATCTGCACATTTAACTAATATTGTCTCTACAACTGGCTTGAGAAGTCGCTGTAGTTTGGTCCTCTCTGCCAAAGTATGACAGGGAGTATATACCAGCATGGCTCTTAGCGTTTTCTAAAAGAAAGGAAAAAAGCAGTACGTATGAAATCAAATTAACTACACAATTATTTTTTTGTAAGAGTTGTATATATATGTATACATTTAAGAGTTGTAAATAGTTTTATATAAATTGCATTTAAAATATCACTGAAATGTTCAAAGGATAGGTAGCTTACTACATATTCACTGTTAGAATTAATCACATATTCTTTGAGATTGGAAAGAACCTAGTCATTCAATTACTGTTAATTCTTAGGACTGTAGCAAGCATTTCCTTATATTTGGCCAGTAGAGTCAAGTCATTTCACTCTTGCTCTCAGATGATGGTTAAAAGTCAAGTCATCAGTGGTGCTCAACAACTACTTGGATTCCTGACTTCGTATACCTCTTTCCTTTCCCTCCCCTTGAAAAATGAAGTAACTGAAATTACTGGAATACAACAAACAACTACTTACTAAAGCAGCAACATATACTTTGTAGACAGGGTCAGCACAGACCATGGACAGCACACTGCAGCAGGATTCCACCACCACATCTCCTGAGATACTGGTCTGAGATGACCCACTAGCTGCCCCCAGAGCTCCTGCACTTGTTCCATTGCTACTTCCAGAATTTCCAGTGCTTTCACCATTAGCCAGTAATAGAGCACCACTAACATCATGGGAAAGACGTCTAAGTGCCATCTCTCGTATATTCCAGTTTCGAGAAAACAAGCAGCCAACTAACTCCATTCCAAATACCTGCCAAGGAAAAAGCAATGTTACAGGAGTCAAACTGAATAATACTGCAACTAAGAGGAGAAATCAAAAAGAGCAAAGAAATGTTTCTGCTGAAAAATCACCTTAAAAAGTCTGACAGGAACCATATGTTAAAAGAAGATTATGTGACAGAAATGAAACATCATAAATGGTAAGCTATCAGTTCTCCAAAAACTCTGTTAAGTGGGAGGATGACTGTATGAATGATTTCATTCACTTTGAATTTTAATTATTCAGAATGGAGTTTGTTTCTATAGACATTGATGTAAACAACCTTGAAGCCACAGTCTGGCTATACCAGACAAAAATTACAGCAGACATCCAGACAGTACAAGTCCTCCCGCTTTTAAGTGTATGACCCCTGCTCAGCTGAACCCTGAACCCTCAGGTGACTCTATAGGGTTGGGGTCATTCAGCTCCTGCAACACAACTTGGATAACATTAAGTGCCAGCTTTGTATGTATGTGACACTTGCACAACCAAAACTAGAGTTTAAAATAATACATTTTATTACATGGACCTTTAATATGAGGCCCAAGATAAAGTCCAAAACTGAAACCCCAGTTAAAACAAGACTGGAAAACCTTCTCTTCTGATGAAAGTTAATATAATTATTTCCATTAATAACCAACCATAAAGCTGATGGGAGCCAGAATAAATTTTTCAATTGTTGATCTGACAAACCTAGAAAAACAGTTCAAAATAAGCTGTTACACTGGAAGCTTCTTTTACAAAGTAAAATTACCTGAATCCATGGCTCAGCTAAATCTTTATAGGCAGAAGGGATCTGCTGGACCCCATAATGAGTAAGGTTAAAATTGCTCTCTTGGGTTCTTCTCTGTGATCCAGCTGTAGATTGTTGCTGAACTACATGGACAACAGAAGAATCCACAGGGCTTGGCAATTCATGACTACAGGTTAACAACAAATAACATGGATTAACAAATGAAACATATGCTGAAGTAAATACTTCAGCATATTTAGAAGCATCCACTAAGGATCCAGAAACATATAGTTTGTTACATACAGACTGAATCTTTACCTATAGAAATCATGAGACCTCCATTTAGATCTACAAAGAGGACAGATAAGTGGTTCTCTGTTTCTTCTGCATTCTTCTGCCCCTGGAACACAGCAACAGGATAATATGCACTTGAGTTTTACAATGTATAAAACCAGAACAAAAAGTTTTGCTGAAGAATGTGAAGTTTCAGGTTAAACACTTCAGAACTGAGGCATTTACAGCAGCCTGATAAATATGGACTTTTAAACAGTTTGTGCATGTAGAAATCCTTCAGTTTAGCACTACCACTAATATTAAAAGTTACAAACTGAAATGCGATGCCTTTTCAACCTCAAACATAGACAATACTTTCCTAAAATATTAAAATATGGCAGATGGAATTTTATTTGTTAAAGCGAACTATTTATATTTCTTAATGTAGTATGCAAACATACTGTGTATTTCACTGTATAATCCTAGCTGATAGTAGACGACTTCCATACATTCCAATGACAAGTCACAGAGGGCTCAAAGTCTGTTCCTAACCTTGCTCTAGTTGGACATAATCTCACTCAGGTAAAAGAGGCTCAGACTTCTAACTCTGTAGTTAACTTCTTTCTCAAAGCATCAAATAATAAACTGGACTTGTGAATAACTGATAAGATATGACCTATTAATAGTACCTGAATGATATCAAGCTCTCAAAGGGCTACCACACATTACTTAAGAGCAGGTTTCTGGGGTTTTTTTTACTTTAAAATAATAAAAAAAAAAAAAATGAAAACACGGTAAGTTACAATAATTTTGCATATTTAGAGTCATCAGAACTTAACCAGATGAAGATGACAACATACATATTGACATGCAGTGGTGGTGTAATTTGTTCCTGCAGCCATCTTCACAAACAGTTAGGCTCTCTTCATCCAGCATGCCTAACAAACAAATGGGGCACATCTGTTCTTCTTCATCCTTCATACTGTAAAAAATAGTATTTGTGATTGTAAAAGTGCCGTATCAGAATTTAGAACAGGTGTCAACAGTGAAAAAATAAGAACTTCCAGATTGGAACAATTACTTCTAAACAACTATAGGCTATACATGAATGATTCTCCTAAACATTGGTCTGAGTAAGCAAGCAACCACATTTTTAGAAGCACTGAGTACAGACAACACCGTTGAAATGAAAAGGAAAGCCACAAAACACATGACATCTTTTCAAACTAGGTCAGATACCAATTAGAGATTGAAAGGCTCAGCCCTGGTCACTTAACATTATTTTTCTTTTAACAAACCATCCTTTGGTTTTCTATTTATAATTTTGTTTTGAAAAACTTCTTAGTTTTTATATTTTGAAAGCTACCCACATTTTTTTCCATCACAC
This sequence comes from Falco peregrinus, assembly GCF_023634155.1. Taxonomy (NCBI): domain Eukaryota; kingdom Metazoa; phylum Chordata; class Aves; order Falconiformes; family Falconidae; genus Falco; species Falco peregrinus. Next base: position 65,437,294 of record NC_073739.1, read on the forward strand.
TCCTTTCACTGTGTTGAGTCACAAGGTGGTCTTTAGTCCATTACAGGGAACTGTAAATACTATTTGATGAATGTATGCAAAACTCAAAATTAATGGAAGGTAACAGCCACTGAAGAATTTTCTACCACTAACAGAAACAAATGCAATGGATTCACATGAATGCTAACATACCTACAAGTCATGTGTAGATTTTTAAAAACTCATTCTCCTTGTTTGTCGTGTTGTGTCCATTTACCCCACCTTAATTTTTAAATGGATATAACCTGTGTTTTTTCACTACCTGTTGTTTAAGTTCAAAATAATTTTTCTGGCTAAATCTCTGATTTTAATCTTCTGTAATATTGTTTAAACGTGCAAAATTATTCCTATTCATAGCAAAAACTTTCTATACTTGGTATGTGTCTAGAAGTCTGCAGAAACCCTGTATTTGTTCACCAACCATGTATTTTTACAATAAAATTGGTACATACATTGTTCCTGTACATACATTCTTTTCCATTTCCTTGCAAATACTGACACTATTTTTAACTCCAAAAATCCACAAAAATAAGCTTACAGTGAAAAATTTATTTCCACAGCTCGTATAGAAATCGAAGTATTAATTTAAAATTTTTGAAGAATCAGTAGTAAACCAAAAATAATTGCAAGTCACAGCAATTAGCAGAACTGAGTAAACTTTTATCTCAAATGAATCTGATGCTCAGTGTTCTCCAGTACCTATATTATGGGAGACTACACCTGTACAGAATAGCAACTTATCTCATTGAACCAGTAATGCTAGGAACTAATCATAAGGTGTACTGGCAAACAAATGAAAAAAATCTTTCATCCTGTAAAAACCATGATAACTCATGCAGTGAAGTTCACAATCCAGTGAAGCCAATTCTATAAAAAAAAAAAAAATTATTTACAAGTTATCTACATTAAAGGAACTGGCTTGCCAGATAAGTGAATACATAGTCTGCTCTGGATCTAACTGCTTTGTTTATGCTATTTATTTACAGTGACACAATTTGGAAGAAAAAGATGATGGGAAATAAGGCCACAATCTGTACATCAGAATTATAAACCTGTCTGAATACATTAATCTAACTATATACTTACTATCACAAAGTAACACATCAAGGTACTCCACAAGTTAGGTCTCACTTTACACAAAAAAAAGTCTCAATTTATGTTGCCTTCTGTGGTTCTGCCTCTCTAGAGGGCGCCTAGTTTACCCACTAACACACACATGTACGAACGACTTGTTTAAATAGTTAACCAGTATCTTTTCAAAATCAAGGGAAAGAGCATGTAAAAGCACTCAAGTACTAGAATTTAGGGGGAAAAAGTATCAAAGAATCAAACTGCTTAAAATTAATGAGGCATCGTTTAATATTGTATAAACTCCAGAAGTCATAATAGGTTAATTGCTCCCTTAAAATAATCACCCATTTTAAATGAAGTGCTTTAAAATATGTTTACTTATGTTTTTTATATATTTTTTATGTTTACACAGACAGAGTGCATTTACCTCAAAATTTTTCAGTATATTGTCATAGGCACAAGCATTTCTCCAAAGTAGGACAAGAGAAAAAGAAAAATAATGTTTCTTCATTTGTCAACATTTGCACAAGTTTTGCATTTGAACAAATGCTCACAAATAGGTTTTCAAAGTTAATATATGCTTCAGTCTTGCATTTACATTTCAAAAGTTTGTTTCCTAAACTCATAAAGGATCAAAAAAATTCTTTTCACAACTTTACTTAACATTTTTCAAACGGCAGTTATAAAGCAAATATGCCCACTTGGTACCACAGTGACTAACGTATGCTTGACTATTGTTTGCGAATACAGAGACTTAACATGGCTTGAAATGAAAGTAGCTTTGAACAAAAAGAATGTAGGTGACTCTAAACCTCCAAAATTAGAAGAAAACTACAGAATAAAGCTTTTAATTCCTTTAGAAAAATACTAACCTGTTTTCTGAACTAGATGTAGAAGTACTAGATGATGACAATGTATGAGAATTTGACATGCGTGAGACAAACTTCTGGATGGTGTTACGAGATGGAGCTTTGATCCTCGAGCTACGCCTACTGTGATATTTCTGGAACAAACTCTCAACCTAACATCAGAAAAAGACAGCAACAGTCGTATTTATACTATGAATAGCTTGTAATTTAAAAGTAATTATTACTGAAGCTTAAGTACTGCTAAAAAAAGATCTATTCATCTTCACAATAATGCATTAGAAGTAGCAGCAGGAATTTCAGAAGTGTTACTAATAAACAGATCACAAGAAACACTTTTCAACAAAAACTTATTTGCTTATGAAAAATAAATTACAGCTTTAAGTACACACACAATTATTTCTGAAGACCCTCCTTCTGTTTAGCTTTCAGCTAACCAGTGAGACAGATCTACTCAAATTTGAGTAGATAATCCAAGACTTGAATCACTCACTGAACTACAGCTCTCTACTATTCTTTTAGTTATGTCTTTTATTTGCAGGTATTTTTTTCCTATATACAGAGCTCTTGAGACTGAATTAAACATACGATTAAAAACATAATACTGTTGCTTGGCAACAGTTTTCAGCATTTTTAACAACGTCCTAAACACTTTTACCTGGAATGTATTTTAGATCTGCATTAGATCTACTAGAAATAGACTACCTCAAAGTTCTTCAGTGTCTTTCTCCAGAGCATTGGGTCTGAAGGTTCAAGCTGGAACACTCGCAGCATAACAAACAGCAGATGAATACAAAACGTCCCACGGCCACAGCTACAAGTCTGCAAAGAAAAGTATATGCAAAAGCTCTGTTGAATTGATAGATACATAAACAATTCTTCCACATTTAAATGCACCATAGAACATATAGTACCTCCCCTCCTGCCCTGGGGCAGGGGGAAGAAATAGTTTATGCAAACTATTTCATAAACAGGCATAAATATCTTCTTACTTGGCCTTATAGAAAATGAGAACTCCCAAAATATTATTCAGGAATATACATGAAAAAGCAGATTATTACACCAGTTTTCAACTGACATCCCCCCCCCCTTTTTAATTTTTTTTTTTAAATGAACTGAAGTTATTGCTACACTTCATAATAGAAGAAGTTCATGCCTATAATCACTGTATATCCATAACATGACAGCAATCGAACCTAAATAGGTTGCTTCTACTTACTCAAAAACCTAGATGTTTCCCAATGCAGCATCACACTACTATGAAAAGGACCTCACTATGGGTGTAATTAAAATAATCACACCATTAAAGGAATTATGTCTTGTGCTTGTCGTTTATATATATTCCACAAATAAGAGGGAATAAAATGTTTCAGAATGAGAAACTAGGAAAATGAAGCGTCCAAATTTTAGCCAAAAATACTTCGGATGTATAATTCAAAGCTACACCAGGAATGAGAAGTAGACAGAACAATAATAATTACTTCTAAACGAGAGGTTTGGTGGTGGTTTTTTTTTGTTTAACAGAAACTTTAGACAGAACTCATGTACTTGCTACATGTAGCCAAAATACAAGCTGACCATTAACATTACATGAGCACAGACTACGACTTTTAAATATTACTTTATAAAACCATTATCATGGGCTGGCAACAAACACTTGATCTAATTTCATGTTGAACAGTTTTCCAAGAATAACTATAAATTAATAAAAGCTACTGACAACACAAAAACGTCCTCTACCTGAGGTCCAATAAACACTCTGTATTTATTATCAGGGCTGTCTCCTCCAATTAAGAAAGAGTTGGGTCCTATCTGCTGCAGCAAGTACAGCCTGGCTCGCATAACTTTGTTGACACGACGATTTGTCTCCTCAGGGCTGTATGGAGAGAAGCCATCTGGAGATGGGGCTCGTCGAGGTGGTGTTATTCGTCCACTCTGAAACTACACAGCAGTTCAGTTATAAGCATTTCCCAGACAACAGTAAGTTTGATTAGGTATTGGGGTTCTGGTTTGGTTTTCCTCCAAATGACAGAGAATAAGAGAGTCCCTGAAACTGCTAAAACCTGCTTAGACTATACGCCCAGAACTTGAGGAAAGAAGAAAAACTAAGTTTGTCTGACGTTGACAGAAAAAGTATTTTAAATTGTTTCTATTTTCAAGTTTTCGTTAGTTACCTTACCATATTACTACTGAATTATGAAGTATAATCCAATCAGAAGATAATCAGACTTGTGACTCATTACAGGAAATTATATAAGGTTATAACACTAATACATATCAATTTCTGAAGAAATCCTATGACTACAATTTTCAAAAGGGAACATACGGTCAATAAGAAACAGAAGTTTAAAGAAATTCCAAAGAAAAAGAAAAAGGATACATCTTCCTCTTCTTTGCACAATCAAAGCACCTTTCAGCTCAGCATAGGGTTTCTTGGTTTTGTTTCCCCATGATCAAAAATTCAATGGCCCCAGTCCTCATTTAAATTCTTCATATTTCTAACATTAAGAGATGTGTTAATAGCTCTGTCCAATTTAAAATCTTCTGCTTTGATTTATATCCACTTCAAAATTTTATGTTATGATGCACATTGACTCTCTGTCCTTCAGTTAAGTAAAAGATAGCTTGAACCCTGGTTTTTCATATGGAAGGTTAATAAAAAAACCAAAAGAAAACCAAATCAAGTAAAAATGAATCAAAGGCTAAATCAACCGGTGGGTTGTTGTGGTTTTGGTGTTGCGGTGGGGTTTCTGTGTTGGTTTTTTTTTTTTGTTGTTTGGCTTGTTTATTTTTAACCTTTCAATTTGTCTTCTCAAAGAAGAAAGGAGCTGTGCTGCAGTGCTGTAACTTCTGATATTAGTTCTTAGTTCAGAGAAATGGCAGCATATATTTTAACTAATTTGGGAAACCTTGTTTACAGCAATGGGACAATAAAAGCAATTAGACCTTATTCTTACTCTATTACATTGTTAATCTGCAGACAAGTCAACTGAACCTGAACTGTGGATGAACATTTTTATAACAAGCAATCCTGTTAGACACTATTATAGTCTTGATCTTCTTTAATGAAGCCAGTTTCTATTGCTTGAAGCGTTCTATTCCAAATCTTCTCAAACGTAATTATAGTGATTTTAGTTTTCTAACAATGCACATACCTAAATCTTCCCTAATCTGTACATAAAGTAATTGATCCCATCAACAATCCCATCCCCAAGTATATATGCAAAACTGCAGGAAAAACCCCCAAACTATTAGCACCTCTTTGTGCAAATCAAGCTAAGAGAACATACATCTCTTCACAACTGAGTATCTGTATTTCTTCATTCATTTCCTGGACATAAAAACCTAAAGCAGGACTGAACTAAAAAGAAAACACACACTTAAGTAGAGAATAAAACTGCAGATATAAGAAATGACACAGAGCATAATTCATGTATATCTCACTCAGGTGGAGATACCCTGTCAGGACCGCTTTGTATCAGCATCTTGCCCTACACAGGGAGGATTAATTGCCTCTATAAGCAAAAGACTGCAGAATATAGTCAAATTAAAAGTTACATCACAGTTTGCAACTTACAGGCACTGGAGATACCCTTTTTCTTCTAACACCCGGTGATTCAGATTTAACTGTCCTAGAAGATGATGAAGAGGAGCTACTAGGAGAAGGACTACGTCTTCCTTTCTGTGTAGGTGAAGAAGCAGTGCTTTGCCCTTCAGCTTGAGGTTCCAGAGAGAGTTTGTTCGTTTCTGATCCATCTCCTTTCCCAGAGATGGGTTTCACCACCTTGCAAGAATTAAACTGCATGTTAGAATTATAAATTAATCATTTTACACTAAAGCAAAACAGATTCATCAAAACTTATTTTGCTAGCATTATATAATTAAGCCATTATCCAGACATACTAAGTTTGCATATTGCCTAGGTTCTAATATTAACATCTAATAGGCGTTATCCTGTCCATCTATACACAACACAGAAGCAGAAACCTTTTTTCCTGTCCATTTGCACTGCTTATATTAGTTGCGGCAGCAAATGATTTGATTCTGAAAGTACTTCTGTAATTGTCATTCACAGTATCTTGAATGACAGCAGTTCCCCCATTTGGATCACAGCAGCCAAAAGAATTTCCTTTTACAGGCACTATCTGCTTATTAGGAGTGTAAAAGATGGATCCAGTACACTAAGTATCAGCTGAGAAATATTAAGGTTGCTATTTCTACAGCACAACACTTGTAAAGTGAAAATTACTTTACATCTGGAGGCAATGCAGCAAAACTAAGGTGTGCTGTGCTCTGTTAGAGCCACACCTGGGTTTTCTGCCTGCCATACAAGTAAAGCAGCTACACCCCATCTGGTATCTGAGCTAATCATTGCATAGTGCTGCACTACAGCACGCGTGTGCTCAAGCAATGTAAGTACATACACTTCTAATACAGTGCTTTGTTGCATGAACGCTGAATGTTGACACTGAGGTATGGAGCATTTCAGGAAAATTTTCAGCTGCCTGCCCCTCAAAACCACATAATGCATTAGAAGATTAAGACCACTGGGAATCAAATTAAAAGCAGTCACAGCGGCCAGAATCAGTTTTAGTTCCACATTTCTCCATGTCTTATGAGGCTTGACTCAAAGTTGGAAGGGCGCTCCAAGTAAAACTTCAGATTAACAGAGCAGAACTCTCCTAGAAAGTTCCAAAGGTCTCTGATTTAGCCAAAAAATAGCAGGCTCTCTCTGCTCAGGGTATGGTGAGGAAGAGACATCAAGACTTGGTGCATTTCTACCTGATGATTTAGACTGCATCCACAAGGTCAAATGCGATTTTAAACCAAAGCATTTAACTGATCCAACTGAAGCCATTCCACTACCCTGAAATGCATTTCGCTTTCAGCAGGCTCCAGGGAGAAGATGACACTAAGAAGGTTGTGGACTAGCATGTGGGCACTGCTCAAGAGAAGAAAAATCTCCATTTATAGCTTTGATGCCTAGCACTGCTAATTTTACTTTAAGGAGTCACCATATTTAATGTATTGCAAATATGAACTTTTTAAAAAACTTTGGTGCTATTGTTTTTAATTATACTGCTACCTGATTATGAAACTGAACAGGATAAAGCAGAAGTATATAAAAAAAGCAGTGCAGTCTTTATTTGCCTCCTATCAATTGTTGTAATACTTTTTCTTTTCTGGAAGATCGGAATGCAAATTCATGTGCCTGTGAACTAGTACAGTTACCAGCTGCTAGTGCTTGAAAACATTTAAAAAAATCAAATTGTAGTAATGGAGAATCTGGAACATCAAAAGTTGTATTAAGAAAGCCAGAAACCTCAAGGAAAGTGGGCAGGGAAAAAATTTCAAGCTACGCAGTAAGCAAGATTCATTTAAAAATTTGTATATTAAGAACGGTTTTGTGTTATTTGACCCTCTGGTGTATTGCTTTTTTGGTACACTTGCCAGCATTTTCAATGTCCCTTCTCATGATAGAAAGTTACCCACAGAACCCTCTTATTTCTGCTCTAAAAAAGCTGTCCCCAAACACTCGTCTACTGCATCAGATGATGATGATCTTAGCTTTAAATTAGCACTCACATCAAGTGGTGCACGGCGGTCACATTGGCCAATGCAACTACATGTATAGGTAACTAATGGCTATTAATTAACAAGCATTATACTGAACAGAATTGTAACTATGCTTAATAAATTTCACGTTTAACCTACCTGCAATTTCTTAAAACCACTTCCAAGCCATTTATACAAAAGCATTACTCAAAAAGCTAACAGAATACTCTGGCATCCAAAGTTTAGCAGAGTTGAGACGTGTGAAGGAGTTACTTAGCTCTGGTTTTAGTAAGACCGCAGTTTGATTTTTCACCTAACAAAAATTCCACACACTTCTGTTACAATACATAGAAAACTTTAATGTTTTCAAACTAAGAAAAAGTGAAGTCATGAAACCCCTAAGAATCAAGTACGAAGTGTTATTGTACAATTACACACTCAAACTGTTTTTTACCTAATAAACAGGAGCTACTTTTGTTGGTGACATTAGAGGGCAGTATCGTTACGGTATTATTTTATATTACACAGATCAGCAGCAGGACTCTGTGCTTTTTCCTTAAAAACGGAGCTTAATAAACGTGTACATTTCAGAAAGTCAACCACAATTTCCTGTTAAACAGCTTGTACAAAATGAATGGAACACCCATAATTAAGAGCATGCAAATATTAAGAAACAGAGGTTTCCAATAGAAAGAAGTTTATGGGATTTTTATTTGTAATTGCTGTTACAGATATTGCCCTTCCATCAGGGCCACTTACCACAGGGCCTCTCCTGCTTCTTCTTTCCAGCCATTCATGCTTCCAGGCTGGCATACACGTTGCCTTGAGTTTCTCCCTGATCATGCGCTCTTCTGGGCGGTCATCCATCTTCTGCAACTCCCTGAGGGTTTCTTTATTCTCCATGTCACGACTACAGCAAAGAAAAAAGTCATAAACGGAATTAATTTTTGTTAAAGTGTAATACCACAGCATTCTTAAATTTTGTGCCATCGTATTCTCCCTCTCCTTGCAATGCAGCTCCTAAAACATTACTTCCAACTGACTGCAGCAAGCCTTTTAAGAATTATGACTAACGTGCTAGTCTGCCATTTGCAGCACACCTGTTTTAAGGGCTATTTCTTTAAAATGTGTGTACTGCTTGTAGCATTGGACACCTAGTAAAAAGAAAGGTCTTGGCAAATGTTAAACCAATACAAAATTACTCAATAAGTCATGTCATTCACCAAAGGTTTCACACAAGTGTTGTGATTGTTCATGCATTCCTTGGCAATCCAAAGCTTGCAACCTCTATTTTAAACAATTAAAAAAATGAATATAAATTAACGGTGAAAATTTTCCACCTTCATAGGATGCACAAGCATGAAACTATGTATGTGGGGCCTCCTCCTATACATGAACTCTTCCTCAGAAAAGAGGACTTGTAAACTAATACACACTTACTATGTTTAAACTACACACAGAAGTCATGAAAGTAAGGCTAGTGGCCTTGAGAGTTGCTTTCTGAGTAGCTGATTACTCAAAAGCTCTTCAAATCAGCTACAATTATAGCAAAATTCACAGCAAGTTTATATTTGTAAAATGAAAGTGTAATCTTATCTAGGCTTGTACTTTTTTGACCTACAGCAAAGTAGTTGCTTGTGATTGCTGGCAACAATGAACGAAGCAACAAAAAAAATACTGCTAGACACTGAAAACCAAATATGAGCAGTCTGGAAGATTTCCTGACTCTGTTGAGCTATCTGCTACATCACAAAACACCCACATTCTTAAGCAGCAGCACATGATCCCCACCCACCCATCTTCTTGATGTTTAAAACCACACAAGCTTGATTAAGCCAACTCTCAGAATGAAAATTTATTTCAGAATTAAAATCACAACTTAAAGTGCAAGATAAGGCTACATAATATATATACACACAACTACTGCTTTGAGGCATGCAGTCTTCAGCTTCTAAGACATTTCATAATGTGGTTGAAACTAAAATTCGCGTACTGTATGATGACCTACAGCATATTCCCTGTAACATTCACTGCAATAAGATAATGTTGAAATTATAATTCTTATCTTCATCAGCACTGTATTAATAAAGTTCATTTATCACAAATCCCTACTTAAAAAAACCAAGTTCTCAACAGTTAGGAGTACTCCTGTTTTTTTTCTCTCATTGCAGAGACAAAGGAAACAAAGTATTCTGAGCAGGAAATAATTCTTCCTGTTCAGTACTGAAATGCAATAAGCAGATGGATACTGTAAACAAAATATATTTTCTTTCAAGCAACATCTAAACCTACTGTTAGTAACCGATTTTAAACACTCAGAACTGTGTTCAGTGATTAAAGACTTTAAAAATAGAAACACAATCCACCTAAGAATGATTTTTTTTTTAAGAGGTTAAGTATTGATGCTTACTTAACTTCAAAATACTGCAAATGACAAAAATTATTTTTGTCCCAGCACTAAATGCCATACTTTGCCTTCTAGAAAGAGATAAAAAACCCCTAGTGATAATTCATGAAAAATGAAGACACTATAGCAGCAGGTAGAGTTCAAATGGAGAATATGCCTAGAAGTTTAAAATAGGGCAAAAAGTATTGTATACAACGGAACAACTTTACATTTTTTCCTCAGTCAAAACCACATCAATTAAGACAAAAATTTTAATGTAAGAACAGTACAGTGCTGAAATAATACAGTTAAAAATAGATTTACTCTGGTTTATATTAGTTATTCCATGGCATGAACCATCTCAGTTGCATGAACACTTTGTATACAAGACACAAAACACTACCCCAGCAGTGAAAGAATGACACAGTATTTCATTTGTTCATATAACCATGATTAACTTCCCAACTGATATAAAAAAAGTCTTTTAGAGGCCCTTGGACTTGAATTCGTGAACAATGTAATACAACAGCAGAGGCTTCACAATCTGTGCTTGTTCTCTAAAAAGCAGAAGCAGCTATCTTCCTCTCATGTGACAGCTAAACTGATCTACTCTCGCCTGCACAAAGAACTCTTGTGCTTTGCTTCCACGCAGGTGGGAAAACCCAACCGACTCTGAAAGCTTTTGCTGGTAGACCACGGTTATCTTTCTGCAGAATTGAAGTATTATGTGTATTTTTATAGAACACTGTTTCTGAAATGCTCAAGAAAACTTCGTATTTTAACTCAAGCTTGGCCAAAATATTTATTAAGTATTTTTATACTGTTGGGTCTGTGGAAAAAATAATTTTCCTGTGACTGCACAAAGCTCCTACATACTGCAGGACATCCACATTTTGTGGCCCTGAACCTGTGAGGTTTTTTCCAATTATTATTATTTTTTTTAACCTAAAGCAAACACCCTCATCTCTTCCAGGCAAGCTGAACTTTTCCTACGTGGCAATGGCTAGGTTGCCAGTCTCCATATCACTGTACCTCTGCACAAAAGAAAAATAATAAATCCAAAGCTTATTCCTCCAAGGACTTGGATCCTGCAGGGTACAGAGCATTCCGGTCTTTGCACAGCAAAACCTATTCATTAGTCAAGGTAACAATGGTTAAGTGACTGTCAGGTGGTGCTTTATTTGAACAGCAGTGACAAAGCTAAGGAGCAGGGCAAAACCACAAATCTTGGAGAACATGTTAACTTGGACCAGGGAGTCTGACATTTCTCAACAGCCCACCCCTCAGCTTCATCAGGAAGCAAGGATTTTGCTCTAAAATGCCTCAGCTTTTCATGAATCAAGCAAAAAAGATCTAAGGCTTTCTTCCAGGGAAATTTTAATTTTTAACTTTGCACACACACCTCTCCGCACCCCCCCCCCCCCCCCCAAACGGCAACATTAAGGATCTTTGAAATTATTTTTATTAGTAGTTTTAAACCAACAGACATTAGCTCCTGTATCATTAGTCAAGAAATTCCAAAGAAAGAAATCTAAATTGTAATTCTAAAGTACTGAGCAAGCTCAACAATGCAGTGACTACCTTTTTTATTTATTGCCTAAGCTCCGTGGTGTGCACATTAATATCTGCATTATTCACTTTGGATTATTTGCTTCACGAACTATAAAACTAAATACAATAAGATTAATGTACTGCATAGAAACAGCCTACTGGAATGTCTTGTGCAATAGAAAAGGCAAAACATTGTCCTTTGTTTCTGTGTCAGTTTTGAAGACTTGCAAACAGTAATTGAATAGTTAGATTATTAACAACTTGTTCTCTATGGATCAATGGTTCAATACTTTTAAACAAGGTATGCAATACACGTGTTATTTAGCAAACTATTGTGAAATACCCAAGCAAGATTTAATTCTGAATAGCTCAGTGAATTTGATACTAATCCTCTGCAAGTAATTTTCTTATAAAAGGCATATAATGGCATAGGAAAGCCGAATCATAGCTTCAATTCATTCCCCTGTGCTTCTGAATGTTTAGAAACAGATGTCTTGGCTTCTCTGCTATCTTATTTGGGCAAACAGCTTTAGCCAATACCCCTGCTGGACCAGATTTCATTAGCAGCAGGAAAACAGGAAAAAGGCAACTTTTGACACAGGAAAGAGTCGATCCACCAAGGAAATGGAAGCTGTGTGCTATATTCACAAATACCCAATCACAGGGTGGAAAATAGTTAGCTGCTGAGTAAAAAAGAAAAAGTGTGGGCATTTTTTTTTTAACATTGTCTGAAGAAAGTTAACAAAGGTAACTTGCATATCAGCAGTGGTCAAACTATGGATGACCACAGAAAAAAAAATTCATTAACAAAAGTGATCACACAGCAGCTCTATCAGAACAATCAATGTAATAGCAACAACAGGTTGTTAGGGGAAGAGCTCAGGGTCTGATGGAAAAGCACTGAATGAAAAAGGAATAAATATGGGAGAAGTTATATATTCTGTTAGTGCAAATGCCATATATGGTGACAATCAATACTGGGGGTGAACTTAGGATGTACAGAACTAATTCTGGGGACCTTAAGCAAGAATTAAGAATATGGGCACCCAGCTACCTGTAACTGAAGCCTCAACGTGTCCCACAAATGCTGGAGTGGTCAGCTGGCCTGGAGGTATGCTAGGAGCAGCATTCAGCACCGGGAGTGGGGACATGAGTTAGCCATTCCGTGAATTGAAAAGGTCAACTATTAGTGGCTTAAGTAACTTCTTGCCACTAACAGTTCCAGTATTGCTTGCAGTTTCTCTTTTGCCATTATGTATTTTTATGATATCAAAATTAGTAAAAAAAAAAAATTGAGATCAAAATGAGCAAAGGATTGTCTGTGTTCCTGCCAGTCTCCCATTCCTTCTCCTCCTGATCCACCAGTGTTGGCTTCTATCATCTAACCACTTGTGTCCATCCTAACAAAGCAAAAGATCAATTATTCTATTAAAATGAAAAACTTAACAGGGAACTTTCTCAACTTGATACTAAATGGCAGCAGCTGCAACTTAAAGACAACATCGAACAAACTACTTCCTAGAGACTAATGAATCTGGCTTCCTAAAACATTTATAAGAGCTTTAGTCAAATTTTATATAAATGTGAAATTAAGCACTATTCTTCTGTTAGAATACCTGACAAACTCAAAAGGGAAAACAATTATTTTTTTTTTCTGGCTGCCCCACCTTCTCCCAGTAGCTCTTCTTCATCTTCCCTTCAGAATAATGTAGGCTCTCCATCTGGCCAACACACCATCCACTGAAACTCACAAGGACTATATATTGAGTGATATTCTACATTCTCTGTTTGCCTTTCAGCTGCATTAAAAATAGCCACTTTCTTACGTCACTTAGATGAATTACTAACTAGCACTCTGCACTAGAAACATCCTTCCATGTACCTCAAATAGGCTTACCTTCTGCGTATATTTTGAAACATAATATATAAATTATTTATACTTTATAAGAATACAGAAAAAGCATAAATGCCCAGATGTAATTACAACAGAGAAACGTAACACCCAGCAGGCTCCTGTGGAACCTCTGCTGCCCTGAGGATCGTGGCAGCGTGGGGCTCCCTGTTGGAAAATACCATCAGGCGACAGCCACTGCAGCTTTACATTAAAGTAGTTTTAGAAGCTAAAACACACCCAATTTTTCCCATAATTTTTCTACAAATGGGAAACAAACCTATACAGAATGTGAGAACACGAAAGAAAAAACGTTCTGTTATTTGGGTCTAAACCAAGAACTACTGAGCCTATACCCCTACGAGCTTGGTAGTAATTGTTATTTAGTCCCAGTTTGACACACCCTTTGTCCTCTCTCCCTGTAAAGTCATTTTATCAAGCAACTCTCTTGAAGACTGATATATCAAAAGGTGCATTTTTCAAAGAGCAAATCCCACTGCTAACAGAACAATATTCACAACCAAAGTTCTAACTCCACAGACCCAGCCATCACCTTCAGTGGAACCTCACAGGACCCAGTCAAGAAGGATCACCCCCTCAGTGATGAAGGCTCACGTCTCCGGAGATGGATGGCTGAAGTTACAGAAGTAAAACTACCCGCCCAGATTCTTTAGCTTCTAAGTCAAACACACCTACTTGAAATATATAAAAGATTGTTGGATTACTTGCTCTGAAAACCACATAGACATAAGTTTGAAATTCTGGCAGTATTCAATAGCCACTGAAAATGAGTCCTGCTACAAAACAAGCCAAGAAATACCAGCATCTGTTTGCAACAGATGCTTGCTACAAAGCTAATGAAATGGGCTTCTCTCTCCTGCATGTTTCTTAAGAAGCCTATCAGACATCCGAAACAAGTACAACAAAAGCTCCTAGGGCTCCGTAATCCTTCCTGCTGTCATTCAGTCTCCCAGTACCAACTCAGATGCATCAGGTATACACATACTGGGGCATTTTCAAGATGTAAAAATAGCATTACATTAGATGAACTCTCACTCTTCACTTTTAGTGTTAAAGGTTTGCAGAGGGAATCTGGTATTTTATCTCTATAAAACTAAGTTTATGCCACTACTGAGCCAAATTTCTAGAAATTTCTAGAAACTACAGGAAGTAGGTAATTTATATTGATACAAGACCCAAAGCTACTAATAATTATGCACCTTAATTATTTTCATAATTTCATGTGTTTGGACTAACATATCTGAAGCGTGGTAATACAGCTTACACAAATATTCATAAATTTATTACTCTATGACAAACTTCATAATCCAACAGAGAACAGGACCCAGGATACCCAGTTCACGTTAGGGCAACTGAAAAGAATACACGTCCTGCCCCCATCCCAGTGCAACATAGTACTGGGCCTTACTCCAAGAACGGTGGTAATGTCCTTGAAAAGGCTACAATATGAGTGCTTACCCACAGTCAACTATGTGATTGACTAGTTCTTCTGCACCAGCTTATAGGATCTCTGGCATAGGTGTTAAAAAGGGATTTTCTTCCCCACCAGGTTAGCCTACCAGAACTGCCTTCTATCTCTTGCTGAAGTAGAAGACCAAGTTTTTATTTGGTCATGTATCACCTATATCAACTCACCTTTTAACAGAATCAAATTGTTCACTTGTAGTATGTAGTTTAATCTCTTAGGCACCAAAATGCCCTTTGAATTCCGGTTCTTAAAGCCCATCATACCCCAAACCTGGAGTATTTTAGGTGACATGCAATTGACTAAGATGCAGAAAGCATCAGGTCAGAACAGACATAGTTCTTGATGATGTACAAGTCTGAAGCCATTAGCAGAAAGATGGGATTAAAAGTATGATAAAACCCAAGTCCTAAAAGAAAGTTTATTTCTATATGTCCATATAGTTTGTATACAAGAACATTCATACTGTTCTAAGTGCCTGTCCTATTTTTAAAGATGAGATTTCTTATTGCATATTGGATGAGCAGAATAAAACATCTCCACACATAATCCACAAGATAAAGAATTCCTTAGACAGTTTAACTCCCCTATCCCCAACATAACATCAGATATTTTATACAAAAAAATCATACTTTGAATCAGTTTAGGGTAACAGGGATAAGCAGATAAACCCGTGCATACTATATTCTCCACCACCAATTAGAATGGTGGAAATGAAACAGCACACAAGCAAGCAACTTGGACTTCAAAAGCTACAACATATTAAATATTTTCTGGAGGAGTTATAAATGAGAAAGTGAATTTAGGCTGTTCTTGCCCATGTAGTACTGGGAACTAATATCATTAATATGATTTTTTATGCTATAGGAATAATAAGCTGTACTAAACAAGCACTAAACACTTGCTAAATATATATCTGTCTTGCTCACTGACAGTCAAAAGACCCATTCAAATATCCTTGTACTCTGAAGATTCATGCATATGTTGAATTTTTCTCCAAAAGCCAAAGAGGAGTAGACATTTCCACATATATTTCTAGCTCTAGCATAAAAAGCTTTTCTGGCATGCTGAAATAAAATAAAAAAATCCATGCAAGCCTGTTTTGAGTAACTGCTAAGTGATGAAATACAACCCTATAGCAACATATTAAAACCCTTCACCCACTTACGGTAGATCCACAGTGGACAGCTTATCTACTATCCACGGAAAGTCACAGATGAACTGGCTCTCTCCATAAAGGACACTGACTTGCAGTGGACTACTGCCAACCTTCAGCAGGTTTTGTGGGTCATCAAGCACTCTCTCATCCGTCTGCTTACTAAAACCAGTGCTCGGTACATACAGCTCCACATACCAGCTCCCTGCATCCTACTTTGACCATAATCTTGAGTTCTCTAGACCAATGGCTTCAGTAACTATTACTGAAGGGAAAGTGGCGAGTGAAAAAATAAAATATAAAAATAAACCCTTATACCTCCTGCAAAAGGTCAAATAACATTTTGAATTGAAATAAAAAAAAATAATATGGGGGAGCTGGGGCTAGTGCCTTCACTTCTGCCTTTAGCAGTCTACCAGAAAATGCTTTGGCTACTTCCCATTTTTTTGCATCTATTTTTGAAATTAAACAGCAATTTTTGATTCAAGGATAGCATTTTTTTTAGGGTTCCCATGCTTGCCAGGTACGAGAAATCTTTCTCCTTTTGTCAGGATTGTGTAAAGCGACTTAAACCACACTGGAACAACCTTAAATCTACACTGACACTCAGTCATCTCCCACTATTGCATTATTCAAATACTCTGGTATACTTACAGGTAGTTGTACTTACACGGTAGTTGGAACAAACCTGTCTCCAACCTCATGTGGGACTTCGAAGCCACAAAATATATTGAAAATAAGTTGTAATATTATCTTAAATTAAGTGATAAACTCTAGATCATGCCAACTGTATCTGTTTACAGAACTATTGAGTAATTTCTTACTGCTATTAAAAATATCTTTGAAGAGGAATGAAGGAGTTCTCCAGCACAGGACACTTAATCTTTCACTGTCTGATCAGCAGCACAACTGAATAAAAGAGTAACTCCAGTTCATAACTCCATCCAGAGATCTTCTCCCCAAGGCAACTGTATGTTTTTGGGATGGGAATGCATTACAACAGTAACTCAAACTTCTATATGCTATTATTAAACAAAATCAAAGTAGCTAAATTCACTAATGTAATCTTTTTATTGATCCAAAAGAATCAGGGAAGGAGGAAAAAAAAAACGTTGTCAAAACAATGAAATTTACCTCTGCTTATTCACATCTATAATCACAGTACACAGGTTCTGTAGACACACAAGACAGCTCAAAAACCTGTACAATTCAAACAACTGAAACTGCCAAAAAATCTCAAAAACATTGATTTCAAAAATATCAACAGCAGCACTCAGGGGTGGCTGGAAAGCTGCCTGGCTGAAAAGAACCTGGGGGTGCTGGTTGGCGGCCAGCTGAACATGAGCCAGCAGTGAGTGCCCAGGTGGCCAAGAAGGACAACAGCACCCTGGCTTGTATTCCAAAGTGGAGAGGATCGTCCCCCTGCACTGGGCACTGGTGGTGCAACCCCTCGAATCCTGTGTTCAGTGTTGGGCCCCTCACTGCAAGAGGGACACTGAGGTGCTGGAGCGTGTCCAGAGATGGGCAGTGGGGCTGGTGAAGGGTCTGGAGCACAGGTGTTAATCAGGAGCAGCTGAGGGAACTGGGGTTGTTCAACCTGGTGAGGAAGAGGCTCAGGGGGGATCTTACTGCTTTCTACAACTGCCTGAAAGGAGGCTGTAGGCAGGTGGGTGTCGGTCCCTTCTCCCAAATAACAGGTGACAGGACAAGAGGAAACGGCCTCAGGTTGCACCAGGGGAGGTTTAGATTTGGTATTAGGAAAAATTCTTTCACTGGAGGGGTTTGACAAGCATTGGGACAGGCTGCCCAGGGAGGTGTTTAAAAAACATGTAGATGTGGTGCTTGGCAACATGGTTTAGTGTTGGACTTGGCAGTCCTGGGTTAACAGTGGGCCTTTATGATCTTAAAGGTCTTCTCCAACCTAAATGATTCCATGATTCTTTACTGCCATGGATAGGTATCACATTATAGTGACTTGTAAGAAAGCTTTTTCATTTATCCTAAACCACACACGCAAAAATGTGACCAATGTCTCAGAAGAGGAAGTAGTCTCATATTGCTGAGGCTACAAAATAAGTTTGATTACAAAAAGCATTTACTTGCTTATTTTAAGAACTGTATTAAAGAGCACTGGTTACAGGATAAGCAAAGAAGTTATTTCTGGTGGGATGCATGCCAAATATATCTGCAGATAATTATTTGTAGCACAGGGATACAGAGATACATGTATACCTCGGGCAGAGGAGATGTTTTCAATGACAAAGATATCTCTGTTTCTCACATATTAGATTCCCTCAAAGAGGGAACTTAAACAGAATTATGATGCAATCAAAATTCAAGCTTGGCCTTATTTGGGACTTGTTTTAAATATTTAATACTAACAATCAGAGATAGAATATTTAGTGCTTTACAAATCCATGATGTCAGAACTTTCTTTTAAATGATCTGCCCGTTTAAGCTTCTCATTTCACCAGAAATAGACTGTCAGCATTCAAGCTAATAGGTTCTAATTTCCTGTATGTTGCTGACCAGCTAGGATATCAGTTACCATTTAAGATCAGTGACACAAATTTTTCTTCAGTCACATATGACCCACAGCTACTCTGACCATCTTTCAGGTAGTTGACAGAACAAGCCTGGGGCCCACTCAAGTTTTTCAATTAAGATAGTGAAAGCAGAACCGCAAGGAAGACTCCAAGCCATGAACCAGCAACCAAGAAAAGTTTGGTGAAAAATTGCTATGCAATTCATCCATGCTAAAGGACCCTGAAAGGTATAGATAGGAAGCGGTTATTAACCATGTGTGCAATACCCTGAAGTGTTGCTTCAGCTGAGATAGCAGCAGAAGTTCATGTCTTCAAAGAAAAAAAACAACATATGAACACATTAATGTTAACATGCGTACTTTCAGATTTTTAGACTGCCCTCCCACAACCCCAACATACAAAGATTATGTTTGTTTTGCAATGCTATAGTATAGGCTTTTGTGGACTACTTGTGTAGGCTCATCAATGCAATCCTCAAACATCTACCTTCTGTCCACAATTGTGTTTGCCCTCTGCAAATTAAGACTGAAATTTAACAAAGCAGTTCTCTGGAATACTGATATTATAAACTTAGATTAAGAAATCTGAAATAATAATAGCAAAGCCCTTTCATGAATATTCCCAATACAACGAAGAATGCTGGGATGCTCCCACATGAAGTTCAAAATGCCTAAGTATTAACATACAGCAATGACAAAGGTTTCCTTGCTTCATCCCTGCCTCCCCAGCCAAAGGAACTAATTTTAAAAAAATTGATATAGAACATGTGGGCAGGCTATCATGAAGCACTAATGCTTAAAAGAGCTTTACAGTGAAATAAAAGCAGTGTACTACTTCCCTGCGACCAGAATACCAGAATGAACTAATGCTTTTATAACAGTAACTTTACTAATAAAAACTAAGATATGCATGAGTAAACTTTACACAATGTGCCAAAATTAAAATAATTAAAAACATTTTTTATAGGATGAACACTCACTTAATTACACATTCAAAGAAGTTCCACAGTTTTCTCAAGCTTCTCAAGATACACATTTGAGAACTGTATAAACAGAATAGAGACCTCCTGTCATCCATCTGGAAGATGTCATTTCACTATTACACATGAGAAGCAAGGCCATATTGAAATTAAAATTACAAGGGATTAGGTTTTCTTTAGAAGGCTTTCTTACCAAGCCCAAATTTACAGCATAGTTTTCAAATGTATTGATTTGCAGACTTTATTTTTCATTTTAAAATTTTACCTTTGTATGGAAAAGCCTTGCTTTTCTTTATTGTTTTTTTTTAAAGAAAAACAGAATTTGTGAATTACAAATAAGCTATAAACCCTGGAGAAATGTGCAGGCCCCTGGTTCAGAGGTGCCTGTTCTAGAACATAGAAAACAGTAAAATACAACATCCACTTTTTAAGATGTATTCTATCATTAAGCAGATTCAAAGACTAATAGCATAATCTACGTAACTTCATTCATTTACATTTGACCCTTGAAATCTTTTAGCACAGAAGTCCACTGCCAACAATATACTCAACTGAAAGCCCTTCCTCGTCCCAACTATTATTTTTCTACATTTCTCAGCATGCCTCCCTAAAAAAAAAAATATACCCAAGTGCTACCATCCTGAAACCATTTAAACTAAGGGAAAGCCAAATTACAAATATTTTGCTTATACTCCATGGTTTCCTAGTCATCACTACCACCAACACCTGATCAACAGGAAAAATAATTGGGAACTAGCAAGTATGATTTAAGCAGCAGTGGATTTGAAAACATTTCTGCATTTTATTTAAAATGGTAAGAGAAGCTTCAGTCCTCAATAGCAGGGATTTTATTCAAGTTATCCCTGCATGCTTTTGTTTTTGTAAAGTATCAGAGCTTTAATTTTCAGTTTCACAGGTATTGAATATATATATGTTTTTAAGAAAAGTCTTGCAGGGCAAGTTAAAGCTATACAGGAAAAGCACATAAACTGTGTCAGTCCCTAGTATGAAAATCTCATTTATGAAGGGATCATAAAATGAATGTATTTAATCTTAAAATTTGTTACTGCCAATGTATTAAGCATTTTTTAAAATCCATGCTGTAAGCAGAGCGCCTGCTACACAAAGTCCTATGCAGAGCACAGTATTTCCATAGTTCTGTCAGGTTTCAAATGTAAGAGACTGCTTTGGATGCTGCTGCAAGCATCTCACATGTACCCCTCCCTACAACGGGAAAGAGGAATACTGTTTTGATGCACAGGTGGGTTTTATGCATTACCTGTATCTGCCTGCCTATGTATCAAGCTTTACTGCTGCCCTCCAACAATGCTGGATTTCCGACAGTTTCAATAAAATTAACTCACAATCGAAACTGTAATGTCAAAAGGTTGGAAAACGTGGTCTCACAGCCACACATCTGCTCTAGAGGGAAACCACAAAACTGAAGACCTTGTCTTCTAAAGCAGACTGGTTTTCAACTTACCACCTAACACTGAGTGCCACACACCTAACAAATTCAGCACTCAATGTGCAATACACAGGCTTCAGGAGTCCATGCTACTAAAATGCCATCCTTAAATTTAGTTCACATACGAATGAGAAAACGCAATTACAGCGTGTGACCGGCATTTAGACTCATGAAGACTACTGTGCTTCCTTTTTCAGAGAAGAGGGAGAGCTGGAGATGATACATATTGTTGGCATAGAGCTAGCTACTATATGAAAGCAGCAGATTTCAAAGCTTTCAATTGAGGCTTCAGTTTGTTTGCAATTCAGCCCAAAATAACTACTTTCTGATGGCAATTTTTAAATTCAAGTTTTGGAAGTTCAATTTATTAAGTATTAAAGTTAAGATATTAAGAAAAAAACAGTGTAATTCATCTTTTAAAACCTGTCATGCATGACCAAGATACAACATTTTCCCTAGTTAGCCATTAGAAAACACAAATTCAATTAAATAGAAATGTTGAATTTTAACTCAAAAAAGCCAGGTAAAGCTGACAATTTTAATATTCAATAAAGGCTGTACTCCTACAACAAAAGGGAAATCAGACACAAAGTCTACTCTATAAGCCAGAGTTGAACTAGATCATAAAAGAGAAAAATCAGTACTGCATTTTTTGCAACATAAATCAAGTTCACAGCATGCTGCAACAAGGTTCTACAATCTTCCAATCTATTCCAATCTAGCAGTATGTGACAGCAATATTATTTTAGCATTATAATGCAGTCTTTAAAAAAACAGCAGAGTTGAATCCCAGGGAATGCTATCGAACTAAAGGTCACATAAAATTTGTTTAAAACTAGAGGTTCAGAGAGATTACTGAAGATCTATTTTATGGGACAACACAGAAAAAGTAAGAATTGCAAGGGATTTTTTGTTCCTTTACTAAGCAGCTTTCAAAATATAAGAGGAATGAGAAAGTTAAAAAAGTTTCTCAGACCGTTGACCTGAAAGCAAATCCACTTAAGCAAGACATCCAAATTTCATTTCTTACCACACTCCCATCTGCCATTCTATATCTATTAAAGAAAATCCAAGTTACTGCTGCTGTGGGTACTTTTAAAGTTTTTCAGTTTGGTTATGGAACACATAAGTTTTACAGACTATGATGCTTTTAAGCATGAAAAAAAAATACACTGAGTATTAAAAAATAACAATCTAACAGCAAAGAATCCATAAAAGTTTATGTGTAAGTAGGATCTCGAATGTGCTGCCAGGATACTCTTAGATCAAGTACTAACATTAGAACGAGTGGCAATTTAAATACCTAGGCTCTGAATTAACAGCTACTCATGCCACTACAGAGGAAGAAGGTATCCCAGCTTGGGTAGGTGACCTGTTTAAACAGTTTCATATACCATCTTCCCAGCAGCAATGTCAATATGAGGAGTTCCTACTCACCAGCTCAATTACTCATTTCTATTTCTCCCTACTGACGTGGATCTGACTTAAAAAACAAAAAACCAAAATAAACCAAAAAATACCACACATTTTGACACTTGACTTTGGAGAGGAGAGAATGGAAAACTGTTGAATTGTATTTGATCTCCAATCCGATTCATAACAGTCCTGCAAAAATTTTCCAGGAAAAGAGACAGAATGGCACTTTTGATGAACAAGTTTCAGTCTTTTCAGACGTAACAGTAAGGCCTTCCATCTTTGTAGTATACATGCACTGTGATACAGATTTATTTCAGTAAAGAAGATGTCCCACATGCAGCAATGGAATCTACCACACTGGAAAGTACAGCTCTCATAGGATGAAGGAAGTTGTATTATTAAAATGAAGCTGCAAAGTAGGAACTAGAAACCCCAAAATGTGAAGTCTGTTGTTCTTTAACCTGAATTTACTCTGCAAGATAACAGGGGTTATGACCTACAGCCATGAGATTAGGTGTACTGGAAAACTTAGCACTCTGAAAGCAATTAACACTATTTTTATTGGCTCTCTTTTCAAGAGTTACTTCCAAAAAAGAACTACTTGATTCCTATTTATGGTAGGAAAAAACCCACTTCATTTTCAGGACAGAAAGGAAGTATGGAAGCATGACTAGAAGATAAATACAAGAAAAGAGCTTACAGGCAACTGTAGATCCTGTTCAACCACAAGGCTCCCAACTGCATAGTCTGTCACTCCACCAGATCTCCCTGTACAAGCTACCTTTATAAGATCAAACCAGAAGTCTACCTAGCCCCAGTATCCTATGTCAAACAGCAACTACCCGTGCATGCTGTGAAAAAACTACAGAAAAATCTCTGCGCAACTCCACCCCCTACATTCTTCCCCATGCTCACCAGCAACTTGTGACTTCAGGGAGGAATCAGAGTACGATGCTTCTGCATAAATTTGCCCAATTGATTTTTTATTTGCTGCAAGCTTTCATCTGCTAGTTTGTATACACACTGTATTCTAAAATGTGAAGGCATGTCATGTGAAATGACCTGAGATGTTTAAAATAATTTGAGCTGACCTCAGTGAAAAACCAAAAAAAAAGTAGATGTTTACTCAGCACACCACAATACCCCCCCCCCCCCAAAAAAAAGGCAAGATGACAACTGAAATTAACTGTAGTACAGAAAGTTACGTTAGATACACATTACAGGTAAATGCACATTGTTTATTCTAATTTATATGCCACCTTTGTGTACCAATGTAGGTCAGGGAACAAACCCCACTGTTAGAAAAATTGAAGGCCTAGGGTCACAGTAGCTTGGCCTGTCAGTGTTATTATGTACATACATCCCAGAAGAGAAGAGGAAGGCAGTCAAGTTTCGAAGAATTAATTGCTAGTATAGTTACCCCAGGGAAAACCTTCATGAAGAGGGACTTAGAAATAAGGTCTGATTGCACCATGACTTGTTAAAAAATGATTTGTAAGTCATATCTAAAAAAAAGCAGAAGATGATTATCAATTACTACAACCTATCAAAAAAACCCCAAACCAAACCCAAAGCCAAAAAGAAAAAGCATTCAGGTAAATTGTTTCCTCACTAACAGTGAAGCTACAACAGAAACACTGTGTGTTTGTATCTTGGATCATGTTCTTTGGGATCTCAGCAGTTCTTCCTGCTCTAGACACTGAAGTTTCTGACAAAGCATGTCTGTGATTTCCTGCTTTGCAACACTATCAAAACAACTATGACTTTTTCAAAATTTAACAGGCAGACAAGAACAGATTACTGTACCTAGATGTTGGTAGTGTTTCATTAACATGCTGAAAATGGTACCTCAGCTATGAAGGGAAGCTGGCAGCAGAATTAAAGACAATAACAAAAAGCAACCTAAAATTCCTGAGGGCATCAACAACAAAAGGCAATACTCATGCTCTCTCTGAAATATAAATACAAAAAGGACAGACACTTCAATACATACATTAAAGATATATTTGTCTTCATGCCGTTTGTGTTATGGCAAAGACAGTTACTAATGGAAGTTAAAGGCAGCTTCATAAGGAGTCCTCCCCCCTTGCAGAAGTGGGGAATCAAAACACGTCTTGCAGAAGTCAGCTGCATGCTTTCAGTTTGTCTTATCTGGCTAAGAAAAAACCCTTCTCTTTCCTGTCGTGGCATGCAAAAATCTCTGTGAAACCCGGGTCATGGCAGGCAGAAATCTGGAAAACAGAAGTTATTTTCAAGTGCTGTTCTAACATCTGAGCACCTTTTTCTGAAGCAATTCCTTTGACAGATTGCTACATTAAAAAAACAAAATGGTTGGACAACACAAATACAGCTGTTTTATCACACACACATTTCCCTTTTTAAAACTGCTGAAACCAAGTCTCACAAGACTTTTACACTGAATTGTTATGATTAGCACTGTACACAGATGACCCAATTTAAAGTACATGGCAGTTAAATAAACTTAATAGATATGATCAGCACAGAACTGAATTTTACATACCATACGATCTGCAGCAATTCAGTGCTCCCTGGACGACTTGTTTAAGCAATAACTTACTACAATAGAGCTATTAAGAACACAATGGGTAGCATTTTGCTGGAGATGAGGACTTTGTTTCCTTGCACTGCAGAATACAGTCACTGGAACCATGCTTTGCAGTAAGCACTTGGTTACTTTGTGTCGTGTCCACAGCAAACCCACCATCTGCTAAAGATTCAGCTGCATGAGGTAAGCTAAAAAAAAGTACAAGGCACTTGTTACCTGCAGTTTGCCTCACAAGATTTGTACAGCAGTATTTTTAAAAGCTCATCTAGGTGCAAACTCAGACGAGCTTTTTTTTTTTTTAGGGAGAGTTATTTACAGTTCACAAAATGAAAGTATTTGTCTTATAAAATTATTCTCTTTACAGTAAAAGAAATCCTGTGTCATTCACATAATACATCTTGTTGAAAACGGTACAGTAAAGGCAACATTAGCTATTTGGGAGATTGCTGGGTAAGTGGCAGCTGGCTGTTCCATCTGTAACTTACCAGCTCCAGTTTCACAGTGCATTAAACTACTCTAAGATATTTTTCATCCATAGGATAGTGTACCACACACTCTCCTCAGTCCAGGGCCCAATAAACAAAGGTAGGTGTTCACATTGATGTAACAGCATTAGTTTAAAAGCAGTGTTCTTTCTGAGAAGAAAGCAGAGCATAAAATCTACCCCATGCATGAAAGCACTTTTGAAGCAATTTAGTTATCTGGAGTTTTTATTTCAGTTTACTCGATCAAAGTATCTGTAGTTTTTCTCCCTTATGAAGGGCAGTCGAATTCAAATGTACAAGAACAATATGCAAAAATGATTATATGTCTAATGTAACACAACACACAAGTGCCACTAGTGTCTGGCAGGGTAGAGGAACAGCTATCCTTGTCTGAATCTTTTCCTGCTTTCATATGTAGTTAGTACAATTATAAACTAGTAAGATGGTATTCCACTGTATAACCCTTCAGTGCTTCACAAATTGATTTGATCATTAAAAGCAAGGCTTCTAGTGTAAACCATACCAAAGCACACTGTTAACTTGCCACCAGATCACAAGACGTTAGAGTTATGCTAGTATTAATGGCAGACCCACAAATCAACCAATTTATCCAAGCAAGCAGGCAAACAACACTAAATCTGGAAGAAAAAATTAAAAGTCTTGAAACAGTATCAAAGACACGTAATCACTTCAATACCTGTATATCCCTCCTACCTCAAAAAAAACCCCCCAAAAACCCCAAAAAAACCAACCCCAAACAACCCAAAAATCAACCTACACATTCTCTCCTTGCACTTCATTCCATGTGTTCAAGGATTTCATAATTGTGACCTGCAGTGACACAGAGGTACATGCCAGGTGTGCTGGTAAACTCCTTGCTTATTAATAGGCAATGAAATAAATTGAGACAGGAGACTGAAGCACTGTTTTTCCAGGAAGTGCTAAAAAATCAGACATGACAACAATCCTTTGATACTATTTAGGCATTTTTGTGAATTAATTCCTGATACAGGCCATTATGCCTTACTAGCATAATTACTATACTATTCTTCATTCCCATGAGCTGCAACTGCACTACTCTGCAGTATTTTTCACTTGTGAAACCAACCTATACTGCAGGACTGAAAGGCAACCTTACTTCTGATGGGTCCAAACTTTTCCTGACTGACTGAATACGTTGCTGTCCAGAAACAAGAATGATCTGCTTCAATTTCTTTTCCTTTTCATCTGGAATAAAACATTTCGAAGATAAAAAAAAAAAAAAAAGCCTAAATATGAGATTGAATCTGTGGAACAAGTTAAAATTTTAACTTCCGCATTTGTTTTCCACTTTTTTTAACAGTTACTCTTCACAGGCGGCTTCCAGGTTTCTCACTTCATAGCAAATCCTGCATGGTGTTTTATACACCAGTGTGCCTAGGCCACCTTTTTAATTCACAAATTAAATGCAATGTAAATGGTTATCTGACAGAAAATTTCATACCAATCTGCAGGTTAAGATTTGTATATCCTGCAATGAAAGCAAACTGCAAAATTATACAATTTCTCCGATTCAAAAGCCTTAAGAAAACACCCCAGAAAAATAATAAAACTAAGTACTCTGCAGGAACTCCTTGGTAGCAGACAGTATTAAAAAATATTTAGTAAATTTAAGGGATTTTAAACAATATTAGACATAGACAGGGGTGTAATTAAGGAAGAATATGCACTGTATTTATTTATGTTTGAAAGCAATCTAAATAATTTTGCACCTACAAGAACACCTTTATTTAAATTAGCATTCCATGGGTGTCTGTCCTTTTAGGAAAGAAGCCAAAACCTGAAACTGACCTAAAATCTAGTACAGAACCTAATTACAGAAATATTTTTCCCCTTAACTTTCACACTACTGTTTAGCCCAGTGAAGAACAATGAATGGGAAATACTTGAAACACACGCGCACAGTGAAGGCAAACCCAGAAGAATAGACCATAAATGACAATGCTGAACCAGCTCCAGAGTTTCAGTAGAGCCAAGGCATGTCTCTGTTCCTCTCTATATCCCACTGTCATACACAAATCCCTACCAACACTGACTACAAGCTTTGAGGCTGGCTGAGAAATCGTTTTCTCTTGCAGGAGGCCCAGACACCCAAGGGAGCTCCTCAGCCATCGATGGGGACGCTCTTTCTGCACTTAAATTTTAACAGGAATTTCTAAAACAAATACATACATTCCTGCAGCAAGTTTTTACTTTGGTTTATTACTAATTGCTCATGAAGATTCTCCAGCAGTTTTGAACACCATGATGCCCTAAAACAAGACAGACACTAAATGCACCTGTGCTTTAAGTGTGTCTGAATCTGGTTTCCAGAGCTTCTCCAGTTCATTTTATTTCATTGGTCTAACGGAAGGTTAAACAAACATTGACTGAAACTTGTATTTCTGTACACAACCATCTTACACTTTCTTCATGCAATAATAAATTCTGGTTCGTTAAAGTGATTACCATAAAAAAAAATCTATTGGTTTTCAAACTGGTGGATGAAAACCAGTTAGTCTCTTCAAAAATATTTAACAAAAAGCACCTCAAGGAAGTTACATATTTTGAGAAAAGTAAAATTCTGGCATTATTCTCAGAAGATTTTTAACTGCTTCCAACTTCAAATTAATAATGCAAATAAAGTTTAATAATGTGCACTCAATCCTAAAAAAAGTCAGAATAAACCACCTAACTTTGAGCAAACTGGATGATAAACATACTCTTCTGTTAATCTGGTCCCACTGCCAGCTTCAGAGAAAGCAGGCATTACACTTCTGAAGAAAGTGAGAGACTACCAGTGACTGCTCTTCTAGATTGTTCCCTTCCCTGCCTTCACATTACAAAAGCTTCCCAAGTCATATGGAAGTATTCATAGGAGTAACCTGATTTTCTAAAAATAAAAAAGTGCAAAGCCTCCCAAAGCCATTACCAAATCTAGGATTCACATTTAAGTAACTGATTCTGCATTTCAGCTGTATTTAAAATCCAACATTCACTTTCTGCATAAGCAATTTTTATCAAAGAGGGCACAGTAAAGGCAAAAGAACAGAAGATGCATTCATTTCCAGAAAACACATAAATCAAATACTGACAGGAGAAATTCAGAACTATTAATTGAAATTTAAGAGAAATTTGAGTAACAAGTGGGTTTTTTGTATGAGCATTCAGACAAATATGTCGATCCAGAAAGCCTCAACAGAAGATGAGAATGTGTTTTAAAATGCCAATATTAAAAAACCTCCACAGAATGAGTGATATGGCAGTCACTTGGTGGGGGTGGGGGAAGCCTTACCATCAGGAAAATGAGGTTACAATGAGTGAGAAAAACTGGATATGAAAAAGATGAAGACATTGTTAGCTAGAAGTTTCGGTTATGGTTTGTGATCCTATTCAAGTACCAACATGTACTTAAAGCACAGGTGAGGCCCAACACCTGATCTTTTTTTCGGTTTTGGATTTGATGAAGCACAACTCATTCTGTTTGAACTGTTTTTTAAAAGAAATTCTCTGTACACTCAATTAAAGTATCTTCACATTGTAAAAATCTAAACTTCCACAGCTCAAGACTGTCTTTGTGCTCTAATTTCTTCCTTCTGAAGCCGAGTTATTAGTTGCGCACTCCTTGTACTAGATCCATTTTTTACACTGAATCCATTTATTTGCAAGTAGCCATAACTGTTTTACTCAATTAGGTCTTCATTTTCCTTTCACTTAATTTTATCTTCAAGAACATTCATTCTTGTTTGTGTTGCACGTTGTCCACACTTCAGAACTAAAAAATTAGAATCCGTATAAAAATCAGTGGTAACCTAAAGCAGAGTGTTGTGGGGTTTTTTTTAATCAACACACTTAAACATAAGAAACACAAACTAGGACTGTGACTTGAAACAGTAATATCTCCTCTAGTAATAAAAAATCATAAAAATGGGGGAAATAAGACTGCAAGGTTTTGCTGAATCAACTTAAGAAAGAGGAAGTTGTCCCCCCCTGTTAGAGAGCAAGTATCTTTTACCTTAAGGGAATCGGTAACAACTGAATAAGTAATTCCCTGAGATGCTCCAAGAAAGCTTTTACCCCTCAGCTGTGCTTCAGCATATGAAAGGATGAAGCAGCTACAAATTAAACAGGTGACTGGCAAGCAGTCCAAGTAGTGCGGCAGCTGTATGGGTTTAAAGTCCCATTTGTGATCACCCTGCTGTGTTATGACTCCTCTAAATGGACTCTCAACCTTAGTTAAAAACAACTTGTGTTAGCATGACATAGTAAGAAATCTATTTGATAATTTGTCTGATGACTACAAAATCACAATCCAATTTAATTTTCTCTACTTTGCTACTCAATGTAAGTTTTACTTTGAAAGCATGAAAAAAGGGGAGGAAATCCACACCTCTTACTGGAAGGAAGCACTCTGGAAGGTGCTCATTTAATGGCATTGCCACATATTAAGAGATGATAAAAGGAAATATGTCAAACCAATGCATGATCAGATGTCTTACAGGTTAAACTACCATCACTGAAATGCATTTGTACTATGTTGAATTTAAGCTCAATAAAAAGCATACCATTCTGGAAAACCTTTACAAGACAGATGTCTAAGAAAAGCATGTAAAAAGTATTTGCTTTAACACAGAGGTAAGTTGCTTATTGAATTTAGTAAAATATTCAAAGAATTAGCAAATATTTGTGATCACTAAAAATGTCAAGACTCATTTTACTTATTATCATGAGGACTTCCATCACAGCAGCAGCCTCTCAAAATGGGACAGCAAGAAAGCAGTCTTACTTCTTTAAACAGGTGTGTAAGTGCTTTTCAAATCACTATGAAACTACATCACATATGTAAAAGACCAGAAATAAAAACTAGTTTCCAGGAAAGTCTGGTGAAACTATAGTTGGAGGAAAGTCTGTGCATGAAACAAGTCATGCCCTTGTGTCTCACTAATGGACTGTCTATGGAAATACTTCTCAACAAGTTAATTTTATACTAGGTACTTGAAGCAACCTTGCTGTGAACTAGAAGCTGAAGACTGATACCACCCATTGAATTAACTGCTACACTAAACTGACAGGCAATCTGTGACTAGGGTGATGGAGCCCCAAGTCCATGCAGATGTCAGAAAGAAGACACACCTTTGAAGCTGAGCTGGAAAAAGCCTGAGTTCAGCCCAGACTGCACAGGCCAATGAAGAACACACTGCCACATAATCCTATCCTGGAAAACTGAAGGCATTTGCATAGTCAGCTTCAGCCGTAATTCTAACAAGAAATACTACATGAACATTCAGATACAGGACCTGTAACTATCTCTCTGGACACCGCACACAGGGAAGGTCAACACTTTCCGGGGACAGCCTTCCCATCTACTTGCTTAACACAGGGTTAAGCATTAGCCAGCCAGCCATGCACATTCACAAAGCTGGAAGCAAGCTGCTGTACGGATACAGAACAACATAGTTCTCAGTTCTTACACTCTGACTGCCCATTTGCAGCTTTTGAAGGACTAATGTAGTTAAAACTTAGTCAACCATTTTAAATCCTGTAATTACAGTTTATTTTATTGACTGCAAATAAGTATACAGTAATCCAACAAATCCTTATCAAAAGTCACCATGGTAAGAACCAGCTACACTAACCACTTCCCTTGGGAGAGCCAGCTTTATCCCCTCCCAGTTATAAAAACATGCCGTTTATTTGAACATGGAAAGGGAGTAGCAGTGCTAGACCCATATTGTCTCATTTCCTATTTCCTTTTAGGTATCAAAATGCAGACCTTGTCACAATAAGGCTCAGAAATGCAATTAAGCAGACATTGGGCCTTCAGGAGAGAAAGTGAGATATTAGTTCTTGGGGGGGGGTGGGGGGTGGGGTGGGGAAGAGCAAGTTCTACATAGCATTTTTTATTTTCTGAAAGTGATTGTACAGGAACTTGAGGAAAGATTGGATAAGACTGTTATGGACAAATGCCAAAATCTTGCCTAGTTATAACTACAGTGAAAACTTTGACTGCGTTTGTGCTTACACATTAATTATTTGTCATTTCAAGCAAACAAAACAGTTATAAAAATTTCTTTAGGGCTAAAACCATAGCCCTGTTTTGTGTCTCCACCAAATCAAAAATTTGTCATCACATTTGCTGCACAAGAAAGCATTTTGAAATCCAGAGGTAAGTTTCTTCTCCCTCACAGATTAACTGAAAATACTTAAAATTAACATGTTTTTAACTATATTAATTATTCTATTATATTAATATATTAATGTTAAAATATAATAAATATTAAATTAATTTAGAATTAAAACACTAAAGATTAACAGAAAAAGAAAGCCTGTTCTTCCTAAGGTACCAGCTCCCACAACACAAGCTGTGTTCTTCCCACAGAGGGGAGACAGAGCACAGCTGCTCCCAACTAGTATAACCAGTAGAGCTCTTTTTGCATAGATATCAATGTTTCACAGATCTGAAAATGCTGCAATTGCACAAATCAGTCTTCTATCCGTTTTTGGCTTTGTTTACATACTTACTAGTTGTGCTAGTCAGTGAGATGTGTAGCTCTTTTGGCTCTACAATCAGAGAAACTTAATGTACAGATTGTACCAATGGTAACTGGAGAAGGTAAATTCATTCAGTAGCTTTTCCTTTACAAACATTAATAGGAACAGAGCTGAATTATCTCCCAATAAGTTAGAAGAATCAAACAGTATTTTTTATAGTTTAAAAGGTCCTAGGTTTATTAAAGAAAAAATAATATTTACTTTTGACAACTTTAACTGTTACATTCTTTGAATCCAGGTTTTAATCGTGACAGAAACTCTCCATTTTTAGATCTTGCACAAATCAACACATACCAAAACACTATCAGCATGGTGTAGGCAGAAGCAAACTAAGAGCACTAAACATAAGTAAATTGAAACACACGTTTTTAAATGAAGATTCTGTTAGAACCAGGAGGTCTTGCAGTTTGTAACACATACTACCCTACCAGATCTTGAATCTTGCTTTTCCCCAGGCCCTATAGGTACCTACTGCCTGAAGAGATGGTCCACCTCACTAACCCTACGTGTTCCATACCAAGTTTTATGTAGCCGAGGGTCAAGATGCACAGCACTTGCCTCACCGTTGTGAGTACAACTGGTTATGCCAGCACTGCCCTGCTGCCAGCAACTTGACAAAACTGACAGGCACAGAAGCTTCACCCAGAACCCTGCAGGAGTCATACATAATTCCAAGGTGGGTGTAGTGGTAATTCGGGTCCCGATTTTACTCTGCATTGGGATTCATGTTTCAAATGAAACCCAGGTTAGAGAAGTTTCACCTACTCAGTGATAAACCTTGCTTTATTTCAGTCTAAGGCATCAATATCACAACTGGGACAGATACACAAGAAATGAACACGTGCTCACAAAGAGTCCCAATCAAGCCTGTAAGGCTCCACCTTTGCGTAAGGGTTTTATTAGAGGCCACTCACACAATTAAAACCTGTATTTTTGTTTAAGTCTCAGCTACTTATGGTTATTTAGGTCTCAATTAGTTATGCACATTGAATACTTTAAAGACAGTGGAAATACTTATGCATACATGCTTCCTGGAAAGAAATACTTTTTTTAAAAAATAATTTCAGAAAAAGTCAGAGACCCACTTTGATGAGGCTCCTATGGAACTCTGTCTGCACTGTAGAAGCTGGCAGATTTCCTACTAGTTCCCCTTGCTAGTTCCTCGGCAGTCCACCCTGTGGGCTGAAAGAAAGCCAAAAGCCTGAAAGTTCTGGCTGTGCTCTCCCCTGCAGTCTGGATTCCCAGGGTCTACATGTGGCCTGCCCTGGCACTAGACCTATATTCCCATTTGAAATTTTAAAATACAGTAATGTAATTCACACATAGCTGATTTCAAAATGCCAAAGCAATCGTCCTTCCCCATTTGGCTTTGCTGGGCATCCTCGCTAGTGGCAGAACTGTAAAATACTGCCATGAACATGCTGCTCAGAGCAAGTCAGAACAAGCAAATAGTAGAGCATACTAATTTTCTGCTGAGGTGCTAAGGGGAATTACATACTTCAGCATATTTACCAAAACAAGATGGCTTACCATTGGTACCTGAACATGCTGGAACGTAACCACATGCTTAAAAGACAAAACCGAAGACACAGTAGTACTGTTCCTCTTACCGTACATACAACTTTCTAAAGAGCTAATCTATACTTCAAAATTTTTCATGTTAATAACTTAATTTCAAGACCAAATATAATTATACTCCAAAAGAGTTTAGAAAGATGAACATTAAACAGTTCCATTAGTTCAGTATCACCAATTAGAGAAAATAGGAATAGTTTGGTTAAAGACTGTCTTTCTGAGAAATGCCAGAGTTTTCAAAGGTTTGTGAAGTCTTTAGTAAACTTCTATTACTTAGCGTATCCCAAGAGCAACAGCCAAGGAAACTTACTGAAACTGACATATTTGGTACAGACAGTAAACATTTGAGTAAGACATCATCAAGACCTCCCATGGATATCATAGGGCAACTTTCAGCTCAAACCCTTTCAACATTTTTTTTTTCCTTAGAAAGGGAAGTCCAGCTTCCACTGAAGAAATGGAATTTGTACGAGTCTAAAAATGCAGCCTGCAAACCCTGACTTCTTTTGTGGATAGAAAAGAATCTTTGCCTAAGAAATTGTTTTGGGCTGAAATGATAGCAACCCAGGTACAAGGAAATGGTACACATTTGTTTATTTTACTGATCTGCTGCTTTCTAATCCTTTCCCTCATGTTCTATATTCTCAAGAAAGTCACTTGGACCCATAAGACTTTGAAGTACCTATACAAGGAAAAAAAGCTTGCTTTCTAAGAATCGAATCCTTCACTATCAACAATATAGCTGAAATGACTGACAACAGTAACCATTTCAAGTGGAGGCATTCTGACTTGTAGCAGACGCCAAAAGCAATCGTCAGGCACTACACCACTGTAACAATTCTAATTTGCCCTGTATTACCCAAGCCAAGCACTTTGCCAGTCATAAATGCTTCTCCTCAGCTCAGCTTGCTGAGGGTATTAGTGTATGTTGGTTTACAATACTGAACACATCCCTACATGAAAGCACCCTACAACTTTGCACAGAGATCTGCACAGATTAAGGAGTTGTACTTCACGCTTTCTTGCATGTAAGGCTCAGGAGGGAGCTGCTTCTTCTCCCTCTTCATGTAATACTGGCTTAAAGCAAATATAGAGAACAATCCACACTTCTGTAAGACCCCTTTCCCCATGTAACCCTGCTCTTTCTTCCCAAGAGCCTCTGGGAGGGATAAGAAATGTACATACAGTTGCAACTCAGTAAATTCTTGTCAGGGAACAAAACTGGAACTCTCAGTTTTAGGGTCATGTTTGAAGAAGGTGTGAACAAGGCTGTGTGGAGCAGAACGTACTAGTGCAGGAGATCCTGGCCCTAACCTGGGAAGTTCAAAGACAAAGCTAGTTCTGCTGGTTACAGTGACCTTGCCAGAAGCCAGCAGCCACCACTGCAGAACAGGCAGTGAAAAGCCTAGCTGTGTCTGCTGGGCAGTATAGAAGAACTAGTTTCCACGTTTACCATGGAAAACCTAACAGAAACTGGAGTGCCCCGGTGCTTCCTACAGCCTGGGGGGCATTCAATATGCCTGCAAAGATCAGGAAACCTACTGTATTAAACTATTTATTAAAAATACACGCAGAACTTTCAGTTAAAAACTCAAAATAACATCAGTTCTATATTTACAGAAAAGCTTATTTTCTGGAACTGTATGTAGACATCATTGAAATAACTTTTAAAAAATAAACTTATGTATAATAATACAGTTTAAGAGAAACACCATCCAGCTGCACTCCATTTAAAAATCAGCTGTTCACATTTCCATTTCAAGTCTGAACAGCCGAAGAAATTTACACATCCATGGAAGCCATCACCTACATTTTATTTGTATGAATAATCCAACAAAATTAATAAGCAACATCAATCCTTAATATAGGAGATCCTTTCCAAACTTTTAAGAACACATTAGCACCATGCTTCATTCATGCATGCGAGCTTACTGCAGTTGGGACTAGCATGGATTTTCTTACATTAAGCAAGCAAGTCTTTAGTCATAGGCTAGGCATCTGCAGAAGCATTTACTTTAGCAAAATAACAAACATTTCAGACGTATCTTATGGGAACACTTAAGATAGTGATTACATATCTGGTGGTAAAGTTAAAACTTGCAGCAAGAGGAAAAAAAGCCCGAGAGGAATATTTGTATCATACCTGGCCACTCTAAAGTCTAAAAACATGGTAGTAAAAAAAAAAAAAGTGTAAAATATTGGTAAACTGAGAAAATGGTCACTGACTACATGTGAATTTTCAAAGTACATATTCAGCAACCAGAAATTAAGGTACTATCATAATTCAAAGGAATTAGAATATTGTCTTAACCATTACAAATATACACTTACCTGCTAGACTGTATTAATCTGGCAAGCTCAATAAACTCTATAAGAACTGCAAACTGGAGTTTCTGCCAGTTTCACCACACATTTCAGGTATCTGCATTTTGTATGCTTCTCCAGATACAGAAGATTTAAGCATTATCTGAAGGCAATGGGGAAACCCTATTATCCACTGAGCTTTGAAGCTTCCCTTTTAAAGAACGCAAAGAATTACTAAAATAAAAATCTGCACACATTTATTAGTAGTAGAATGGGAGATAACACTGACGATTTGTTTAAAAAAACAAAAAAAATCTTAATTTGCTATTATATATTTTTCCCTCAACACTTGAAATATTGACACCAAGCCCTTTCAATATCTGAAAAGAACAATCCTGAAGATAAAACAAGCATGACAGTCACATATGACTTATAAAAAATCCTCAGGGTGTAAGAGGGTATTTGAGAGAAATAACTAGTGAAATTAAATACATATCTGTGAGCCAAAAAAGGGAGTATTAGTTGCATATCTTTGAGGGTTAACCACCAACTCACAGAAGGATCTGATCATCACTGCTGACAGCTGAGCAAAGACTCATTTCAGTTTGCACAAAAGCAAGATGACTGGATGCTCAAGAAGATGCGAGGAGCTCAGAAAGCACGGTATCAGATATGGTCATATGTCAGTGTGGTCTAGCAGACAACTCATTTTTCCAGCACTCTACTCACACCTTCCACAGTGACCCTGAACAAGTTATAAGGAGCTGCAGTATCAACAGCAGCGTGAAATCTATTGATGAGAAATACTAGGCAAAAATTGAAGTCACCCAGCATAATAGTAGCAGCCATTCCACTACAAATAAGAACATTAGGACAAGATAGATAAGAAGGAAGAGTATTATGTTGTTTTTCCGTGAATGATGTGAGCAGTTTACACTTCAGGGACACAAAAGAAATAAATGTAGACTGACGAATTCCAGTTTAATCTCATAGCAGAGAAACAGTGACATTCTAAGTTTAAGGAAAAAAGAAAAACTTTTTGCAAACACCTTCAACTCCTTAGTCATCAGATGCCGAGTACCATC
Source organism: Falco peregrinus (assembly GCF_023634155.1). Lineage (NCBI taxonomy): Eukaryota > Metazoa > Chordata > Aves > Falconiformes > Falconidae > Falco > Falco peregrinus. The sequence continues at coordinate 65,474,269 of NC_073739.1, forward strand.
AAAAAAAAATGGATATTTCTGAGCAAAACTGAGGGAGTGATGGGACTATCTGCTTTTAAGAAAACTTGAGAAGTGTTTCATCGCTTTCTAAATAAAAGGTAAACAATTCCCAATTCCAAAATACTCAAGTATCAAGTAAGTAAAGCTGCTTTTTTTAGGTCATTTTTCTGCCAAGATCCAACAAAATCGATCTTAAAAAAACCAGAACAAAAAACAACAAAACACTCAAAAGCCAACCAAAACAAAAAAAAAAAAACCAGAACTCCACAAACCAAGAAACAAATTAAAAAAGCCCAAAACACAGAAAACTCTGAAGTACATCTTACAGGAAAAAAATAATCATGACTATTCACCGCTAAGCAGGATTCTCCAGTTCTACAGTGGGGCGAGACAGGAAATCAGAAACATCCTGCAGGCAATGCACTCGGCCTCCAGGTAAAGATAAAAAGGGAGGGAAGCAACAGAAAGCAACTTCCCACTTAACTATGTTCTCCTAGTCCTATGGAAACAAGTAATGAAGCCTTCTTAAAGTCTTTCTGTCCACCCTGCCTTAAGAAAAAGAATGAATTGTAATTCTAGAGTTTTAAGTGAGAGCAGAGCAGATAAAAAGTAAAATAAGACGACCCTTAGGTCTTTGCAGAGAAGCCTCCAAGAACACAGAGGTTAGCATTAGAAATCCAGACCTCAAACCAGATCAGTTCTCTTATCACTACTGCTGCTGAAGACCAGTTTTACAAGTTTGTTTAAACAACAGCTACATGGCAATGTATAATTTCTATTTTAAACAAGCTGAAGCCAAGTTTCACCAATACTGGAAGCTGGCAAAAGCCAACAGATGCATTCCCACAGTCACCTCACCCCCCACCCCACCCCCCCCACCCCGTCACTTGCTTCCACTCCTGCCTCATCCTCTCCTGCACCATCACCTTTACTTCAACTTCAAACAAAAATGCATTAGCACACTAGAAAATCCCGGCAAGTTCAAATCCATCATACACAAGGAAAAAAAAAAGAGATCTTTAAATCTTGTAGTCTAGATGTTTGACCTTTGGGTAAGGCACAATTGCACGGATCTACACAAAGGTATTGGACTGAGCAGTACTTAGACTCCACTGAGTGACAGTGGAGACTGAACCTTTAGTATCACTAAATCCAGTGAGACAGAAAGCTCCAGATCAGTTAGTTACAATCTATTTACTTTGCACAGGAACAAAGAAACTGCCATACCAGATCAGACCATTTAAGCAGAACCCTACCCCTTGCAATAACTAAGAGTGATAAAAATCAGACATAGTGGAGGGTGACCCTCTTCCAAAAGTACTCTCAAGCCACAGAGCTCTAAAGAGGTAGGAAGAGAATTTTCTCTTGCAGTACTATGCAGCTCAAACTGGAAGCAGAAAATCTGGTAGTTTATTTAAGCTGCCAGTTAAAAATATCCAGCATCACAGACTTGGTTAAAACACAAAATTATGTTCTACCTTAGTCAAGAACAGCCAAGGTCAACAGTAAGCTGTGTTTTATACTCTGCTACATCTTGACCATGAAGTTATCAGCATTTAAAAAAAAACCCACCACAAAAGTAAAACCTTGGCCATGCTGTGCTTTTCACATGCCCTCCCTCTGTTCCCTCCCCACTGTCCAGTTAAAACACATCTTCCTCAGTCAACAAAAGGCACTACAAATACATAAGCAGAGCTAAAACCACGAAGCTTTTACTAGTACACTTATACATAGTCAAAACTTCAGTTTCAGAGTCTTTGGTGTCTCTAGCAGGTGTCAAACAGCAACTGCAGAAAATACAGTACAAATATCTACAAAGGTTGTATTGCAGCTGAGCTATCTGACAAGTCTGCCCTATCTAGCACACACATTTTCAAGTTCAAACACTTAATCTTCACACAAGTCACACAGTACATGGTTACTGTATGCAGAGGAGATGAATTGCAGCATTTACTGCTTTTAATTTTTATAGAAACGTGGTTATGGCAGTATCCTGTAGCTGGGATGTAACTGGTGACCTACATCAATTTCAGACACAAATAAACATCACTTACAGGGTCTGCAATTTTTAAAAGAACATTGTTAACATTGCAGGGAAGAAGGTGCATTTTGCTTCCATAGATTTCCCTCAAGTTACAAGAAATTGTAAGACTGTTATTGCTGAGCTCATTGTTTGGGACTTTTTATATAAACCAAATCAATATACTGTCAGTACAGATATGGTCTGAAGTGCTTCATGTTGAAGCTTTATTTCCTAGAACAACACCCAGCTCTTAAAAAGATAGCTTGCAACATTCACTCTTAGCGAAATATTTGCTCTACTGCTGTGACAAGCTGAATACTTGAGAGATTAAACAAAAATGGTAGTATTCACATTTAGGACTTAACAGCAGTGTCGGTTTCCCTTTTCAGCTTCATTCTGAGGCTCATGCAGGTCTTCCAGAAAAAAAGAGAAACAGAAAAACTATTTAAAATGAAAGTAACTGTAATACCAAAGAGACCGATAGGGGGACATTGGAGCACGCATAGTATCTTTTAACAGTAGACAACTACTGGATTTGAAAACAGAATAGAAAACCTCCACATAACACATTATTTCAATTATGCCCTTCAGTTTGCCTCAATAAAAGTCTGGGCAACAGCTGCACGGAAAAATTTAGTGTGTAATATGCTAACTGCTGCTCACGTACAAACTAACCTCCCACCTTCTGCTAGAACAAGTCAATATTACAATAAGGGCAGAGAGATGTTTTAAATTCTTGATATGGCCTGACAAAGTGGTACTTTGTTAACGTCTGTTTACTGGTAACACAACTTATAGGATTAGTGAGACACTCTACATGACCATTTATAGGATATATCTGAAGAATAATCACCATTAATGTTGCCATGTACTTTCAGCTGTACTTACAATAAAGTCAAAGTAGACTATATTGCTAAAGTAATGAAGAGAAAAAGCATCTGGCATTTCAGTATTTTTTACGATTTTTTTAACATTCCTAGTGGAATGCCAGAGCATTTAGGAGAAGGGTTTTAACTTGTACACACATTCAAAACACTGACTTGTCCAAATGCAGGTACTTTTAAAAGTAAGCAAAACTGTCCATTAGAAATGAACAAATTCCACGGCTGTTCTGTCATTGTTGCTGTGGGACTGACTAGCAAGGATGGACTTCGTTTTAGCATCAATGCAATGTATATTGACCTTCCTGAACCTCTAAAATCAAGCCTAACTCCCACTTGCTACCACCACCAGACTCTATATTGTTTTAAATATGTTCCGACACCAATTCTTTATTTTCCTTGAAAGCCATGAAGCTGGTTACAATTGTATTACGAGATACGGTACATTATAATTTCATTACTTGACAAAGACGATGCTAAGAGTCATAAAAAGACAAGTTATTTGCTGAAACTCATACATTATTCCCTCAAGAAAACACTTAAATGCCTCTGTACTTACAGAAGGATTAGTGGGAAATCTTACCTGTTATAACCACACCATACCAAGTTATTTTTTTACACTGCCCTAGAAACAGACCAAAATCCATCCAAATTCCTGAGAGTTCATATGAACAGGACATTGGTCTAGAAAACAGTTCTCATTACAGTAGCCCCAAGATAAGTCAACCTTTTAAAAAATACCCCTGAGGTTTGACTGACATAAGACCCAACTGAAAGGAATACACGACTTGTGTCCAAACTGGAATTAGATTTCTTATGAGGTTTAAATAACTGGCCAAACTGTCAAGACAGCATTAAAATAGGTCCTTGGGCGTTAATACCAAGTCCTTAAACTATGCAGTCCACATCATATAAAACTTTACAAACAATCTATAGGAAATTGTCAACTTCACACCAAAATTACACCATCACTACTGCAGTGCCTTCCCACACACACTGCTGTTAGACCTCGCAAGTGCACCTAAAGCTGGAGCGTGTGCTGGAATACTTAAACTGCTTCACCACGGACCTGAGTTTGCTTTCATCTTGAATGCTTCTAAACACGTCGATTAGGCAAAATATGGGCAGTTCTGTAAAACCTCATGAAAAAGGACTTATTAAATAATCCGTACAGAAGGCAAACACAGCCTTCATATGCAGGGCTCTAAATGAAACCACCAAAAGGTATTACCTAGACCAAACCACTACAAAATTGCTTTCCCTTGAAAAAAAGAGAGGGGGCACTTATGGTAGAAAGCCTTACCCACGTCCCTTACTAAGAATTAAAGAAATCAATTCCGCAATATCTCCGTACAGCAAAGGGGAATTAGACTTCGGAGGAGTCCTTTAAAAAAAAAATAATTAACTCCGTGTTTCTGCTGCAAGCTGCCGGGGCAGCGCAGGAGGCGGCCAGGTGCCCGGCCAGCAGCCAGGCAGGGGCGCAGCCGCCGCCCGCACCGCCAGCACCGAGCTGCGGGCGGTCAGCGGGCCCCGCGCCCCAGCGGCTGACACATCCGGCCCGCCGCCGCCCCGAACCCGCACCCCAGCGCCCCTCGGGGCTCCGGCCGCAGATAAACGCGAGGGCACCCCCCGCAAACACACGCCCGCCGCCGCCACCACCCCCCGCCCCAGCTCGGCTCCAGGCAGCCTGCCCCGCTGCTCCGCAGCCGGCTACCGGGCCTCGCCAGCCCCGCGCCGCTGACAGCTGCGGGCGGACGGACGGCGGCACAGCTCGGCCCGCCGCCACCCCGCCTTCCCCCACGCACCGGGTGTCCCCGCATCCCGGGAGAGGGCGGCGGGCGACGGCTGCCCGCCGCGCCCCAGCCCCTGCCCGAGCCCCGCGGGCAGCTCCCGCCGCCCCCGCATCCGCTGCCGGCCCACGGCCAGGCGGCGGCCGGGCGCCCGCGGCGAGGAGCGGGAACCCACCCCGAGCTCTCCCCGCGGGAACAGCCCCGCCACCGCCGCTGTCACCCGCCGCCACCCGGGGTCGAGCTCTGCCCCCCCTCCCCTCACCTCGAGGGGGGAGCCGGCTCCATCCTCCGCTCCGCGGCGGGGCCGGTCCCCGCCGGGCTCCCCGTCGGCAACGGCTCCAGAAGCTCGGCGCAGCGGCTGGGGGAGGCAGCCGGGCTGGCGGGGCTGGAGCGCGGCGGCCCGGGCAGGTAGTGGAGCAGCAGCGTCTCGGGGAGCTCCGGCGAGGAGGCGGCGGCGGCCGGGGCGGCGGCGGGGAAGAGGGGCGCCTCGGGCAGCCGGTCCAGCTCCACGCTCCGCACTTTGCGCAGCTGCTTCCGTCTCCAGTCGGAGCGCTGCTCCCGGCAGTCGTCGCCGCCGCCCGCCTCCCGCAGGAGCCCCCCGCCGCTCCCGGCGACGCTCCCCGCGACCGCGCCGCCCTTCAGGCTCCCGCAGGCGCCGGCGGCGGCCGCCTCCGCGCCGCTGCCCGAGGATAATCCCGACGACGAGGTGCGATTGCCGCCCGCCGCCGCCATTTTCTCTGGCGGGTCACATCGGGCTGCCGGAGGACCGGGGGGAGCCAGCACTCCAGCCCGCTGCGGAAACGGCGTTGCCTGCGAAAACGGCGTAGGGAGGGGGCGGGCGGCGGGCGCGGATTGGCGGCGGCGGGCGGCGGGGGCGGGGCGGCCGCCGGTAGGTGCAGCGGGGGCGGGGCCGCGCGCGCTGCCCCGCCCCGCCCGCCCCCGCGCAGGTGTTGGCGGTTGGAGGGAGCCGCGCCCGCCCGTCGGGGGTAGGGCCCGGGCCACCCGCCCGCCGGCCGGCTGGGCCGGGCCGCACGGGACAGGGCCGGCCGGGCCGCGCATAGCCCGGGAGCCGGCGACAGGCGCCGGGCGGCGAGGAGGTCCCTGCCCCCACGCGGCCGTTACCACGTGTGGGAGAGCGGCGGGGGTCCGGCGGCCCCGGGGCGGGGTGCCGCGGCGCAGGCCGGCCGCCGCCGTGTGAGGAGCGGCGGCGCGGGGAAGCCTTTCCCGAAACGCCGGCCGGCTGCGGGCGGCGCCGCGCCCTATCCCGCAGCACCCCGCCCTGCCCCTGTGTCTCCAGCAGCCCCAGACCTCCCCCAGGCCGCGTCCTCCCCGGGAGCCGGCAGAGGGTCGGGGAGAGCGCGCAGTGCCCGCCGTGCCCGGCCGCGCCGCAGCGAGCCGCCGGGAAGCCGCTGCCGTGCCCGGGCTCACCTGCTCGTTCTCTGCGATCAGTACGAGTCAGCCCGCATCCTTGCTGAAGCCTTCGCGCGTCCCCCTCCGGGCTGCCCTCGCTTGGCAGGCGCTGCTTCACCCGTCCTCGGCTACCTTTCCATGCCTCGGCTACTCGGAAGCGTTGGTGTCTCGTCGGAGCGCACCCGTTTCCATCTGTGCGTGCCTACGCACGTGCAGCCTTAGGTTATAGCCTGCCACATATACCTAACGCTGCGGCTGTTTCCCAACAGACTGGGAGAAAGGCGGGAGACGTCACATGACCAGAACCTTGGGGAGGTCCAAGTAAAATGTACTCCTGGTCTAGATTTCCACTCGACCGCAATTGGGTGGTTTTGCTTTCAGCCTCCGAGCTGCGGGGAAGGGGCATACAATTTTGCAAGAAGAGAAGGGCGTACATAGCTGTGAGAAAGGTGCCGTTTTGCTGCCGTTGAACAAGCCTCCCTATCTCAATGCTGATTTAATCTGAGTTGAGGCAAGGAAAGCTAAACATCGCTATGCATGCCAGGTTGTTTTCAGGGCAGTGTTTTTCAATACAGTAGAAGTCGCACAGTTCAGGGCACTTTTCTTTAGCTGAATATCTTAGGCTTATTTCTCACAAACTGCTATATATCACTCAAGTGTAAACATCAGCTAAGCAGCTCTGCAATTACATTAGTATGGGCACTTTGCTGAGATCACTGCTTTGATCCAAAGCACTAGTTAGGTGAGAATTACCTCCTAACAGAAGCAGATTCTTTTTTGCCTTACATATGTGATCAGAGCCTGACCTAAATGTAGAATCCTCACTGAAGGATGCCTGGAGCAGATTAGAAGAGATCTTTCCCACCAGACTTGTAGGAGCAAGAAGCCCAAGGAGACTACTTGTACTCCATTTTATTGCAGAATAGCAGCAGTATACACATGACTTCGAGGTCACACGAAGTGATTCACTTAGGTGGTCTGTCAGGATGCCACACTAACTACCCTTAGGAAGGTTTTTCAGTGAAGGATGATGCTGTGAGAAAGTCAGTTATGTTCATTGTCATCTTTGGGATAAGCAGGTCATCTAAATATCCTCTTGTGATGTACAACTCAGGGGTGTTGTTCAGAGAAACTAATTCTGAATTTCATAAAGATAGTATCTGACACTTATTTAAAGCTGCTACTATAAATCAGGTACAGTTTTCTGGAATATTCCTAGAGCAAGTCTTATTGTTAAAGAGATGTTACTAAATGCAGAGAAGAATAAAATATGTACTTTGCAGAAGCAACATGAGATTAGTTGCATGCAAATTCTGAAGCAGACGGTTGAAATGAACTCAAATTATTACCAGTTGTTGGCAGTGTAACCTGCATGTATGCAGGATCCTCTGGTCTTCAACAGTCCACTATTATATCTTTTCAAATATTCCTCTTTGCCATAAAATCACATTCACAGTAAAAAACCCCAACACCTTATGCTTTTGAAGTATTTTAAACAGAAGAAGAAAACAGCTTTAGGAATTTATTAAACACTTGTCACATGGAGAAGGAATACAGCTTTTAATAGCAATTGGTTGGTAAACAATACAGAGAAGAAAAAGCAAATCCCTAATTAAAGTAAATCTAGGAGATAAGAGGTGCATACGCATCCTTTTGTTCTGACAAGAGTCCTGGGAGACACCTCTGCCAGATGCTAAGGCTCCAACAAGGCTTAAAGGAGAAGAAAACTTGGGAAATTCAAGGCCAAATGTCAGAGTGGTGATGGGGTACTGAGGAATGTGCATGTGCACTGGGGTGACATGCTTTCTGCAAGGCAGCTAAGAACAGGGCAAAACATGAAATCCAGGAACAGTGGGAGGCACCAGTATAAGAAATAATTAAGCGTGGACAAGTGCTGTCACCATCCCTGTTAAGGCACAACTTTGCCTTTTGAGTAAGGTCAGCATTATCAAGGTTTTGAGTTACTTTTGGATAAGATGGAAAGTGGAAAAAACTCACTATGTAGTCATTAAAGAATACATGGCATGTCCCCTTGTCCAACTCTAATAAATTACATTTTGCCTATGATCTTTATATTCACCTTATTGTTTGAAGTGGATGTTTCTCCACTCTGCCTTGACCAGGACAGTACAGTGTCAAGCAAGAAAACACCTGCCGTGCTTCACTGCAGAGCGCTAGATAATGCAGTATCTGTATGCAACATAGATTTATGCACAATAGGGAGGCTCTGCTAGAGGTACTGAATTCTGAAATCAGTAACTGAACATGTTGACTGACATCTGTGTTTTCCTGTGATCTGCTCTTAAAATCCTTTTGCACTTAATATGAGTTGACCTGATTGTAAAAAAGCATAAAACTTACTGAAGAGAAAAGATACTCAGTTACCTCTTGCACAGATTGTTTCTCAGCTCATCTAAAATACAGTTCTGGAGGGTAACATGAGGCTTTGAGCAGTTTTCAGTGGGCCTATTTCCCCTAAGTCCCAAGTAGTGGCACCAAGGGTTTGTTATGAAACAGAAGCCTTTGGCCTCAAATTAGCATCGTGCAACATTTGGAACACCAACTGTTGTACACAAAGAAACGTCTGTTTGGGAACACGCGAAGTTTTTGCAAGCCAAGGAGTTTCCTTGTTGCACAAAACCTGTAACAGTGTCATGAATAACCAACAATTTTCAACATGCTAGAGATAGGAATCTGCCGTGCCCCTGAATACATAACCTAGGCATTATCATCCACAAACAGAATAAATATGAGAGATAACACAGTCCATAGCTTCTGGTCTTGACTAAACATGCAAAAAGTGCTTTAATGCTGTATACAAACTAGATTGTCCCCATCTTGTTCTTCTGTGTAGAAAGACTTATCCCCACCTTGATCTTCTGTTCATTCTTTCTGTTGTGAGAAAGGGAAAACAAACCTGCTCTTAAACCATAAGCCTTTCCTGTTTATTCCTCTGTGTAATGGAGAAGTCAAGCAACCAAATGAGGACATAGAGTCTGAGGCCCTTTTCATTCTTGTTCCTTAGGACCTGCTGAAAATCTGCTGGTGTCTATGTTGGCTGCAGAAATGCTTTGCCATCTTGCTGAGGCTCAGTTCTTACTTCATAGCATAGCAGGTATGCCTTCTGGAAGAGATTCCACTTCAGAAAATCAGAATGCCATATGAATTTTTAGGAGAGAGAAAGCTGAGTAAAACCAGAGCCTGTTACAGGGAATTCTGTGGGTTTAGTTCAGGTGCTGGGAATGTCTAATCTCACTGTTATTTCAGTGTTTTTCTTACTGGTTTACCTATTAGTTTCAGCTTTTATTTCCATGGAAAAATGTGTTTAAAGGTTTCTTAGTTCACACAGAACTGAACTTTGTTAAAAATGTATTTTGGATCCACAAAACTTAAGACTACATCTTGATCAAGGTGTCAGACACATTATATAAGAAAAGAGCTGTATTTAAACCTCCGGGTCTTTTTCTGACAAAGCACATAATAACAGTTCTCTGTTGATTTTTAAGAACTAACAATACTGATGTTTCTTCTAACAGACCTGCACTGTCTAGCCACATTCATCATAGTTACCAACTTTCTTGCTGTAGCATCTACTCATGAACTGGGGAACCTTTTGGTCTACCCACTAAAGCAAAAAGGTCATCTCTCCCCAAAGAATTTACCGTATAATATGAAACAGACAAGGAACAGAGCAATCAGCAAACTAGATTGTGGGCCTTGTACAGCAGAAATCAACCTGCTGCCATGATTCTTTTTGTCACTAGTTTGTACCTCTTGTATTAACTGATATTAAGTATTAATATCAGTTCAATTTGTGACCTCAGATGCTCTTTAGTGTCAGTAC